>NC_133617.1:425435031-425760031 GCF_048593235.1 Sminthopsis crassicaudata | reverse complement strand
ACAAATATAAACCTGTTTCAGTTCCCTTCCTTTATGATCACTTAAAAAGACATAAAGGTGCTATTTGCTGTCTTTATACATAAAAATAAATGGAAAACACTTTCCAAATGTCAAATGCTATATAAAAGGACAGATATGAAGGACAATAGATGTGATTACGATAGTACTAATGATAAAACTCCGTCTTCTTTGATAACATAGTCCACTTCCTGAACTTCTGCTCATCTCCTTTCTCATTCTGATTTTTAACATGCCCGGCAGAATACATTTACAATATTGGTGGCAGTAAATTGTGTCAGATGCCAGCCAGTAATATCTGCTATCACACCGATATTACTAATCAATAGAGAATAAAATGTCAAGAAACTAATTCTGGGACAGATCATTGCCCTGAAGAAATTTGGTCTTTTCTAAAAAGTAGTCTAGTCTATGTCCATGACTACACTGATGTAAATGAAACATTTCTATATTATTTCAATTTGAGATAACAGATATCAAACCCACTTCTCTTTTTTTTTCATTTGAATTATTGATGTGGAATGCTTTAAATAATATTAGATGTAGTCATTTAATCAGTTTAGTTAAATATTTTTCTTTGTTACAAGTGAGGATTTAATGAAGTTGTGTTGTATTCTCTTTTAATGTCACATCATTATATATCATATATCTTTGGCATATAAAACAAAAAACAAAACAAAATTTCAAACCCCAATGATAATTTTCAAACCATACTAAATCAATTTGTCTAGCTACATTTAAACACATTTGATAAGCAATTATTAAATATAAAAAAACAAAAAACCAAACCCTTCCCTCATTTGGTAAATGTACTGAACTGTGAACACTCAATAAAGAGCCCCATTCTGAATCCATCAGAATGGAAAGTCTCACATTCAAAATTCCTTACTTCTCTCCCTTAAACATGTAAACAAACAACTAACAAAAAACAACCTTTTATTCCTTCCATTGTGGAACAAGATGGGAAAAAAGAAACCAAAAGCAGATCTCCTTACATATTCTCTCCCAAAACTAGGAATAGTATCTTGTATCAAGGATACATAAAGAGTTTTCAAAAATATACAGTCCACAGGAATGGACCATCTGTACCCTAAAGTATTTAGGAGCTGAAGTCCAAAGTGAGGTGAAAGTGTCAGAAACCACACCATTTATTTCATAGTTTCTTTCTTTTTTTTTTTTTAAAAAGAACCATTTTTTTTTATTATATATATATATATATATATTTTATAATATTATCCCTTGTATTCATTTTTCCAAATTACCCCCCCTCCCTCTATTCCCTCCCCCCGACGACAGGCAATACCATACATTTTACATGTGTTACAATATAGTCTAGGTACAATACATGTGTGCGAATATCATTTTCTTGTTGCACAATAAACATTAGAATCCGAAGGTATATGCAACCTGGGCAGACAGATATTAGTGCTAACAATTTTCATTCCCCTCCCAGTGTTTCTTCTCTGGGTGTAGCTACCTCTGTCCATCATTGATCAACTGGAAGTGAGTTGGATCTTCTTTATGTTGAAGATTTCCACTTCCATCAGAATACATCCTCATACAGTATTGTTGTTGAAGTGTACAGTGATCTTCTGGTTCTGCTCATTTCACTCAGCATCAGTTGATTTAAGTCTCTCCAGGCCTCTCTATATTCCTCCTGCTGGTCATTTCTTACCGAGCAATAATATTCCATAACCTTCATATACCACAATTTACCCAACCATTCTCCAACTGATGGACTATTTCATAGTTTCTTAAAACAGTTTCCTGGGTGGACAGATCTTGTCTGCATAGAGGATATTATTTGAAACCCTGAACCATGTTGATTCATTTAAACATTTTTGAATGTTTATTCTGAACAAGACATTATGACAGTCTTTAAAAGAGACACAAAGGCAACTCTGTTCTCACAATTACTTATAAGTCTCCCCCTCAAATAACCCTAAAATTGCCAAACCAGAAGCCAATCTCTTTTTTTTTTCTTTTAGAATAAATGAACAAAGATCAAATGAAAAGGAGTTGTTTATTAAATTCATTTTAATTTTAACTCCTTCCTTTTATCTTCCTCTCCCCAGGGCCTTTGGAAGATAGGACACCAGATATTAATTTCTTTTGGCTGTCTTCATTTCTTAAATGGCTCTGTGAATCACAGACATAGTACACGGCTACTAAATGAATTAATTACAAGGAATGTGATCACCAAATTCAGCCCTGCTACAATATCTCTAAGTGATCACAGAGCCCCCATGCCCTTGAAATAATTCTTGTTTTTATTTTCTTCATAATTCTTCTCTGCAGTCAAATCCACAAACAGCAATCAAAATAATATCTCTGTTTTCTCCCAATTTAAAACTTTCTGGGTAATAGGGAAAGGAGAGAAAGAACTGGTGTATAGTAGAATTTTCAAACAATTTATGGAGATGGAACATTGTACAATTGAAAAAGAGACTTAAAAGCTGGAGTATCTAGATTGAAGCCTGATGCTGTATCCTACTGACTTAATATTGAACAAGTCATTTAAGCTCTGAGAGTATTAAGGCAATCCTCTACGACTACAACTTATAGAAAAATGTGTTTTTCTGTTTTGGGTTGAGAGCTTCCTGACGGGGGATTCTCTACATCAATGAAGTCACAGGTCTAGAGAGGCTGCTAGGTGACATTTTGGATAGATTCTTCTACTTGGAATATGAAAGACCTGAATTCAAATTCAATCTCAAACAATTCGCTATGTGACTTATCCCAGGTGAGTTTTCTCATCTGTAAAATGGGAAGTTATATTTGAGTAACTTTTACAATGTTCTTTCTAGTTTTAATCTTATGATCCTATGAATATTTAATTTGATCAATATAACCCAGTTTGGGATAAAAATCAAAGATAGATCATGCAATTTTCCACAAAAAAAGCAATGAAAATTTGATTACTTTTTTCGGTCATATTCTTATGTGAAAACATTTTTTTCAAATTAATAATAATAAAATCAAAGCAAAGAAGTTAACATCTGGTCCTGTTATATACATCTTGCAATCATATCTTTAATTTCAAGAAGAGTAAGAGAAAAATTAACTTTAATTTTTACAATTTTATTATTATGATCCATATTTTACCTAACCTTGTTGTATTTTAATTACAATTTCTTGGTAGAGATGTATCTTATTTTAGTGAAAAGAGAAACAAATGGGAAAAGTTTTGAATATACCTAATTTTTAATTGAAGAATAAATTAGCAAACATAATATATGGAGAAGCATGGCAGAATAAATACCAATAAATAAATGAATAAATGAAGCTCATGTCTTAGAATCAGAAATCATAGGATCATAGATTTAGATCAGATTTTAAATTCTGTCTCAGGGCATTGCTAGCTATGTAACTCTGAACAAATTGGTACCTTAAATAGCTGGAGAGAATTCACATTCTATGAGTTCACCAAAGATAGTATGTGTGTGTGTGTGTGTGTGTGTGTGTGTGTGTGTGTGTGTATGTGTGCATATATACATTCAACAGATTTAGCTATTGACACAGCTAACTGGTGGTACTGTGAAATAGGCTCCTGGACTAGAAATCAGGAAGTCCTGAGACAAACACTTTATAAGTTGTGTTTATTATTTCAGCCATATCTGACTCTTCCCAAGTTCATTTGGAATTTTCTTGACAAAGTTATTGTAGTGATTTACCATTCTCTTCTCCAGCTCATTTTACAGATGAGGAAACAGAAGCAAACAAAGTCAAGTGATTTGCCCAGGGTCTCACAACTACAAAGTATTTGAAGACAGATTTAAACTTTGGTCTTCCTGGTTTAGTGATACCTCAGTATAACCTTGGGTAAGTCACTTAACATGTTGCTTGAGTTTCCTCATTGTATAATATGGCACCTACTATCCAAGGTTTCTATGAAGATTAAATGATATAATATTTATAAAGCTCTTTAAAAACCTTAAATCACTATATGCTGTTAGTTTTTATCATTGTTATTTTATTTTCATTACATTTCATCTATCTGCAGTAGTTTGAGATGGAAAAGATTGGTCTATTATAAAATTCAATGGTTCTTAATCTGTATGTCATATATACTGCAGAGAAGCTACAGTTTTTGTAGTAAGTTTTTATATCCATATGAGAGACTATTAATAAGTAAAGTTACCTTGTCTGAGCTGAATAAATACTTTAACATATCTATTACTATTTTTCAAATATATCTAGTTTTCATGATAATTTTAAAATACTGGATCAATTATTTCACTGGAGTATGACTATTCCAATGGAAAATTCCTACCCATACTGATATCATCTTTTCTGCAACTTAAAATTCTTACGAAATTATCCAAGGTCGTGAAAGGTTATGCAGTGCCACACAATAGTATTTTTAAAAAGGTAAACTTGAAGCCAGATCTTCTGAATCCAAGGCTAGTTCTTTAATTATTCTGCTTCTCATTATTATGAATTTAAAAAATATGAGTGTATTTAAAAATATTAATAAATTCATATTATTTTCTTAACCAACAGGAGCTAATAGTACAATTACTATCACTATATTAAAAAGAACTTTTCATACTTGAAGAGCCTGTCAATAAATGTTCCAATTTGTCTTCTTCTAAATGCATATTCTAGTCAAATTCATTTAGATTCTAAAGTGGAAAGGATATCTTATGATATCCCTTCAGGTGTTAAATTCTCCCATCCCAAACAAATTTATATTTAACTATTTTGTATATATTTGTATTTAGCAAACATATTTATGCTGTATATATTTCTATGTATCTATCATATTATATAAGCTAATTTCATGAAGGAATTGTTTCATTCTTTGTAACTGTTTCTCTACTCTCCTGCACAGACTAGTTACTTAATAAATAATTATTGATTAATAGCCTGCTGAAGAATGAGAGCAATGGAGTTATCCAACAAAAGAGAAATAGATTAACTTGTTCACCTAGTCTTGGGATAGCAAGAACAAAGAAGATAACTTGGCTTCTCTATCAATATCTCAAATTACTACTGTCACTCTAACCAAGTCATTCAAAACTGTGAAATCATTATCTCTTGTTCACATGAGGTAGTTACTAGGGCATGTTGGTTTTTTCCTATGAATCCAAACATAAAATTATAGGAAATTAAATTTCAAATTAACTTAAAAAAAAAAACCTTTTATTCCAAACCTTATATATGAGGAAACTAAGTCTTACAGAGGTAAGAGGATTTACATCAAGTAAACAACCTGGAGCAGCAGCACAACCAAGACTTGAATGCTCTTTCTACAAAAATGCATTGTATTTCCCTTTTTTTTACAATTATAATGCCATCACTCTAACCAGACTTTCTTCAGTCCCAGCCTGGACCACTCCAAAGGCCTGTTTAATGATACCTAACTCCAGTGCATTCTAGACAATGCCGTCAGATTAATGCTCTGGCAAATACTATTCTTCTTGACTTCTTCCCCAGCTTTAAGCTTTTAATGGGTAAAGTCCAAATTGCTCATTTTTGTTTTTGAGACCCTCTATAATCTGGCCACAATCCATCTAATCAATCTCAGCTCCTTCTATTGTCCTATATAAACTTCTGCTACAGCCAAAATGGTTCACCTACCATCCTCTGAATATTCTTTGTGCTTTCCTATTTGTCCACTTCCCAGAATGCCTTCTGTCTTTATCTTTCTTACGTATTCCTTCACTGATAAACAAGAAGATAAAGTTATTTCAATCTCCTCCAAATTCTTAAAGTATGTAATTGTCTGAACAATTCACTTGGTTCTGTCTTCTTTATCTGCAGTGGAATCCTGGATTTAAAGTTAAGAGACCTAGTTTCAAACCAAACTCAACCAATTTATCACTCCTGTGACTTTGGGCAAAACACTTTAACTCTCTGGGCCTCAGTTTCTGAAACTTATGATATGAGAATGTTTATTAGCTAAGATGACCTCTAATATCCTTTCAGTCATAAATCTATGACCCTATGATTTTAATCTCATTATACACAGGACTTTCATTTAAATTGTATTCTCATTAATATCACTCAAATAATGTTTACATGATTTATCAAATTGTTCCTAAAATTAAAATTCTATATAAGAAATGACAAACATTTTATATCAGGTAGTGTGCTAGGAATTATATGGAATTCAATCAGTTAACAAGCATTTAATAATGATTATTATATGCCAGCCACAAGGATATGCACCGGGGGTAAAGATGAGTCAAATAGTTCCTTAACTCAGAGAGCTGATGGAAGAATGTGTATAAATATATACAAAATGAATACAAAATAGTTTTTGGAAGGGTGTAGTAGCAGGGACAATAAGTTTGAAGGGTAAGACCCAGGAAAGCATTCATGTAGGTATTGCTCAAGTTATTATTTATTTATTTTTGGGAGGGAGCAATCAGAGTTAAGTGACTTGTCCAAGGTCACACAGCTACTAAGTATCTAAGGCTATATTTGAACTCTGGTCTTCCTAACTCTGGGACCAGTGCTCTATCACCTATCTACATCACCTATCTAATCCTGAAGGAGATTGAAGGAACTATAAGAAAATTTCATTCTGTTATAATATGTGATCATTGCCTTATGAGTCCAATCAAAAATGACTGTGACACAAGGTAAAGAGGATTGGATTAGAAGTTGAAAGATATAGTTTTGAGTCCTGCCTCTGCCACTTTTAAGCAGAATGGCTTTAGGAAAGTCATTTTACTCTTATTAACCTGAGTCATCTGTGAAATGAGGGGGTTGGGTCAGATATTCTCTAAGGTTTCTGTTAAGGAGAACCATTAAAAAAATTGAAAGAATGCCCTTTCTAAACCAATCCATTTAAATTCATTTACTGAATGAACAATCATAATAAATGAAACAATGCCACCTTTGTTAGAAGGAGAAGAGTTTTTCTGAAGTCCAAAACTCATTTTGAGACTGTTTCATTTATTGGAACTTGTTCCTCAGGGCCTTGCCACAGTGCCTGTTGCTGATTGCTTGTTGATAGATTAATTGACTGACTGATATGTAATCATCAGGCCCAAATAGGACACTTCAGAGGTCTCACAAGGAAGTTCATTTTTCATTAACCCTCTGTGTTTCCTTTAGTTTCATCAGTAAAATGGTAATCAACATACTTGCTCTACCTATGACGTACCAGCATTACAAAGAAAGCATTTTATAAACCTGAAGTCACTACTAATATATGAGTTATTTAATTTATTAATAATATTCATTATTTAAATCCCTAATTTTTTTCCTTTGAAGAAATAAATGTTTATAAGCAGGCTTAAGGCCTACCCTAATATGACCATTACAATATATGGATTACTTCTTTCAGGTCAAATCTCAGGATTATAATTATACAATTTGTTATATATATAACAGTATAACTATAATATAATAATATGGTATTATATTATACCTCCTTTATGGTATAAAGGGCTCAGAATACAGTTTGGGTGATGAGACAGAGTATATGGATATCCCAAAAGTAGCCTAGTTAAATTCAGTCAGACCCCCACCATGACTGCAAGATAATACATTTTTCATCAGAGTAACTGTTGAAAATCCTCTACTGAGCAAGAATTTCTGACACTAATCAAGTAATAAAGTACTATCATTAAAATAGTCCTATTTGCTTTTCAATAACCAATGGTAGCTTCTATTCAAAATGGTTTCTAAGAGAACAGATTCTAAAACAAATAAATTATTCTAATTAGATATTATGCACCTACAGAATTCTTGTTTTGAAGATATTTGTTCATGAGAAACTGAATTTCACTCAATACATTCAGATTTTTCCCCTGAATGTAACAAATGAATTTTTTTCTATCTTTGATTTTTTTTTTCCTTTCTGTTTCTTCCCAAAGCTACATTTGTAGACCTTGCACATAAGTTAAAAAAAAAATACAACTATTTCAAATGTTTATTTCCCAGATGAAAAGCCAGTTTCAAAATTCTAATTCAGATGAACACATGTGACTGATAGGAAAAAGAACTAATATTGTTTTCTGTAGATTACTTTTTCTAGATTTAAAATACCTGAAAAAGAAAAAGCTAGAATAAGTGCAATGAGGCCTTCAGAATAATTACATGTTGTTAATTGAAAAATGTTAATCATGTCATATTAGGAGGAAGACAGGGTTAAATTGGTAAAATTTCAATTCACTTAGGCCTTATCTCTTGTTGGAATGAACCAGATGATTAATCCTTAATATTCTTCAGGGATACAGAGAACAGCGGCAATTAAATTAACAACTACAAAGTTTATGCTCAGAGATTCAAAAATGAAAGACAGAAACACTTTAATTTTTCACAAGTTGTTACCTTAATTATCTTCTTATTGCCTCTGTCTCTTCTCCCTCATTACAAAAACACACCCCTTAGTATTCATGGATCCCTTTAATTTGCTGTAGCTCGGCAACAATGTAAGAAATGTCATTTGAGCTGCAAAAGTCATAAATCTTACTTTGTGCATGCTCACTGAAAATAAATTGTTCTGCTGTGCCTAGTCCCAGTGTTCATATTGTAAAAGTGCTGACAAATTTCTACTTCTCTATGAACAATCAAGAGTGTCCATCAACTGTGAAAGTTGTAGAGAGATTTTCCCCTCAGCCTCTTCAGTCAACAAACAACAACAACAAAAGTTCCACTTTAAAGAATACACACTAAAAACTTTCTTTGTTCAGTTGTTACTGCATTAGCCAATGGTATATGAAAAGAAGATGTATGTAAGGGTACTGTATCTGGAGAAATATCTAGGGATGCTAATTGAGACATTTTTTATGCATTCATTATACAGTCATTAGAATGGGAAGTTTAAAGGCTATGAAATGCAAACTTCCTTTTAATCTTTGCACATTTTACTCATTCTGAAAAGCCAACAATACAAGGGAAAGAGAGGTATCAGACTTTATAAAGATCAAAACAAATTATTTGTCTCCCTGGAAACCAAGCTAATCAAAGTGAAAGGAGGTAAACCTGACAGCAACAATAATAAAACTAGGAAAATGCTATATCATGGCAACTTAACAGGTCCCAAGGTATGCTTACATTAAAACCATAATAGCCCTAAACACTTCCTGTACAATTGGATATGCTTTTAACATTAACTTGGGAGACTGTGTTGGAAATTTAGCACAAAATATAAATATTCTATGGCAGTATAACCAAGAAGTGATTTAACAAGGCAGATTTCTAAACAGATCACCCCTGACATGAATGAACACTGGCATTTCTTTTTTTAAAAGTCACTTTCTAGTCAGGGGAAGAAAATCACAAATGAAACAATTAAGAAAACAGACTAGTTTATATATTTAAAAGAAAAAAATAATGTTGTATACCTTTATTAATGCAGCAATTATTGAAAGATTCATAGTCTGTTATGTAGGAAAATTATATGAGAACTTATCAATAATTGACTGTGTTGCCTCTTCAGTGATTGAGGAAGTAATCACTGTCATAGCAAGTCTTCTCACAGGAGAATATTGAAGTCTTTGAGGGCTATGTTCATGGTGACACTTCTCACTGGGTCTACTCAGAATTTCCAAAATTTTATAGTGAAATGTCATCTCCCTAGAGAATTTTCCCACAACAAATTATTAGCAAAACTCTATTGATCATCACCCAAATGGCAAAAAATCTCAATAAATTTCATCTGGACCTTTACTGAAACTATGAAAATGCATTAAACTCCCCCTCACCCCCCTGGCTGACCACAATTTTTATTATCGCTATTGTATTTGCAGGGCAGTCAATTTTATACAGCATAACAAACTGCCAAGTGCTAAAGTGATTTCCTCCATTACTAAGGTCTATGTATTAAATTTAGTGAGGCACAATATCAAACTTCAAATATTGCAAGGTTTAGAATTGAATGCTGCTGAGCCTAATGTTATCAACCTGACAAAAACACTGACATATTAAATAGCAAATCATTTATTCATATTTGGAATGGGGTTCCCCCCATCTGTTTAGCTGCATATTTGGGGATTGATCACAATATTTTGAAATGCACACATTACTGTAAAGTATAGATCCTATAGGTTAGTTCTCTTTATTAATTTGTACATGTAGATCAAGAAACCGCTTTTTTTTTTTGCTTATATGGGATATATAGATATAGATTAAAAAGAGAATGGATAGAGAAAGAGAGGAAAAAAAAGAGAGCCAGAGAGCCAGAGAGAGAGAGAGAGAGAGAGAGAGAGAGAGAGAGAGAGAGAGAGAGAGAGAGAGAGAGAGAGAGAGAGAGAGAGAGAGAGAGAGAGAAAGTAATAAATTAACATACTATTTTGGAAATGGTCCTGTTCAGGAAACACTGAGAATACTTTTATGATTCATGCCAGTGAAAATGAACTTTACCATTTTATTTTCAATAATGGATGAAATGGTAAATCCTAATTCTTTCTGAGAGGATTTCACATGTTACTTTTCTGTCTTTAAACCAAAAACCAATAACATTTGTCCAAAATCTTATAGGAATTCCAGAAATTACTTGTTCCTTTTACTTATTTTTTCTTTCCTCATTTCAAATATATATTACATATATTATAAACTACAGATTTTTTTATTATCTTGTGCTCATATGTAATCATAACAAAGAAAAAACTTTGTAAAAAGAGACTTATTCATTTAAAATGAATTATATACTTTATGTATGTGAGACTATCCTAATTTCTGGCCATCCATAAATGCATTTATTATAAAGAATTTTTCAGAGAATAATGATACTCAGGAAAAGCTATGCCATTTAGAAACCATATTCATGAAGGCCAAAACCTTTTTCTGAGTTCTCCATGGTGCCCCATTTCCCAATCTCTTTTCATTTGTCAGTAGTTGAAAAATGAATTGATCTCCCAAATTTGGACAACAGGCTCTGGTTCCAATTTCTTAATGTCCTATTAACTGATAGAATGATGAGGCAAATATATATATGGATTTGTTTGTAATTCTTCTGATAGCACCAATTTTGCTTTGACAGAGAAATGGAGGAAATTATTATTTCTATTTTTGGAAGCAATACATATCTCATAAATAGCCAGCCTTTAATAGAAATTAAGGAGGACATTGCCCCTTTTTTCTCTTTAAAAAACTTCAATTTCCTCAATAACTTCCATATAATTTCAAGAATGTTTGATATTCATATTTAACATGTATTGCACTACTTGCCATATAGGGAAGGAGATGGGGAAATGAGGGGAAAACTGGGAACAGAAGGTTTTGCAAGAGTCAATGTTGAAAAATTACCCATGCATATGTTTTACAAATAAAAAGCTATAATAAAAAATGCTTGTTATTCAGAGAACCATAGAATATTAGAACTGGAAGGAATCATGGAGATGACGTCCTTATTGGAAGAGAGGAGAATCTAAGGACATGAATAATTTGACCAAGAATATCTATATGGACTTTAGCTTCTATATTTAAGGAATTGTAGAATGGAAGGGAGCTTATGTATAAAGTAACTGAGAACTTAGGTAGCACAGTTTATAGAATGTGGGTCTTGGAGTCAGGAAGACTAATCTTCATGAGTTCAAATCAAGCGCCAGACAAGTTGTGTGATCCTGGGCAAATCACTTAACTCTGTTTGCCTCAGTTTCCTCATCTGTAAAATGACCTGGAGAAGGAAATGGAAAAGCACTCCAGTATCTTTCCCAAAAAAACTCCAAATGAGGTCGTGAAAAGTCAGACATAAGTAAAAAACAACTAAACACCTGAAGTAACCAAAGCTTTGGTGTTGAGTTATTCAGAGCCATATACTTAGGACTAAATTCTAATGATCTCTAGCCAAGGATCTTGTTTTGCCAAATAAGGCAGCCTTAGGATCAGTCACCTTTAAATCTTTATTTCCTTCTCCAACTTTTCATGTGTTTCTTGAGGACATAGAATATTTTAAACTTATGTTTGTTGTCCCAACAGTACCTGGCGAAAAATGTTATACATATTATCTATTCAACTATTCTTGGACTACAGTTAGAGGAATAGGTTCAAGATTCAGGTTCATGATTTACTAGTTGGGTAACACACTTGATCTCAGAGTCTTAGTTTCTTTGTGCATAAAATCAGAATGATATATTTTTTAGCTATCTGCTATGAAGATAAAATGGGATTATGCATATAAAATATTTTAGCTATAAAATACATTATAAAAATAAAATGCTATTTGTTTAATGAAAGAATGACAGAACTGTCATCATTTTCTCCCACTTGGATTTTATTAAATTGCACAAAGGATAATTTTACTATTTCTGACTCCCAAATAGGCAGTCCATCCTATTTTCCCTTTATCATTAATAATACTTCTAGATGCTGCTACTTTTCTTCCCCTTCTCTTATTTCCTTTTTATTCTCCTCATTCCCACCTCTAAAAATGACTTTCCTTATGGAACAATAGATATTTCATATAGCTTTCTTTTCAAAAACTGCTAAGTGGCACAGTTGATAGAGTATTGGGTCCAGAGTCAGAAGTTCAAATCTAGTTTCCAACACTGTATCACCCTGGTCAAGTCACAATTTTGATTTAATTTTCTTCAACTATAAAAGGGAGATAATTATAATACTTAACCTAAAAGGGTTGTGGGGTGCTTTAAATGAAAAAATATTTGTAAAGTGCTAAGCACAATATTTGGTACACAGTAAGCATTATAAAAACACTTTGTTTTTGGCCATATGCCAAAGGAGAGGGTGATTTTATGCTCCAAATCCAGTTTACTTCTGCCTGTCCTTGTATATATATAACAATTTTGCATCATCAATAAACAAAATTATTTTTCTTCCTTCACCTCTCCCTCCCACACCTTCCTTTTAACTCATTTAGTCTCCTTTATAATTGTACAATTTTCCCAATCATTGATCATTGTCTATATAACTGTTAAAATTAAACTTTCATGTAAACAGATTGTGAAATGAAAATTCTATAAGACTTGCTTATCTCTTGTCTTTGTTTGACATGCTTCATACTGAAATCTCCCATTCCAAAACCTTTAGAGTTCAAGATACTAATCTTATATCAATACAAACAAACAAACAAACAAACAAAAAACCCTGTATAACTGAAAGGTCTAACAAACATCAATATCTAACTAACTTATTAGTCTTATAAACTCAGGTCATTTTCAGTCTCATCTCTTCTCTTCTTCTAACCCTCCTAAGCATATATATACACATACACATATATCATAATCCTATAGATATTTTCTCTATGACATTCTTCATTCCACTGCATTTCTTCCCATTTTTGCAATTAGACTTATTTTAGATTGAAATAATTTCAATTGTATATTATAGGGATGTCCTAATCCATCCTCTTTACAGCAAATGGAATAGATTTCCAGTCTGGCAATCCTTACTGAAGAATCAATCAACCAAAGGTAACATATTAAAAAACAACAACACCGCCCCCCCAAAAAAATTGTCTAGAATACAAGATTTCGAAGAACTTGACTAGCTCTGCATTTTATAAAATATATTCTGTAACATTAACTCTTTATTTTAACTACACTGGCTTCCTTTAGCTTAGGTCAAAAAATTATTAATGATTTTGCCAACTGTATTTTGGTCTACTCCCAGTCATCTCCATACCATGCCATCACTACTTTGGTCAACATCCTCATCCTCCCAATCTTGATTGGACTATAAGCTTCTTGAGTTTATCTCCCTTACTTGTATTTTTATGTTCCTAAAAATTTTGAACTGTGTATGGCACAGATTTAGTACCTAACAAATATTTTAATACTTTGTCAATTGCCTTATCTATTTACAATACAAAAGAAGATTATAAGATCCTTGTTGGTAAAGTGTGTATAATCTTTTCAGAAGGATTTATAGTTCCTTAAAAATATCTGATTTATTCTTTTTCTTCCTGTTTTTTTTTTTGCTGATGTCTTTAATTTTATTAATAATTGACCCTTACCTTATATCAAACAAAACTTAAGCCTTACTTCTACCTTTCCTTCTGGGATTTCTTCCATCCAATATTGTATATCTTCTTCCATTCAATGCCTCTTCATCAGGCTGAAATATTGCTCAGTAAAGAATAATTTTGCTCTCTTATGTGCAATGTTCTCCCCCTAAACTAGGCAACAAACTCTGTAAAGGCAGAGATTATGGCTTTTATTTTTTGATGTGCCCTTTTCTCCTCCACCCTCCTGAGCTTTGCCTTAACAATACATTCTTCATTCATTCTGAGTGCTCATAAACCTTTTAGGACAACACCCGAAAGACAGACCAACCAAAAAATAATGGGCAGAAATCTAAGAAACAAATATTTTAGATTTAAAACATTTGTCAATTTCCTATCTGTATGACCCTGGGCAAGTCACTTAACCCTAATTGCTTTAGCCAAAAAAAAAAAAAAAAAAAAAAAATTGTGAAGAATTAGGTCATGGGCAGCATGTTTCACTTTGCTTCAATTCGTTTCTAAAAGAAACAAACTATATTGTATTGTTGACTTAACTTGTCTTACTGCTCTGAGCACCAACAGGTTATTATCAATAAGAACAAGTATAGATCATTTCCCTAATACAATTGGTATGGCATCTATTCCTTCTGGCTTCCCCCTCCACTGGCCAATGAAAGAAAATATCCAAGTTATTTGGCTCTTAAAAAGAAAGTCTGTTTCTTTAAGCATTTTAGCATAAATAGAGCTTCTTTCATCCCAAACCAAATGTTGTTGTTAATAAACCAACCCCCCCTCCCCCTTCCATTATACAAACTTCATCTGAGTCAATGAAGAACAGCATACTTCACAGTTCTGTGAATTGAGCTAATAGCACTACTTCTTTCAGGACTCAGATTTTAATTAGCTCATAAGTCTGTCACTGGCTGGTGAAATATTTATTTTCCAGGAATACAGTTTAGTAATTTATGAATCAGAGTAGTACAGTAGAAATAGGAATGCAAAATGTTTCTACACTGGCTAAGAGAAGCCTATTATTTTTTGAATTTTTAAAATTTCTATTATAAACCTAATAACTACCAAGATAAATAGCCCAGTAAACATACCAAATAAAGGAATACAATTTTATATAAAACCCTTGGCTTTTTACCAGAGTATAGAACCAACCAAATTACCAAATAAACAAGAAATAGATGTGTTCCCTTTCAAGTAAGTCTGAGTTTCTACTACCTCTGGATTTTTTCACATGTAATTGAAGTAATTTTGTGTATAGTTCTAGTTCTTCTGAACTTTGAGAATGCTATTTAAAAAAACATCTCAGTAACATGCCATGCTGTCAATGTGATTTGATAATGACAAAATGTTTCTATTGTTCTTTTGGATTTAGGGAGTATGGGGGAAAAGGGAAATCATTTTCCAAACTTCTATGGGAAACATCTCTAATTCTATGATCTTAAAATAAAGAATCTATAATTAAGTTTCATATTCATTTTACCTCAGCTCTGGGAATTATCCAGAATGGTGAATTCTGACATGAAATACTAAATAATATATACCTGCATAGCACATACATGCTACCGCATGTTCCCTAATAAGGAATTAGATATGAGAGTATTTGTTTTTATGTGGTAAATATTCACTCTCTTTGCATCTTCTGTGCAAAGAGATCCATCTATCTTTCAATTGTCAGTTTACTTTATGTGGCTTTTCCAGGAGTGAGATGCACCCATCATACTTTCTCACTTATCTTCCATTATGACCAAAAGTGCATTTTTGACAAGTTTGGATGGGATTAGATATGGCCATGGAATAGAGTTTTTCTTCACATAAAGAACACTATCTCATAAAGGGATGAGATCCTTGACCCTGTCTTCATCAGTACTAGGCTCTAATGGACTAAGCTGACCAGTTGACCAGTTCCATTTTGTTTTTATTCTTTCTGTTGTTGTACACACACACACACACACACACACACACACACACACAGAGAGAGAGAGAGAGAGAGAGAGAGAGACAGACAGACAGACAGACAGACAGAGAAAGAGAGACAGAGATAGACAGAGAGAGAAAGACAGAGAGAGAGAGAGAGAAAGAGAGAGAGAGACAGACAGACAGACAGACAGAGAAAGAGAGACAGAGAGAGACAGAGAGAGAAAGACAGAGAGAGAGAGAGAGAAAGAGAGAGAGAGAGAGAGAGAGAGAGAGAGAGAGAGAGAGAGAGAGAGAGAGAGAGAGAGAGAGAGAGAGATTCTTCTTAAAACCTTCTGTTGACAAAATTTACAAATCCCCTAACCTTTGTGATATGCATTGTTTTAGGGCTGAAAAAAGAACTTATCCTTGACTTAAGAATTTTAAGAAAAAAATTGTGGAATCAAATTTCATGATATAGAGCATTCATGGTGGGGGAGGGAGTTCTTTCTAGTCAGGCATCCTTAGTGCTCATCCTCCTCCCTGTTCATTCACTTTAAAAGTGAGCATAGGTTGCTTAATATATCATTTAATTGTAGGTAGGTATCCTGGCATTTCACCAAATGGCATATATCACATTTCCCAATTTCTATAGCCCTTGATTGGAACGCAGCCTCGTCTCCAAAAGGGTCAATTTTAAGGTTTAATGGACTCATTAAATTGAAATGTACAGTAAGCTTAATCAGCTACAAACCCTAAACATAACTATTTATTGACTATTTATTTGCTTATGAAGTGAGAAATCTTTCCAAGTAAATTGTATTGGGATTTTAAGTTGGGAATAGTGAAGAAGTCAAGAGAGTTTGTTTGCATAGTGGGAATACTGCTAGGTTAAGAGCATGCACAAAGCTGCAAAATGTTTTTTTTTTTTTTTTTTTTTTTTTCACGGTTGTTCTAATATCCAGTCCTATAGAACAATAGGCTAACTCTCTCCATTGCTATTATATATAATGTAAGCTCCTTGAGGGCAGATCTTTGTACTTTTCTCAGTTTTGGATAAACACCTTTATGCTTTATTATTACAATTACAACCTCAATCAATTATGAATCCAATTAAAAGTTAAGCATACAGTTTGCAGATGAAGAGCTATGCTAATTAGCATACTGACTCTACTTTCTTTTTCCTTTGGGTTCAGCTACCCTGGAAATCTGTACTTTATCCTTCTAACCTGTGCATTTTTATAGGCATGTACAAATATATGCAAACCTACAAATTGGTTGGTAAACTGTCTGTAGAGTTGAGATAGAGAGTACAATATAGAAGAAAAATGTTAAACTTACTGGAGTCTAATCGAATTATCTTCTATTAAAATGTTCAGCTCTCAAGTGGATTTGTCTACATATCATTTTACAACACCTAGATTATCAAAGGAGATTATATGAACATTTTTTTAATGAACATTTCAACCAAAAATATTTTAACCCTATAACCATATAGAACTTATGTTATCAGTCCTCTTGCCAGAGATTTTAGGAAAAAAAAAAACTTTAAACTTTCCTATGGGAACACATTATATATTGGGATTTATGTACATATATATATATATACACTCATGTATGTGTATGTGTGTGTGTGTGTATGTGTGTTGAAACTACTAGAACAGAGAGGAACCACAAATACATAAGAAACACACGGACATTTAATTATAGTTCAATCATAGCTATACTTGTAATATATTATGATTTACTAATGTCTATATGCATCTTTTTTTAATTTGTAAGAATCTTTTAGGGAAAAAATCATTATATATGCAGTAAACAACTCATACATAGTAATTCAAACATACAAATATCAGGAGAAACCAGGATTCCTTGACTTCTATTCTGTGTCTAATCATACCAAACCTTTGGTTATACTTCAAAGGGCACAAAATAACACAGTTAATTAGGAAGAGTGAGGATCTAAATCCAAGTTTCTTCCCATATCACGATTAAAATCTGAGGGACTGACTGTTTGCCAGTATGAGATGTGAGAAATTTGTGACCAAGGTACCAATAGTCATTTCACTTAAATTTGATGTAAAAGAGGTGGCTCTGTCTTAGTTGATTCTTTTTTTTCCCCTGAGGGAATTAGGGTTAAGTGACCTGCCCAATGTCACACAGCTAGGAAGTGTTAAGAAGTGTCTGAGACCAGATTTGAACTCCGGTCCTCCTGAATTCAGAGCTGGTGCTCTATCCACTGCACCACCTAGCTGGCCCCTTAGTTGATTCTTGATCTCACTAGAGCAGTCATTGTTGGATGCTAAAGGCAGTTGTTCAACCAGAAAGCAGTACAATTGCAGAAAGACTAGTATCAGGAATCAAAAGGCCTGGATTCAAATCCCACTTTTGATGCTTAATACTTCTGTGATAGTAAGCAAGCCATTTAACTTTCTGTACATCTTAAATCCTTGCTCACTCTAGAACTATAATCATGTGATGATAGAGGAATTGGGCAGAGGGCCCCTGAACACTCAGTTCCATAGGCTGAGTATTAGGTAGAAAAACTCCTTAATAATAAATGTCTGCTTGTTTGAATTGTTGCCTGTTGCTTAGAATTAGTTCTTCTCTCAGCCTCCTAGCTTTCCAAAACTTCACTGAAACCTGTTAAAATCTTAACTTCTATATAAAGTCTTTCCATATTTCCTTTGATTTTAGCACTATCCCTCTTATAATTATTTCTATTTTATCCCGTATGCAGCCTGTTTGTATATAGCTTTACATGTTGTCTTCTCTATTGGAATGTGAGCTTTTTGGGAACAATCTGTTTTTTGCTTTTTTTTGTACCCCCAGTACTTAGCACAATTCTTGGTATACAGTAATCAGTAGCAAACCCACAAAAAAACAAAAACAAAAACACATTTTTCCCAATATAGTATCCAATTTTCTATCTATCCCCATAATGTGCACAGGTGCTACTATCTATTTCCCAACACCTCTCCTCCTATTTCTGTTACTGTTAGACCCTTAAAAAAAAAAAAAAACAAAACTATAGTGGCAGTTCTCACTCTTTACACTCTTAAAAATTATCAAGGACTCCAAGATGGCTTGGTTTATATGTATTTACATGGGTTATCTTAATATCTAATCTATTAGAAATTTAAACTGATAAAATTCCAAAATATTCATTAATTAATCAACCTTTATATCTATTGTTTGTTCATATAAATAAGATATTTTATGAAAAATCATTACATTTTCCAAAAAGAAGAATAGATTGTTTTATATATTTTTGAAAATCTTGTGTCTGATTTAATGGAAGATGGCTTGATCTTACATCTGCTTAATCATTCAATCCATTGGGATATTCTGCTTTAGTTAAAGTATATGAAGAAAATCTGGCCTAATACAGCTATGTAGTTGGAAAAGGGAAGTGCAATTTAATAGCCCAATATCATCTTAGTATTATTATGAAAATAGCTTTGCCCTTGCAGATGCCCTGAAACGGTTTTGGATACCCTCAGGTATTCAGGCTACATTTGGAGAACTATTATATTACAGGATTCCAAATCAGATACAGATTTTCATGAAAATCAAAATATAAATGTAGCCTTTACATCTTGATGCTGAACCCTGTGCTCATTTATCCCTTTCAGGGGCATAATAGTTAAGAAACAAAACCCAAAATGTACACATACTAAATAAAAAGCAATAGATTAGTATGTAACTGGTACATTTTAGGGTGGATAGTGGGGGCTGAGAAACAAACTGGGGCATAAAGCCAAAACAGAAAAGCTCGGAGATTTTAATTTTCATCATGGTCAGAATAAGAATACCATAAACTCTTATCAGATCCATCCAGAAACACTTCTCTGGAGGAGATGGGATTTCAGAACAGATGAAATAACAGAAGTAAAACCACTTGAAAAAAAGAGAGAAGATGAATATATAGTATTCTATTTCTCATTAGCCCTGCTTCCTCAATCTCATTTGGCCCTTTGAGCCAATGCCTAAAACTGAAGGTAGCTTAAATACTGATTTAGATTGGACAGTATGGTCTTAAAGGGAGAACAAAAATGCATCCCCAAAATAGGACTTGGAAGTTGATAAATACATGGAGTTGGCTTTTTAGAATAAAAATACATTTTTACAAGCATTTTTATCGTTTTTATCCAAATATGAGCTTTTTGTAAAAGGACCCACAAAGGAAGCAATTGCACGCACCCCCCACCACGCAAGTTATTATGATTTTGTTACCTTTTTGAAAACTCTGTAGGAATTTTAAGCTACAAAATTTTTCTTATTTATAATAATTATTAATAATTCCACAAAAAGGAATGTTATTGTTTGTTCCTTTGTTTCAGATTATAAAAAAAAAAAAAGTTTTGTCATCTCTATCTATAGGCAAAGGTTTTTCTCCCCACTTAATACTCTTCCTTTTCATACATCATCTTATCTCAGCTCTTGATGTATCAAATCAACTAATCAAAAAAAAAATACTAGTGCCAAGTGTCTATTATGAGAAAGCTAGGGTATATAGAAGCCAACTCATACCATTTAGCAAGTGTATTGCTAAATATTCATTGTAAGTTTATAAAAATCCTTCGAAGTCCTTAAATGCTACAAATCAGAGCTTAATTTATCATTTTGATAAATCCCTTCAATCTCCTACCAGGCACAAGGTTGTTACTGTTACTGTTACTGGCTGCCCATCAGAAACAGCCAGGTGTTTTTAAAACTTGGCCAGTCTGAGAGAGATTTGTCTCTTTCCTGCATGGAGCCTTTTTCTACCAAATAATCACTTAAAGAAGTGCTCTCGTGGGAGAGCAGGGACCTTATATGTTAGGCAGTGTAGACATACCTAGGCAAGCCCTCATTGTATAACAAGGTGATGAAAGAAAATGTTAACAATGCAGATTAAAGTTAAAAGACTATCATTTACTTCTGGACAGCTGGTTGTTAAATATTACCAGTTCAACATTATTCATTCTTCACAGTTGGAGACACAAAACAGTATCGGACAAAACTGCTTTCAGCTTTCATTTGAGTCATTATGAAAAATACTAGGGAAGAGCACACAGCAGAAACCTTAGAAAAGTGGAAATAGTAAACCTGGCCTCTGGTTCCAACTCTGACTCTCCATAGATAGGCCATCTTTGACAAGTCATTTGACCAAGTTTCTAAGCCTAAGTTTCCTCCTCTGTAAAATAGGGACATTAAATTTTAAATGCTCTCTTAGTTTTCTTCTGAAATTCTACAAGTCTTTGATAAATGGCCAATTAATGACATAACCTAAGAGTCTGAGTGCTTTAGAAACAAAACAAGCTCTTTAGACCATATTGTATAGTATGATACAAGATGAACCTAAATAAATAGTAGGCAAGCTTTATACATTTAAGGCAGGATTTTTTTAAGCAGGAGTCTTTTATGTGAGCACGTCCCTTAACTTGGAGATCACAGCCCCTCAACTTTTTATTTTGTATTAATTTTATCTAGGTCCTACCATAAATCTTTAACAATGAACTACTCAATGAGTTAGAAATCTTTTTCTCTAGGTCTTTTATAATTTTGAAGATACCAGTGGACCATTCAAGTTACTAAATCTTTCTTTTATTCTATGACTTCCCTGACTTTTCTATTCATACACTTCTTAAATAGCAATATAAGAACGATATTATTAATGATTATAAATCAACTCCTTCATAATAAGGGCCATTTTTTTTGCCTTTCATTGCATTTCTCAGAACTTAGCATAATGCCTGCTAAGTTAATGTGGGATATCGTGTGGAATATAGTTGGGTCCCAATTATTGAAAATAACAAATCATATGAAGTGGTTCATGTATTTGAATTTATCCTATTTGACATTAAAATTGTGTAATTGAATCTATCCCTATGTAACTATGTCATATAAAAATTCAAATAATGAAACAACTTCATGGGATCCATTATTTGCTTTAATTTTGACCTAACTATAAATATTTGTTAATTAACACCACCATCATCAATGATAGTTAACATTATTATTGTATCTTAAATTCTACCAAATATTTTCCATACATTATCTCATTTGTGAGATGAGTGCTATTCTTATCCCTATTTTTCAGATAAGGAAACTGAGGCTGAGGATGATATTCATATTCTTGCTCACAAGTTAATTTTTATTGCCTATCAGGTATTGTCTTTCCATTGTCTCTTGAGTAATGTCAAATTTTTCAGAGATAATGATATTATATGATTTGTAACCATATTGAATCACTGGCATAATACTGTTGGTAAAATTGTGTTTTGTCTAAGTTTGGGAGTAATTTAAATGCATTGAAGGGACTTCGAAACTTTTCAAATTCAATACAGCCAGCCTTCTTCACTCCATTCAATGTTGGTCCCAACTTAGTTTTCATCTAAAGTGCCTGTACCAGATATACGTAGGGATGAACTAACTCAATAAACTGTCCAACCAATTGCATGTCATGGACTGGTCAAAAGACATGACATATTTCTTTGCCTAGGTAAAAATATAAGGAGCAACTAGCATTCTAAGTCTATGCTATTGGCATGTTCAGCTACTCTTCCATTCTCCATTCCCCCCAAGCGGCATCACATTACAAGCTGCACACACTTTAAAGTGTAATATAATCAAAGGAAGCATTATTCTTACAAAGGCTATTAAAAGTGCTAAGTAAATTCTTACAGTACAATAAAAATGATTTACTAACTATGCGGAAAATGCTATGGAAAATATTGTAGCTTAGTTCCACTTGCAATATCAGGTTCATGTAGAATATTCATCTTCATTGATTAGCCTGGAGGATAAAGAATAGCTTTACATTTCTAGTTTTCCAGTCTGAGTTAATTCAACTCTCCCTCAATTTTATGAAGCCCTATCTGATCACATTGAGCTTCTTAATATCAGGCTTTACACAATATTATATTTGCTTTGTGAGATCATCAATTTACGTCTAAGAGCATCTGTAAGAAAATGAAATTTGCCAAATGTACCAAGTCTATGAACAGCTTTCCCTTTGATTATCTGGATGGCCAACTGCCATGGGAACCACACATATGCTATACTAGATCCTCGCTTCAGAGTATGAGAATATAGGAGAGTAAAATTTCAGACTATTCATTTTTTTTATTCTTCTGTAACATTTTCTAACATTTCTTTTTATCTAACTTTAAAATGGTTCAAGAAATACACAATATTAATGCTTCAATCCATTTTCTCAGGCTTCCTAGTATAATCATATGACTAGGAAACCTCTGGTACTTTGTAGAGTAGGAGGTAAATATATTTATATGTATATATATATATATATATGTATATATATATATATATATATATATATATATATATATATATATATATATATATATATATATATATATCAATACAACAATACTAAGGCATATCAGTAGCATGAGAACTCCTTTATTTACCAATATTCTTGATATTTAATTTAGAAGCATCCTAGATGTGTGTAGAAAACACAGAAAGTAAGTGATGTGGTCAAAGTGATTTGGATAGTGTCAGAGATGAAATTTGAGCTGAGACTTTCAAGGCCAGCACTCTATTCACTATTCTAGGCTTTCTTATAACTTTTAAATTCAGAGATTTAATGACATCTTTTTTAAAAATATATTTTTTAATTTATGAAATAAAACAACATTTGCATAATATAAGTATAACTGAAAAGATGATCACACACAAAACTGCCAATAATGTACAACTTGCTATTAGTTTTAAAATATATAATATTGTTATCAAGTAAATTCCCTTTTTTCCCTTTTCCTCCTTTCCCCTGTCATAGAGATGGATTCCATTAGACACAAATATGTGTGTGCAATTGCATATGTGTATAAAAGTGATGCTATAGCGTATTTATTCTTATTCTTTCTCTGAATGTAGAATAGTGTCTTCATAGATTCTCTGTAGCTAATTTGAGTATTTATAAGAGTCAAAATTACTTATTTGTTCTTACAGTAATATTGCTGGTACCATATACAAGATTGTCTTGGTTATGTTCATTTTGCTCTTCATAATTTGTGCAAGTCTATCAATGTTTTTCTTAAGATAACTGAGCTCATCATTTCTTATAGCAATGTAGTATTTCATCACAATCATATACCAGAGCTTGTTAAATCATTCTCCAATTGATGAGCATTCCTGCAATTTCCTGTTCTTCGCTACCACAAAGAAAGCTGCTACAAATATTTTAGAACATATAGGCTCTTTCAATCATCCTAATCATCTTTAGAAATAGACCTACTAGAGGTATTTCTGGTTCAAAGAATATAGGCAGTTTAATAACACATTATGAATAATACCAGATTGTTCTACAAAATGGTTCAATCACTTCACAATTTCACCAACAATGAATTGGTGTCTTAAAAAGTATTTTACTGTATTAGAAAATAATAATAACAGCATCCTTCTGAAGGTGGGGTAAATCTCTATATTATTATCAGAGATCAGTGAAGAAAGTCTAGTAACTTGTTCAAAGTATTCAATATCAAAACAAATGAGACAAAGTATTTGAAAACATTTTCAAAAGTCCAAAGTGCTATACAAATGCAAAGTATTATAGTGATTATTAGTAACCAGGACTGGAAATATCTAAGTATAAAGCACACAACAAATAACTTGGATGTTCAAATATTCAAATGGGAAAAAAAGGAAAATAATAGTAATAATAGCTCAAGTTTATTTCAATGCTTTATGATTTTTATTAAGAAATTTATATATATCATCTCACTGGAGTCTAAAAACAGTCTGGGTGAGAAAGACTATTTTAAGAAGAGGAAACTAAGGCTCAGAAAAATTAGGACTTGGCCAGTTATAGAGCTAGTAAGAGTCAGAGACTAACAAAAAAAAAAAAAAAACAGGTCCTCTTGCTTCTAAGGTCAGACCTCTATGACCATTGCTATTAAGCCTTTGATAACAGAGAAATAGATAAACCAGAAAATATACAGGTCCAATAGAATTTCATTTTCTTGAAGAAAGAAAGAGACTTTTTATTTGTCTTCATCCCCAAGATCTAGGAGAGGGGTTTGCACATAGCAGGCACTTAAACATAGAATGCATATAAGGGAGGCTTACCTATCTGCTTCTTAGAGAAGCATGTATGTGTATTATTGTAAGCCTCATTGATTAGCAGAGGCAATGCTTCCCTGTCGCAGTGAGAAGTGATAGGTTGAAGATTCTGTGAAGAATGATATCATCATTACAAACAACTCTAACTTTATGCTTATTACTTTTTAACAGGAAAGAAATAAATACTAGCAAGCATACATCCTCAATGTACTGGGAAAGCTTATTAAATGTTTTTTAAATATATTAAGGAAATCTTGTAAACCATGTATGAGAGTTAGGGTATTAAAAATAAAACCAAACCAAAACATGCCTTTCTAACAAATTAACCCTAAGGATATGTTATCATCTATATAGGGAATGACCACCATCTTTTAGGAAAGCCGTTTTCTTCTTTTAAATCAGACAGAAGGTCATGAATCTGACATATTGTCTATTCAGAATATTAAATACCTAGGTAATTTTCAGCTTTTCTTGCTTGGGGTGAGTAAACTTCCCACAATTTACCCTTTTATAAGAATATGGATAAAGTTAATAGATTTATTTCCATGTAATATTGCATATTTAGAAAATTCACCCAGGCCTATTTCTTTTGAATGGGAATATAGACTCCTATCCATCAAAGAAAGAACAAAGTTGATTTTTCAAAAAGGAGGTAGATTTGAACTGAGTCTTGAAGAAAACCACAAAGAACAGGTGAAGAGGATGAATATTTAGAAATGGGGATCTAATCTGAATAAGCCTGGTAAAATTAGTCTGGACTCTGATTGCAAAGAGCTTTAATTGCCCCAGCAACTTATAAGTAATCCTTTTAAAAATAAGGGCTCAGGTGAGTTAAAAAGAAGTTAGATCAGTCCACATACATGATTTGTTGATGGATTTTACACAATCCCTTTGTGGCTCTGGGTTCCATGTTTCCATTAGGATGAACAGTGCTTCTTGTAATTCTTTCTTTAAGTGATGGTAGAGATAGATCCAAATTAGGATTTATTACCATCCCTGAAGTCAGGAGGCCTTGAGTTGAAATCTGACCTCAGTCACTTAACACTTCCTAGCTGTGTGACCCTAGGCAAGTCACTTAACCCCAATTGACTTAGCAAAAAAGTAAAATAAATTTTTAAAAAATTAGGATTCACTAAACTTCTTCATTTCTTGCCTTCTGAGACTTCCCATTCTTACATAATCCTATTAATTTCTAGGTATTTTATCATACTCATTTATTTCCTACTTCTTATATCTGCTCTTTTATTTTCTTCTCCCAATTCCAAAACATTTTCCTTTTGAATTTCTGTCCCTTCTTTGCTGACCATTCTTACAAAAAGAAAAACTATAATTCTGGAAGCAGTTTTTATTGGGAAGAGCTTTACAGAGTTAGGAAAGGAAAACATTGCCTTATCTAGTAGCTCCCTCCTATTACATAAAGCTAAGAGAGTCAGATTCTCTAGTGTCTGATAAATCCCACTGCAATTTCTTAGTTACTGTAAGAAACCTTCATCCCCAGTTCATTTTCTCTACTCTCATTGTGCATACTTGGCTCCATATTCTAACTCATGAAGAGGCTTTTATAGTCCTTAAGGGAATCCCTTGCTATCTTTATGTGTCCTACTACGTCCCCAGCACCAAACAATGCTTCTGTGCGCCAGACAAAGTTGAGTGAATGGTTTCTCAAGAAGGAGATAAACTTGATGGTCAATTAATTTGGCTCAAAGATTTCATAGAAACACAAGGACTTCAGGAGATAACTCTTCTTCCTTGTTCTTCTGCTCTTCCTTCTTCACTTCGTATTTACTGTTACTACCATCAAAATCATCACCGCTGTGATTATTACTATGAATATGAAGCACCAAAGTGCTTCACAAATATTTACTTATTTGTTCCACAGAAGAACGCTGGGAAGTAAGTGCTATTATTAACCCACTTTACAGATGAGAGAATTGAGACAAACTGAGATTAAATGAGTTTCCTAGTCTACTCAATAATAAAATAATACAGTAGAAAGAATCCTGAACTTGGGGTCACAAGGACCTGGTTTAAAATCCTCCATTGCTATGACCATGGGTCAATTATTTAATTTAGCTAAACATTATTTTTTCCTACATAAAAATAAGGAAAAGTAATTCTACTTATTATCTTTTAGACTCAAATGATAACATATCTAGCTGTAAATTCCTTTGTAAGAAAAAGCACCATGTGACAATAGAAAATATTATTTCTATTCATATATAAGAATACTAAATGAAGTCTTCAGAATTGGCCATGCAATGTCATATAGGCCCAAAGAATTATAGCCTCAAAGAAAAAAGGCTAAACAAGAAAGAATGTAAAGGATACTCCTATTTTATGAGAGGATGTCCCAGTCATTATTCACTTTTAACCTTTAATAGGGTTTTTTTTCTTTTTTTAGCTTTGACATATTAAAACTGAATTAAAATTTTGGGGAACACCTTTATATAGAAAAAAAAATTGACTAGAGATATTCTTCATGATTGTAAAAAAGTATTTTTCCTGACCATTATTTAATGTTTGAAGATGACTTTAGTTTGTTGTGAGATCTTGATTTTCTCAATACCTTCTACATCTTTAACCTACTAGATTAATTATTAATTTAATTAAAATGAAAGATTGCTTTAAATTAGCAATGTACTCCATTAATATGAATTAATTTGCATTTACAGCTACACTAAGGGGTACATTTTACAGATATTATTATGCATTTTCCAAAATGAAGGTCAGAGAGGCTAAATGATTTGTCCAAGGACCTATGACCTGCAAATGTCAGACACAGGATTTAAACTGAAGTATTCTTGACCATAGTACTGTATTCTCTATAGCCGGCTGAAAGTGATAGTAATCACAAACAGGTGTCAGTGTACCCATATTCCAGAGATTCTTCTGTTTTCAGCATCATCAAAGACTAATAAAGTTATGATATGTAAACAATGAGGACTTGGGATTTTTTGAAATGTAGAATATTAGTCCCATGTACTACATAGATGATATGTATTGAATTTATTCTTTTGGAGGTAGCATGATGCTATGGGCAGAGGGAGAGGCAGGGCTTCAAGAAAACATTAATTCCGATGAAGAGCATTTTTGCAAATCCAGTATGATTTTGGGCAAGTCTCTTAGTCTCTTTGTAGCCCTGGCAACTTCCCAGCCCTTATCTATTAAGCTACTGATCCAGATTTGCTTTGAGGGAAGAAGTTTCCACAAGGAAAGTTCTGATAAAATCAAAAATCCTTCTCATATTTTTCTCAGTGTAGAACAGTCAGAGTCAGAGTCAATAGGGCAGAGCATACTGAGGTCAAAACTGATCTGGGTATCTTATGAAAAACCCAGTCTTGAAAATAATATTATACTTTTCTGACCATATGACATAGCTTGTCTGTTTAAAAAGACCAAATAAACCTG
This sequence comes from Sminthopsis crassicaudata, assembly GCF_048593235.1. Taxonomy (NCBI): domain Eukaryota; kingdom Metazoa; phylum Chordata; class Mammalia; order Dasyuromorphia; family Dasyuridae; genus Sminthopsis; species Sminthopsis crassicaudata. The sequence goes on along the minus strand of NC_133617.1, from coordinate 425,731,770 downwards.
CTCTTTGCTTAGATAACTATGACTTGCAAAAATATTTTTAGTAGTAGCTCATATTTTATAAAACATTTTGAAGTACTCTTTACTCTAACTCTGGGAGTTTGGTAATTCAAGGAATTTTATTCCCATTTTACAGATAAGAAAAAAAAAAGACTTTGAGAGGTCATATAATATATACCAGTATCATGGCTCTAGTAAATGTCAGAGATTGGTCTTGCTTCTGACTTTAGACTGAGCACTCTTTGTATTGTACAATGCTGTCTTTGTGATATTCAATAGTGAGGGGAATGAAAAGAAAATTTTTATAATATACCTGAATATGTGAACTGGAAAAATCTGTCCTAAAAGCTGAGCTAGATTTCTAGCTTGTAATTTTATCGTCCATGCTTCATGTGCACTCTCTCAAGAGCAGAAGTCTGAAAACGCCAACATTTGCAATATACTTGCAGCCCTCAATTGAAATACATATATTTGGATTTGAAAAATTCTTTTGAAATTAGACAATGTTTTCTAATCTTAAAAAAATTGCTGGTTGGGCGATTTTCATTTTCGCAAAATGACAAGTGATACTTCATTTTTAGCAAAAGGTTAATGTTAAGTCTCCAAACTTTATAAATTGCACTTCCTCCATAAAACAAACTATTGCATGCTCGTGTGCAAGATTAGAAGGAAATGTTCATACTGTCGAAAATGGATGGATTTTGCATTTCAAGGTGACAAGTCCAATGTCAGACACAATCAATCGATCACTGCATAATTATTATTGTAAATGATCCATATCCATGCTGCAAACCTTAAGGGGAATTTAATGAAGCAGTAAGCACATCAATAATAAGATCTACTTTGGTCCCTGTTAAATCTCATGATTCATAAATATCTCGGCATGTTTTATTCTCCCTTAAAACCCTATAAAACTACCTAAAAATACTGGTCCTTAAAAGATATTATTTTAAAAATTTGATAAAGAGAATTCTAAGGTCTATTTTTAGATCAAAAGCAAATATCATATCAAAGTTCATTGCCAATACTTCATCCTCCCTCTTGACATGGGTTAATAGGACAAAAGAGTTCACAGAAATATATAATTTCACATTATTACTGTGGAGTTAGAATCAATGTAAACATCTTCATTTTCCTTCAAATTAAGAGGCTTGTCAACACATATATGTGTGTGTTTATTCATGTATAACCATTGAAATAAATGTATAAATATGACTCTCAAAATATACATTTCCTTCTATCTACTTTTACTATGAATTCTGAATTTTTTAACATGAAAAGGTTTTGCTCCTAATGTCTATCTTCTACTTGAACAAACATTGTTATCCCCAGTAATTACTATTACTACTATCTCCATAAAGTGGTGTTTGGTTTCTCATCATACCACTGATTATTGATAGTGTTAGTTCTATTCTCAATGAATAATACATAATACTTTCAACAAATGTGGGAAATTTCTGGCATTTCACAAACTACTGCTGACTGCAGGTATATGGAGAACAGTGCCAATGCAGGTTTGTATTGTAACTTGAGAGAGTAGCTTTCTAAACCCATGAATGAATGAATGATAGGCAGGAACTGACATAAGGGGGGAACAGACGGTTGTACACAAGAAACACTTGGGTAGCCTGGACCAACTTCTTGCCGAACACACTGTGGGTGGTAAAAAACATTTCTGGGAAATGTCATATTGCAAAATTGTGAGCATGTCCTAAAAATCACAATAAACTTCTCTTCTTCACATCATCCAAAATGTTTGTACCTTATCTCAGCACCAATTAATTTCTCCAGAACATTAATTTACCAAACAGCTACATTTTAAAATAGATTGTCTTCCCCCACCACCCCCTTTACTCTGGATCAAGTTACTCAACTAGAAACATAGGGAGATAATTAGACATAAACATTCTTTATATTACACAAAAATATAATACATGCAAATATGTTTTGTGGATACATATTGCACTGTTATGGAAAAAGCATTAGACTGGTTATTCCAGATGATGGTAATCATAAGCACTGTATTACAGGGAAAATGTTGGCAGATTTGGAATTAGAAGACCCAGGTTCAAATTCTGGTTCTTTCATTTATTACCTGTGTAACCTTGGGCACGTGATAGAATAACAATAAAGACACCTGAAATTTGTATGACATCTTACAGTGTCTTGGTGCTATGTAAAGAGAAATAGATTTGGACTCAGAGGACCTGGATTTGAATTCTTTGTGATCTTCATCTGAAAAAAATAAGGGTTTGGAGTAGGTGGTCTCAACATTTCCTTCTAGTTTTAAATCTATGCTACCCGATCTGATTTCAGAAAAGTTTGGAAAGACTTATATGGATGGATGCTAAGTGAGCAGAACAAAAGAGAACATTGTATCCAATAACAACAAGATTATGTAATGATCAACTGTGATGGACTTGGCTTTTTTCAACAATGAGGTGATTCAAGGCAATTCCAATAAACTTGAGATAGAAAGTGCCATCCACATACAGAGAGAGAATTATGGAGACTGAATATGAATCAAAGCTAGTATTTTCACTTTGTTATTGTTAGTCTGTTTGTTTTTCTTTTCTTTCTTTTTTTTCTTTTGATCTGATTTTTCTTGCACAGATGATGACTGTGGAAACACGTTTAGAGGAACTGCATAGGTTTAACCTATATCAGATTGCTTGCTGCCTTGGCAAAGGGAGAGGGAGAAGAAGAGGGAGGAAAAAATTTGGAACACAAGGTTTTGCAAAGATGAATGCTGAAAACTGTCTTTGCATGTATTTGGAAAAATAAAATACCATAATAAAAAAACAAATCTGTGCTACAATACAACCATTGATATTTATATAATGATTCAAATTTTTAAAAATATTTTATATTTTAACTCGACAATAACTTCATGTAAATGCTAAAGATATCATTGAGCTCATTTTATGGGGATTAATAACTTTGTGTAAGTCACTTATTTTGATTCTCATGTATCTTTATCTGTCAAATAAAAGATGACCTGAACTATATCTCCATCATAGAATATAGTCAAAATCATATGAGATTAAGAAAAAAAATCAAATTAATTTTTTGGATCATAGACATAGAACTGGAAGGAGGTTTGGGGGCCATCTAGCCCAACCCATTCACTTAACCCATGAAGAGATTGACATCTGTAGCTCTGAGATGACTTGTCCAAGATTACATCAATAATTAATTAATAGGACAGGGGTTCAAACAGGGGTTCAAACAGAGGTTCAAAATATGTTATTTTTTACACTATCCCAAAATACTTGATTTTTGTCAACTATAAAGTGTTGTACAAATTTCAGGTATTATTTTATTTGTATTCTCACTAAGGTCCTACCTTAATGCCTTCTTGTAGAATGGAAATGACCCTGAGTGCTCTAAGTATATGCCAGCAAAATTCAAATTATGATGATCTTAATAACCTGGGAAGCTTTTGTACACAGGCTTAATCAATGGATTCTTCTTTATTCAGGGGTCAGACAATTACAACTATATAAAATAAGCTTATCATCACAAGGTTGGTCATAACTATCAAGGCTCCTCTCTAAGAACCCATGGATAATGGGGAATAGTTGTGAATCTGGTAATGAAAAAATATTATACCATTTTTTTTCCTTAACTAGAAAATAGTTCCTTTGAACAACAGACAGATATAAGTCTGATGTCAATGTTAAGCAAAATTCTAGAAACACTGGAAAGTAGTGATCTGTATGAGCCAGCTTGTATTCATTAAGAAAAAGTCATGCCTGACTAACCACATTTTCTTTTTTCTTTTTCTCTTTTTTTTTTTTTTTGAAAGATAAGGGACTGTTAAATCAGGAAAAGACTTAAGTCTTCACTATCTTTAAAAACAAACAAATAAACAAAAAGCTCTCTCTTCACTCTGCCATTTCCAAATTAACATTCTATAGTTTACCTAGGCATCAAATGCCTAGAATGTCTCAAGTTCTTGTTATTTACTATTCTATTAAGATTGCTCTTTCAAAGTTTTCAAATGTTATCTTAACTTTGAAAATCGGAGACCTTTTTTTTAAATTTTTACCCTTCATCTTTCTGTAGCTTTTGACACTGGGGATCATATTCTTCTGGATAATCCCTCTTTTATTTAGGATGTACCTCATACATAGGGATGTTGAATGAAAAGACAAGTTGTAAGAATCCTTACACTTGAAATGCTTTCATTTTATTAGGATGTAATGTTTAAACATATGACACTATTTTCTCTTAGTTATCCTATTGCAGCCATTCTTTCTCAGCCCCTTTTGCTGATTTACCATTCATGTCATACTCACTAAGTATAAGTGTACCCCCCAAGTTTGTCATTTGCCCTTCTCTCTTCTCTATGATTTCATGGGTTCAATGATAATCTTTATATAGATGATTTTCAAATTTACATGTACAGACCTAATCTCTTTCATGAGTTCTAGACCCTCTTAACAATTCCTTAATCAATTCCCCATCAGGGTGTCCCACTGTCCATTTCAACCTGATTTGGAAAATAAAACTCATCTTCTGCACCCTCAAAAACTTTATCTTCCTTGTTGTCCATCAAGATTAGGTCCTGGGTTTTCTTTTCTTGTATCCGTCTCTTTGTGATCCCATACACTCCCATGGTTATTTATTCAGATTTGAATACTACAGATTTGAAGAGTAAATGCTCAACCCTCCCCCCCCAATTTAACACTTAACTCTGCTTGTTAAATCAGGAAAAGACTCAAGTCTCCACTCTTAAAAATAAACAAACAAAAAGCTCTCTCTTCACTCTGCCATTGCCAAATTAACATTCTATAGTTTACCTACCTTTCATCAAATGCCTAGACCTGGATTTAAGTCTTTTCTCCACAATATACTAATCATGTGATCATGCAAAGTTACTTAATCTTTCAGTTCCCCAAGGACAAGCTAAGACTATAAATTTCAGAGAAGTTGCCAATATCTATCATTGCATAGAGTTTCTGTGTAGGAAGTTTTCTTACAATGACAAAATCATAAGTATGGACCAAAATTGAAGAAAGAAATAGGAAAAATTAGGCTCATTTTGTTTAGCTTGAGAGGAAAAAACTAAAACCAATGGCAGCAGTTGGAGTTTGATTCAATAGAAAGAAATCTTCCTTTAAATGAGAGTTGTGCAGAACTGGAACAGGCTACCTTGGAACATGGTACATTCCCCATCACTTCCAGAGAAGGCTGGATAACCACCTGTCAAGAATATATATATATCTATATCTATATCTATAGATATAGATATAATCTATATATATATATAGATGTAATCTATATATATATAATATATATATATATATATATATATATATATATATATATATATATATATATATATATATATATATATATATATATATATATATAATCTATAGAAGAGATTCCTGATCAAGGGATATATTGAGCTAGATCACTCGTAAGGTCCCTGCAACTTTGTTAAGACTACATTCATTGGTGCCATTGTCAGTTTTGACATATTAAACTGTTACAAAGTTTATTAATAGCTTACATTAATTTAGATCTCAGAAAATCATACAACAGCTTTAGAGGTTAAAGAATGACGTGTTCTAAGAGTCACTTGAGGGTATATTTTCCTCACTTTTGGAAAAGCAGAAAAGTGTCATTTTGACCTTGAATTTCTAAGAAAAGAACAGAGATTAATTTTAAGCCAATTTTAAATGGTATATATGATAAAGGACTATAAGGACTATGTACAAACACAGTGTATATTTAAGCAAAGGATCCACTCAGTACTATTCTGAGCCCTAGATTTACTAATTGTGTCCCTGCTCTCAAGGGCAGCACTTGTCCATTTGATTAGCCCTTCAATATATGAGATTAACAACAGTCTGGCTTTACTTGAGTACTCCACCATAGAACTCATTCAAGTCAAATGTCCTTGAAGATACTTGAAATTCCTAACAAGGCTCTTTATTATTAAACTGTTTTGTATTTCTGAAGTTACTAACCTAAAGCCTAGGTTTATTCAATAAGCAGTCTGTTGTACAAGGAAGCATGTTTTATTCAAAGCTCCCCACACTAAATCCTTTTTCCTTCCAAAACAAGTTCATAGAAAAATCTATGAAGTCTCCAAATTTTGATATATTTGATCTTTGGGTTTGTCCCTATAATATAGATTTAGAGGGGAAAAAAGTCAGTAGTGGTATGTGGTCTCTTCTTGTGAACCTGAAATACAGCTGACTATATGCAATATACAGTGTTTCACAAGTCTTGGTGTACTTTGCAACTTTTTTCTTAATGTATTTTAAAGGCTCAAAATTGCACTAAAATTTATGAAATACCCCATATATTAAGATATAATTTTAATAATAGTAGCAAAATCTCTTTCTTTAGGTGAGGAAAGACAGGAGAGGGAGAGCTGCAAGAATTAAAAATTCGATTCCTATACATTCTCATATGTAAAGGCCAATGATAAATGGTTGCCTTGGGTTTTCCATACTCTATGACTCCTCTCTTTCACTACAACCATAAGATGCTTATGGTTCTTAGCAGGATGCTTTGAGATATTTATGGCTGTTACCAGTCATTATTTTGATGTAAGAGATTTATTTATCTTAACCTATCTTACCATATACCTCATACTTGCAGGTATCTCAAATAGTATCTAGAGGCAAAATGATTAGCTCTCTAGAACTAGATCTTTGCTAGAAATGATATACTAATTTGAAAGTTGAAGTTGCAAGATGACAGGAAAAAATAATGATGAATGTTGGAGGGGATGTGGGAAAACTGGGACACTGAGGCATTGTTGGTGGAGTTGTGAAAGAATCCAGCCATTCTGGAGAGCAATTTGGAACTATGCCCAAAAAGTTATCAAACTGTGCATACCCTTTGACCCAGCAATGCTACTTCTGGGCTTATATCCCAAAGAAATACTAAAGAAGGGAAAGGGACCTGTATGTGCCAAAATGTTTGTGGCAGCTCTTTTAGTAGTGGCTAGAAACTGGAAAATGAATGGATGCCCATCAATTAGAGAATGGTTGGGTAAATTATGGTATATGAATGTTATGGAATATTATTGCTCTGTAAGAAATGACCAGCAGGATGAATTCAGAAAGGTTTGGAAAGACTTACATGAACTGATGCTGAGTGAAATGATACTGTATGAAGATATATTCTGATTGAAGTGGATATCTTCAACATAAAGAAGATCTAATTCAGCTCCAGTTAGTTGATCAATGATGGACAGAAACAGCTACACCCAGAGAGGGAACACTGGGAATTGAATGTAAACTGTTTGCACTACTGTCTTTCTACACAGGTTACTTATACCTTCAGAATCCAATTCTTACCGTGCAACAAGAAATTTGGTTTTACACACATATATTGTATCTAGATTATACTGTAACACATTTAATATATATGGGATTGCCTGTCATCTAGGGGAGGGAGTAGAGGAAGGGAGGAGAACATTTGGAAAAATGAATATAAGGGATAATGTTGTAAAAAAATTACTCATGCATATATACTGTCAAAAAATTATAATTATAAAATTAATAAAAAAAGAAAAGAAAGTTGAAGCCCCAAATCTATGACTTACTAGCTCTAGCATCTAGAACAAAATATTTCATTCATCTCTTTTAGTCTCAGTTTTCTTGCCTGCAAAATGAACACCAATGATGCCAAAATACATAATAAATTTATAGATGGCAGAAAAATTAATACTGGGTTATTAGCTACTTATTTTAGATAAGAAAGCACCATCTTTTCTCATATCACCTAGATGCCTTCTTCTGTTGTCTTCTCTTTCATCCCTTGTATTACTTAATGAAGTGGTCCTCCTCACCAAGATAAACCCTTCTATGTGCATAAGAGGAATTCCATTTCTCTTTTCCAGCACATTGCCCTTCCATCTCCTCCCCTCCCCTCGGTCTGGATTTCCCACTCTTTCATTAAGTTTCCATCTCTCCTATTCTACTAACTATTTCTCTACTGTCCATGTCTCCCTCATCCTAAAAAAAATAAAATAAAACCTTTTACTTGCTCTATTCATTCTTGCTAATTATTGTTCCTTATATCTTCTCTCTTTTATAGTTAAACTCTTTAGTTGAACTTTTAAACTCTTTAACTGTCATCAATAGTAGGTGCCTTCTCTTTTTCTCTTTACCCTCTAAATTATCAACGGGCTTACTTATGACCTCATCAAATGACCCAAACTGCTGTTTCCAAAGTTATTAAAATCTTCTTTTTAAAAAATTTATTTTGTATTTATTATATGCTAAGTATCATACATGTATACAACAGATATATAATAATATCAGCTGACAAAATACAAAGTAATGTCAGCAAAATAGGTGATATGGTAGAGAATTAGCACCAATACAAATTATTCCAAATATATTAATAATTACAGTGATAAACATAATATATATATAATGTTTTTATTTTGCTAATATTTTCTTAAATGCTACACTTAATGATCTTTACTCAGTCTCTTTTCTTGACATCTCTACAGCTTTTTTACACAGTTGGTCACTTTATTCTCCTTCATACTCTAGTCTTTCTAGGTTTCTGGACCTTACTCTCTCACAATTCTTCTCGTGCTTTTTTTGATCTTTCCTTTTCAGATTGCTTTGCTGGATCTTCACACAAATTGTGCTCACTAATCTTGTGTTTTCCACAGGGCTTTATCTTTGACATTCCCTTCTCTGTCTATATTATTTCACTTAGTGATCTCATCAGCTTCCATAGTTTCAATTATTATCTCCATGTTTATTATTCTCAGATCTGCCTCTCTAGCCCCAATGTCTCTGTTGTTGCCTGTTGGATAGCTTACACTCAATAAGTCCAAAGTCACATTCATCATCTTTTCCCTAAAATCCTCCCTCTTTCCCTATGAGGGTACTAGTATACTCTCAGTCACCCAGATGACACCACAGGAATCATCTTTTATTTGTCAATCTCACTCACCCCACATTCTCAATCCACTACCAAAAGTCCATGAATTTTACCTTCGTAACATATTTCACACATATCCCTTTCTCTCCTCTGACATTCTGGTTCAAGATTCATGACATACCTATATTAATAGTTTGCTATTTGATCTCTATGTCAGAAGTCTCTCTCCATTAGAGTAGGATCTTCCCAAAGAACAGATTTGACCATGTCATCATCATCCCTATTATGTGTATTATATTTCAGTGGCTCCCTATTGCTTTCAGGATCACATATAAAGTTCTTTGCTGACAAAGTCCTTCACCACCTGTCCTCTCTCAGCCTTTCTAGTCTTGCCTTAAATCTACCCAACCTCCACATTTTCTTTGATCCAAAGACACTGGCCTTGTTGTATCCAGAACAAGATGCACAGTGTCCTGACTCTTGAAAAATTTCACTGGCTGTCCCTCATGCTTGTAATGTTCTTCCTCTCTCTGGATCTCTATCCCACAGCTTCTTTCCAGTGCCAAGTAAAATCTCATCTCTACCGGAAGACTTTTTTGATTCCCATTCCTAGATTCTATTACCCAGATCATTTTCAATTTATTTTGCACATAGTGAATTTATATATATATTTGTTTTCATGTTGTCTACCCCTTAAGACTGAGCTTTTTGAGAGTAAAGAATTCCTTTTTTTTTTTTTGGCATCCCCAGAGTTTAATATAGTGCTTAGCATGAAGTAGGCATTTAATAAATATTTACTGACTGACCCAGATTACTCTGTGAAAATTTAAATACTTTGCTTTTTTTATTTATGAGTTTACGTAGATTTACTGAATATATACATACATGTGTATACATTATAAATAGATATAATTTAAAACACATTATTTAGCTTTCATAATAAAGATTTTTAAAGTGAATTTACCAACTATTATTCCTTGTTTTGTAATTTTCTCAGAGTTGGAGTTTTGATGCCAAAGCCATAAGAAATTACATATAGACAGTTCCTTAGAGTTCGTGTTAATAGATAGGAACAAGAGTAAGTATAATGCAGTTTGACAAGTAATTCAACAGATAATTTATTTTTGGTTTCTGAATTCAGAGATATAGACATACATATATATATGTATGTATATATATATATATGCATATATATATATATATATATATATATATATATATATATATATATATATATATATATATATATATATATATATATAGGCAGATATATGCCCAAACAGATGGATTCTTTCTTTTCTAATACTGACTTTCCCTTCTCATTTCTACTACAGACTTGAAACAAGTCTGCGTGGTAAAGGAGAAAGTCTGGATGGTCAGAAAATAAATATTCCACTTGCAGATTAAATAAAATATCTGTCCACCTATGTGAGATATAAGTACATATGAAAATTATGACTAGAATGGTGAAATCATGCTGGCATTCATTCTCTTTTGCTCTCCCTTAATGCATATATACAAATACTATATATACATATATATATATATGACATATATACATGTTTAAAATATCACACAAATGTGTTTAAATACATATATATGCACATTTGTAAAAAAGTTGAAAATGTCAAAGTTACTGGAAAAAACTAAGAATTTTTTAATTCAATGACTTCAGTTGATTTTTTTTCTAAATCTACTGACATTTAAAATGACAAATGTTAAAGTAATATATTTCTCCTAATTTTATTTCTGATTTTTAAAAAATTTTGCATAGTCTTCCAGTCATCTCATTGAATTTCTAGCTAAGATACAGTTATGCTAATAAATGGAAGCACTATAATATACAATCCTTCTTTCCATTTGTCCTAAAAGCTTTATATTCCTCAGTTGTCAAAACAATGTTCTATTTCTTTGTGAAATTATCTTGTTGGTATTGAATATCAAATTTTCAATTTGTTGTTCTCTGAGGTTTGTATAGAAACTGATTTGCTTATGTCTTTCAAATCGTCATCATTTGATCATATATTTGTCTATGGGCTCATAAGAAATTCTAAAATATCATGCAAAAGGTGAAATGAAGAATACAAAGTCCCTTCAAATCTATCCAAAGATTAAGTATTTTCTGGAGCTAAAGAGATTGTACAAACAAAATATTATGCTTAATATCTAAAAGTGAAAACTCCATGAATCTTATTAGTTGTAAAGAATTTGGTCCCAGAAAGGATCATAAATTTAGTATTGCAAAGGACCTTAGACATAGTTTAGTCCATTTTACTTATTTTACAGAGGAAGAAACTGAGCTTTGTTAAGGTTAAATTACTTTCTCAAGGTTACCCAAGTAGCAAGAAGCATATCTCGGATTCAAACCCAGGCCTTTCGATTCTGAATCTTGTAGTTTATTCTAGCACACTAAATTGCCTCACTAATCTTATTAATATGAACTGGATTCACCTTGCAAAGAAAATGGGACCTAGATAAAAACCAGAATTGTGTGCTTAAACTTATAGGAAATATTATGTGTGTGCATATATGTGCGTCCTAGATAGCTGAACCAAATTTTTTTAAGCTAGATTCTTTGGACTCAAAAATCCAATGAGTTTAGTAGCATTATTAGATTGGAAAGAAAAATGGATGGGCTTTATAATACAAATTACTTTACAGACAAAGAGGAATGTTCATGTAAACAGAATTTCAGAAAAATACAAAAAAGTACCGATCAATTTACATCAATGGCTTCTGGGTAGTGAAGCGGAAAATAATGTATTACTCTACTGCTTCTCCACTACCTGTGTACTGGGGAAGAGTCAGACTACAAGTTCATGCCACTGCTGCAAGGTGAAAGGGAAAGAGAAATAATGTTCATCTCAAGCCAAGTCCCGGTTTAATAACTCTCAGCTGGTCCAGTTTCCCATTGATCATTCAGAAGGGTACTATGGTTCAGGATGGCTTTCTTCTTCAACAGAGTATTTGATGAAGTTGGAGGGATTTTAAAGACACGAGAGGCGAGCCTTAACTCCAAAATTTCCTCAAATGTTTTATTTATATCAGTATTGGGCAAAGCTTGCAAATAAAGGAGAAGCATTGTCAAAATAAAAGGCATGTATATGGTAAGGAAACCTTTCCCTTTCCATTAGATTATAAGCTCTTTGCAGAACTAGGAGATCATTATACACTTTAACAATGATACTGTATGAGGATGTATTCTGATGGAAGTGGATATCTTCAACATAGGGAAGAGCTAATCCAATTCCAATTGATCAATGATGGACAGAATCAACTACACCCAGAAAAGAAACACTGGGAAATGAGTGTAAACTGTGAGCATTATTATTATTATTATTTTGTTTTTGTTTTTCTTCCCAGATTATTTTTACCTTCTGAATACAATTCTTCCTTTGCAACAATAACAACAACAAAATTCGGTTCTGCACATATATATTGTACCTAGGATATACTATAAGATATTTAATATGTATGGGAATGCCTGCCATCTAGGGGAGGGAGTGGAGGGAAGGAGGGGAAAAACTCGAACAGAAGGGAGTACAAGGGATAATGTTGTAAAAAAAAAAAAAAAAAAAAACAATTATCTATGCATATGTACTGTCAAAGAAAATGTTATAATTATAAAAAATTAATAAAAAAAAGAAAAAAAGATTATAAGCTCTTTGAAGGCAGGGATCATCTTTTGCTTTTTTTTTTTTTTAAAGCTCCAACACTTAACACAGTGTCTGATGCAAAGTGGACACTTGATAAATTTTTATTAATTGATTGAATCCCAGAATAAGTTTTGCTTTTTCAGATAATATTACAAATCAAATAAGTTCAATTCTGTACAAATGTTTATTAAATACCTACTTCAAGCATAGCAGAATGGTAATATGGGTTAGCAGCTATAGAACTGGCCTGGGAAGGTGAGAAGAGGTAACTGGACAGCTCAGTGGACAGAGTGCTGTCCAGGAAGACCTATGAGATAGGAAGATCTATGCATGGGGTACAACTGAACAACAAAGGAGTCAGATAGAGAAGAAGAGAATGAAGGAATAGGCATTTATACAGCGAGGATGCTATGTGTCAGGCACTGTGGTAAGCATTTTAACAAATATTATCTGATTCCATGCCCACAATAATCCATCAAGGTAGGTGCTATCATTATCCCCACTTACAGGTGAAGAAACTGAGACAAAAAAAGGATATAGCTTGCTCAGGGACACAGAAGAAATAATAAGTGTTTAAGGTCTGATTTAAACTTGGGTGTTTCTGATTCAAGCCTCCAAACTATCCACTGAGCCAACTAGCTTCCTCTGAGTCCTTCATACAATACATACTTCCTGTGGAACTCCTCTAATTACTTAATCTTTTAGTGCTTCAGACAATAGTCTAAGACTATGAATAGCATAGTAGTGGTCTTCAATGGTTGAAAGGGATTTCCTTGTAAAAATAATACATATATTAATGAAATCATAGGTCTTCTCCCTTAAAACATTTTGCATCAAATATGCTGGACATTCAGGGAGATGCAAGAAATAGAATGCAGTTTCTGGCTTCAAGGAATTTATAATGGAAAAGATAAGATATATGTATATGTATGTATATGTGCACTACAAGGAAAACAAAATAAGTATATGTAGTCACTTCAGGAACTATTTATAAAGCACCTACTGTGTTCAAGGGCACTGTTCTCAGAATACAAAAACCAATACAGAAGCAGTTGCTCTCTACCTGTTGCTTATATTCTTTTTGGCTGAGAGAGTGGCTATAATAGATAAACCATTAAATTGAGAAATACAAACAACAAGTCATGATAAGAATTCCAAATTAAAAAAGATCATCCAGTGTTATGATGAAGATTAAATAAAACAATCGTCATGCAGTTAATAAAGAATGGGGGTGAGGAGGAAGGTACTGTAAGCATGAAAAAGAAAATAAAATCATAGAAATGGTAAAGCACTAAATGTACTTATACAGTGAATAATCCCAGTTTCAAGATTATAAAGGGAAAAAAATGAAGATAATTAATACAAGAAAGAGTGCACAAAGAGAATGATGTCAGATTGTAGAGGGCCATGAGTACCAAGCTAAGGAATATGGACTTTAGGCGACAGGTATTTAGACAATAGGGAAACCAATGAAAGTTCAGAAGAAGAACAACATGCTAACACATAATATCATCCCAGGGTTGTTATGAAGATCAAATGAGGTAATATGTGAAATACTTTGTAAATTTTAGCCACACACATGTACACACAGATATGCATATCTGCACACACATATGTATATACATGTATACACATATGTATTTGTATATACGTGTGTACAACATATGTGTATTATCATTTTGACCTATGCATGTGAAGATTAACCTAAAAATGCAAAATGATCTGTTCAGAAGATATTGAGTTAGTTTAAGCAAATAATAATAACTAAAGTAGAACTAAAATGGGTCTAAAGCAGAAGAAATGGAAAGGAGTAGATAGAAAGAGAAAATGTACAGCTGGAACCAGAAGATGTGGACTTAGCAACTTGACTGTCTTGAACAGCATATTGAAATTCTTGTTATGATAAAAGAACATTCAAAACAAGCTTCCAGGTAAAGGAGACTTTCTTGGGTGGATCCGTAGGAAAATAGACATTAAGAGTAGGTGAACTAAAAACTGGGTGACACAATAGATGGCACTAGAATGAGGAAGTTCTGAGTTCACAGTCAGGCACAGACACATTCTAGATTTGTGGCCTTGGACAAGTCATTGAATCTCTCTCTACCTCATTTTCCCTATCTGTAAAATGAGATTAACAACAGTACTGATTTTACATGGCTGTTGGGAGGATAACATGAGACACAATACAAATATTAGATGTTGTTGAAGGGTTATAGTTTGTGTTAGTCAATTAGATACAGTAAAGAATAAATATCAACTAATCATGTAAAGAAAGTGAGGGAGAGGGAAGAGTCAAAGATAAGTTCAATATTATAAGGAAAAAATGATTTAGAGAATGATGATTCCATTGACAGACATAGCAAGTTAGAGAAGCCAGTTTTAATGAAAAAATAATTCACATCTGAGGTACTAGCAAGACATCCAAGTTCATATCTAGAAGCCAGAGCTGCTATTATGATTCAGGTCCTTATTACCTTTTATATAGAACTTGACTAATAACCACTTACAATAAAAATGGGAAATATGAGATTTTGGGGGCCTTAAAGAAAGATGAGGACAGAAGATGCAAAAGTAGTAGCCATCTCTCTTTAGCCATAATAGTCAACATCATGGGAGTTAACAAAATTGTGATTGAATGTAAAGGAAGAAGAGGGTTGCGTTCTGAATTTGGGGCCATAAAAAATTAAATGAGTGTGAAAAATAAGTTAAAAAAAGATCTGGTTAGACATAATGGGGGAAAACCAGATGAAAGAGGTAATATTAAGGGAGGAGAGAATATCAGTAAGAAATGAGGATGGTCAAAGCCAGTCAAGAGGTCAAGGAGGAAGGATAAGAAGGATGTCGTTGTTGACCTTTGACAGAGCATTTTTAGTAAAGAAAGTGGAATAGAAAACAAATTGTAAGGAAGTATAAAGGAGTGTATTGTGGAAGTTGTAGTAATAAAACAATGTAGAACATTCTTTCAGAAAATTTTGGAGTAAAAGGTAGCACAGAGATAGCAGTTCAACTGAATGGAAGGCCATGATAAGTTCTCTCTTCCTCCTTCCCTCTCTTCCTTCCTTCCTTTCTATAAGGAAAACATGAATATATTTGTAGGTAAAAGACAAAGATCCAAGGGAGAAGAGATTGACTTTTACAGTGAGATTAGTTCCTGAGAAGACTGGATGATCCCTTCATGTGGTCAATAGTATAGTTCTTTCTCCAAAGATGAGTAGTCTGTTCTGTTTCTTTAGAATCTTCCAAGACAGAAGCATAGAAAACTTTACATTAATAGGACACTGAATCAGTGCTACATAGGAATTTAGAAAAGTTGCTGTGAGGTCTTAAAGCAGCTCTGTGCACTATATTGGGAATATGAAGACAAAGTAAAAAGGAAGAAAAATTAGGTTATATCTTGAAAAATAACAGCCCAGGGGTAATATACATATTAAGGAAGAAAAATTGGGCAAATTTATGAATCAGGATATGGTGTACACTTCAAGGGGAGCAAAATCAACAAGTAGTTATTAATTATTGATTAACAACTATTGGTATAATGAGAAGAGTACTTTGATCCCTCCATAAGAGGATCAAAAAAGTAGTTTTTTTGAATATCTTTAGGTTTTGTAAACTAGCATAGGGTCTAGTTTCAGAAATTATTTTTATATCTTAAATAACTAGATCACAAAGCAATATGATTTTTATAAAATTCTAAATGTTATAGATAGAATGCAACAGGGGTTCCTAACCTTTTAAAGCAAGATGGATCATTTTTACTTTAAAAAATATTTGCAAACTCCTAAAATAATGATTAAGAAACTATACAATAAAAGCCTTATTCATATATATGTATGCATGCATGTATAATGTGAATATGGACAAACAATTTAACAAAAGTCTTTCATGATATTTTATTGGAAGTGATGAAGAAATAAGAATTAGATAATGATATTGATAACTGGATTCAGAGCTGACTAAATAACTGTATTTGTATTCATCAATAGTTTGATGCTAGCTTGCATCTCTGGGATAGTAGCCCAATGATCTGTGCTTGACCCAGAGATGTTTAATAATTTTGTCAATGACTTAGATAAAGGTTCATCTAACTAATTTATCAAATTTATATATGAAAAGACAAAGAAGTTAATTTATTTGATATCAGGGTTAAGATCCAGAAATATCTTGAGAGGATAAAATGCTGAAACATATCTAATAAAAATAATATGGTAATAGAGAGAAATGTAAAGTCCCATATTTAGATTTTAAAAATCAACTTCAAAAAATGCAAGATTGGTAAGACATAGTAAATGAATACTTTATAAGAAGTTTTTCCCAACTCTTCTTAATTCTAGTGGATTAATACTATTAAATATTTCCCATTTATCCTGTAAAGAGTTTACTTTGTAAATATTTATTTGTATGTTGTTTCTCTCATTAGATTATAAGCTTCTTGAAGGGAATATCTGGCTTTTGCCTCTTTTTGTATTGCCAATGCTTAGCACAATGCCTGAAATATATTAGGCATTTAATAAATGTTAATCAATCGATTGATTGAAAAGCGAAGAACATTCAGAGGAGGGCAATAAAGGAACGAAAGAGCCTAGGAATCAGATTACATGAGGATTAGTTGAAGTGACTAAGATTTTTTAGCTTGGAGAAGAGAATACTCAGGGGATCCAAGAGGACATCAAAGTATTTGAAGAGCAAAATGATGAAAAGGTATTACATTTGGTCTACTTGGACACAGGAGTACAAAACCAAGAGCAGTGGAAGGAAAATGTGAAAAGGCAAATATAAGTTTTGACATAAGGAAATATTTCCCAAATTTTTTTGAGAATCTCCCAAAAGGAGAAAGGGCTATCTTGGGAGGTAGTAGATTCTCTTTTAGTAGAGGTCTTTGTGCAGAAGTCAAATTATTGATCACTTATCTCCCAGATTGAAGTATTCTTATTAGAGTATTCTATGGCCTCTAAATCTGAGTTTTTGGGAGAGTAGGATCAATGGAGCTTAAGGAGATAGGAAGATTGTTGAGAGGGAAAAGGAGAGTCCAACTCCAACTATTTCACATTTGTCTCAAGTTGATTCTAATAGAACCAGCTGAGCAGATAATACTTTCAGTTGGGAACATAGCTAATTGACTCTAAGATAATATGACATAGTGGATAGAATACTGGACTCATGAATCAGGAAAACCTAGATTTGAATTCTGCTTCAACATTTATATTCAACATCTATAAACTTGGGCAACCATCTCTCTGAACCTGTTTCAAAATGAGGGAGGGACATTGGATTACATGATCTTAAAAGTCTTTTTCAGATCTAAATTTATAATTTTGCCAAAAAGTAGAAAAGTGAATGATTTTTTAAAAGTAGCTTCAATACCAGCAATGCATCTTTCAATGTTGAAACTTTCCACTTGTTGCTCCTCAACTGTCTTAAGCCCAAGTGCACACATATGTACATATATATGTGTTCTAGATAAGGGAAAAGATGTGTGGTTTTTAAAAATAGGCATACTAAATCTATGAGAAAATGAATAAAAGAAATGGGGTTATTTTTAGGAAGTCGAGAGGCTTCATGGAGACCACTAGGGCCCTGTCTAGCCTAGAAATTCTGTGGTTTTTTTTTAAGATCTCATGAAGGGAAATATATGCATTATTAATATTTCTTTAAGCAGTAGTTAGTTCTCTACTTACATAAAGTACAGAAGACCCACATATATCTGTTTGGAGTAGATTCTGGGGATTGTGAGTGAATATAGTTTGGTCAACCAGATACATTTTAGGTTCCTAAGAATCAACTTCCATCTGAATTTTTCCACCTAAGGAAATAATTTTGGTAGTGTGAGCCAGATATATCAAGTGAATGCTGAAGGAATGCTGATAAAATTATTTTCATTATTCCTAAACTTCTCCTAGAGGAGTCTTTCAGGGAGTCTGTCATTCTGGCACCACATATGAACTTAGATCATAGATCAGGAACCCTAATCACCCCTGTAATTAGCAGACTACCAGGAAACTATATTTTCTTTTTTCTGTGTACTTGTCTATCCTTGCTGGAAAAAGCCCCAGTGTTTTTGACAGAGAGAAAGAGAGAATGATGAGCGAATGATGCTACTAAATAATTTAAATGAAACATATGAACAAACTTTATCAGTGGGAATGTCTTAGAAGGATTACATTCTGTTTTAAATGGGTGTTAATCCACAATGACATGTTCTCTGTCAGTTCTAAAGGAAAAGACCTTGAACCATTAGAAAATGCTGTGGATGCTTCAAATTCTCAAAACAAATTCTCAATTTTTATATAATTTTAGTTCCTAAAAATTACATGTTCTTAGAACTGGGGAACATTTAGAGTCCATACTTAATTACTTTGTGATATGGCATCATGAATAGCTGAAGATGAATATTTAACAATTTCAAGACTCATTTTTAGCTGTATATCAATGTCCATCTTAAAACATTGGCAAATGTTTTCATGAACTATTATATGACTGAGCCTCATTTTCCTAAAACAACATAAGCACTAAAACTGAACTACCAGTTACGGAGTATCTTTATTTACAGAATAGTAGTCAGTAGAAGCAGCAGTCTGTTAAAAATAAAACAAAACAAAACAAAAAAACTCCACAACATTGATGCTTATTCACTAATTCATATCTATTTAAACAGTATGCACCCAGCTGTTCCAATTTAAGGGCTAAACCAGTTTTTGGAGTCCGAAAGAAGCAGAGTTAAAGATGTAAATAGAATATGTAAGTGCAGTGTAAGAAAGTAGCAACCATTTTTCAATTTGATAAATGCTGCTAATAAAAACATGCAGCACTATAAAGCATCAGTCAGAAAGAAGAAAATAGAAATTGAGGGACATGGCTTTTAAAGGTCAAAGATTAATTACTAAGAAAGCAGGTCAGCAAGCTTTTAGAACCCGAGAGAATGTACCATCATAAACTACTTATTCCTGTGCTCGGGGTAACAGCAGATGCCTGAGTAAGTGAGAGGATCAGAGAGCAAACTTCATAAATAAAATGAACCCTACCACTTAACAACACCAAGGGAAAGTATGACTGAGTAACTACATCCCACCACAGCATCAAAGAATTATAATTTATTTTTATTTAACCAGGAAGCAGCCATAAAAAAGAAAAAGACTTATTAAAAAAAAAAAAACATACTTGCATGATCTTTAGCAACGAATGCTGAAACGAAGTGCTAACAATTCATTTCAAAAGAAAAGGTAAAAAAAATCACTATTAGGAAATATTCTAATTGGAAAAAATTGGGTCTTTTATAATTTAAAAGAAGTGATTATAGGACTCAGTGCTCACATGAAAAATCTATTTAGCTTATGGTTCAGAGTATGGCTATTAAACTATGAGTTTATATTTCTAATCGGATCTCTAATGGCATTCAGATTTTAAAGGTGCAGATAAGTTTGAAAATGAAGTGAATATACAACCAAAGCCAAATTAGGATATCTAGGGAAAATCCCCCACCTTTAGACTACACATTTTTTAAATGAATAGAATATGGGCATCTTTTATAAAAAGGAAGCTTAAGTTGCATGAAAGGGGCAAAGAAAAGCAACTAGTCAAAATCATAGGGCTTGTTGATTGGTGAAGATGATGGAAATAACAAGGCAAGATAAAAAGCTGATACAATTAACAACGAAGTCTAAAAAAGGATGCTTTCTCTACAGCTAAGAGAAGTTAATGCTTCCACAGAGTCCAAAGAAATTACAACAGAGATTGTAAAATGAAGATTTACTTTTAAGTACTGTATAACATCAAAAGCAGCAAAATTAAGTGAGAAAGGGAGATATTTATTTCCTAAATGTTTCTCAAGTAGAACCCCAATGAATAGGTGGCCTGTTTCGGCTTGCGGTAAATTAATGTACACTCATTTAATGACAGACCTAAACTATTTAATCATTTCCCCAGGATGAATATACTTGAAAAGGAGTGACAACCATTTTCCTAAAACAGGCCATCTCACTGATTTTTTTTTCTTTTTTAATTACAACATCACCAGATTAATGCTTTAGTAAACTGACTCCTTGACATCATGCACAATCAGCCAATGCCTTCATTTGATTCCTCAATTTGCCAAGGTTTGGCCACAAAGGTGTAAGAACAATAAAAATCTGGTACAGGTTACATCAACTAAAGCTAGAATAAGTGTATTTAAGTGCCCATTATCAACACTGGTCTGTTTTTTGTTTGTTTGGGGTTTTTTGCTTGTTTGGTTTTTTTTTTTTTTTTGTTTTTTTTGTTTTTTTTGTTTGTTTTTTTTTTTTAAGTACACATGCTCAAAGCAAATATAATGCAGTACCATGAAATATTAGGCTACCAGAGAAACACCAAGACATAAGTTGTGGCTTTTGAAAACCACAACCACCACACAACACACCACCCTAAGAACGGGGGTCCACTTTGAGTAACGAAGCCAATGCAGCTCAGCCACAAGTGATGCAGTGCCTGCTTCACGCCTGAGCCCGATATCACAGATCTTTTGCTTTCTGAGTCCCGATCATCAATGTTTAAAGAAAAGAGAAAGCCATACATTCCAGCAACATTTTCTTTTCTTTTGTTTGTTTGTTTGTTTCTTTTTTTCCCCAGCAACTGAAAAAAATAAAATAAAATTGCAGCTCAATGCTAATGAACCGGTTCTGCTTAAACTCCCACTGGAAATGCAGCCACATGGGCTGTAAGCTCTCCCGTACTCTCCCTGCAGTATAATCGCCTCGCACATAACACAACCTGCGATTACTCTAGGCTACAATCTACAGCCCCAAAGTCAATGTATTAATGAGAGAGGGAGAGAGAAATAAAGAAAAAGGGAGAAAAAAAAAAGAAAGAGAGAGAGAGAAAGAGACAGAGACAGAGAGACTACCTACCCACAAATACATCATCATCTTGAAAGAAAAATCAAGGGCTCTGTCAGCAAACAGAAGTCTCCTTACTTCACCAAGTGTATCTGGAAGGAAAACTGAAACCAGTGGGTAGAAAAATCTTGCCTTTTTCCTGTCAAGTCCTCCCAGTTCTCTTCTTTCTTTTTTTTCTTACACAACCAGTTCTCTTCTTTTCTTTTTTTTCTTACACAAGGTCTGGTTTGTTTGTTTGTTTATAAGGACAGCATTCGGTTCAGTTCAGTGATTCTTTCTGTGTGTGAAGTGACTTGCTCCAGGCTGCCTTGGTTTGTTTGGTGTTTTTTTTTTTCTTTCTCTCTCTCTCTCTCTCTCTCTCTCTCTCTCTCTCTCTCTCTCTCTCCTCTCTCTCTCTCTCTCTCTCTCTCTCTCTCTCTCTCTCTCTCTCTCTCTCTCTCTCTCTCTCTCTCTCTCTTCTCTCTCCTCTCTCTTCTTTTCTTACTCTCTCTCTCTCTCTCTCTCTCTCTCTCTCTCTCTCTCTCTCTCTCTCTCTCTCTCTCTCTCTCTCTCTCTCTCTCTCTCTCTCTCTCTCTCTCTCTCTCTCTCTCTCTCTCTCTCTCTCTCTCCCCCCCTCTCTCTTCCTACTCTCTTTCTTTTCCTTCCCTTCTCCCCTCCCTAACTCTGTCTTGCCCTTTCTTTCCTGTCAAGCTCGTTTAGGTAACAATTCTTGGTGTGTCTGTTTAATGAGCAAGTCCAGCGACTAAAGAGGCAGCCAAATACGGTGGTAGTGAAGGGAAAAAAGAAAGAAAGAAAGAAAGAAAATAGCAAAAAGGGTGACGCCAAATAAATAAGTAAGTAAATGAAGGCTACAGCTACACCATTTCCAGCTGGCTGCTATGGGATTAACGGGAAGCCCCCACTGTCGGAATTTATAGGCAGGAAGGCTTCTGAGTCGTCTCGAGGCAAACACATCTGTGTGAAGTAGATCCCTCCAGTGGCATCCAACCCATTCCCTGGCTGGCCAAAGGAGCTGCCCATCCACAAGCCCCGAGTTTGAATTTTTTTTTTTGGGGGGGGGACTCAAAAGTGAAGCTCCAATGGCAAAGGAAGGAACACGTGCGGTGTGCCCGGCTCCCCCTTTATCTCTTTAAATGTACTTCAGATAAAAGCAGCATCCAGTCAGGTCAAGGCCTTCCTCAATCTCATTACTCTAACACCACAGTGTTCAACATACTTTTCTACAGCCATCTACTGACTCCGTGGTGTCATTGCTCCTGGCTGCTCGAAGCGCTGCTGGGGAGCCCAGACTGACAGTGTACCGGGAAATGGGAAAGGGGGCAGCAAGAGGGGGAGGAGTTTAAAGCAAGGCTGCTAAGTCAGCAGATCCAGACACAAAGCAGAAAAAAATATACCAAAACAAAAACAAAATCCCCCTACCCACCATCCAGGCTGCATCTGTTTAATCTTCAAGACAAACGATTGGGGATGGGAAGAAAGAAAAAGAAGGGAGAAAGGGAAGGAAAGGGAGGAAGGGGAAGGAATATTTAGTTTATTAACCTGAAAACCTGAGAACCAAGATGGGACTAAAACAACTGAGATCAGATCTAATCGTTTTTGAGCTTTGAAAAGAGTATGATAGAAATAGATATGCATGTATATACATAAAATCCACCAACTTCAAAGGATCCTCTTTAAGAATCCAGAGACACACATCTTGAAAATAGAGACCCCCCCAGACTCCCTCAACTGCCCTGAATTCCCTTTCCTGAATTAAGCTAGCGTTATTAGTTTTTTTAATCAATTCTACATTGAATACATTATATTGAAAATAATCTCCTTTCTGAAATATACATTGTATGAGCAGGAAAAGCAGTTTGTCCAGCATATTAATTGATGCAGTATTTAATTATTGATAACTGGATAAAGGAGGAATTAATATGAAAGCAGATTGTGTGCTTGTAAAAACATATATGTATATATGTATACATATGTGTGTGGATATATTATATATATATACATATTATATATGATTATTTACGCTGTCTTTTGGTTGGGTGTGAATTCTGACCAACTGTTATGTATTTAAACATCACACAAAAAAGAACTGCCTTAACGGAGCCCCAGGGTGATTTACATATTTAGCTAAACTATGCAATGTAAAATGTCACCTAAATAATTAAAATGCATTAGCTAAATTGTGGAATCATTCACTGCACTAGGGCAGGTGGCAAATGGATAGGCACCTGCTGAAACAGCCCATAACAAGGTCCATCAAGAGACATAATGGTGAAGCAGGATGGGGAGAACAAACTCCAATTCGTACAGTTAAGCAAACAGTGATCAAGAGAGTATTAAAGCCACCTACCTCATGGTCATAAAAAGTAACTACAGAACCACTGGTTTGTAAATATTAAATCACACATATGCATGGAAATGTCTGTCTTACATCACTAGAAAAATTTTAATCAAAAATGATTTAAAATGGAGGATAAGTTGTATCAGACCTTGCTTGCATTGCAGCCAGAGGGAAGAAATAAGCCTAATTTCATAAGTGTTATAGGTACCAGCAATCATCAGAATGTGCTCAAATAAGGCTCCACCAAAGATGCCACCTTTACAAATTTATTTTCACATAAGGAAAAGAGTAGTAAAGTGAATAGACTCTCAGACTTGGAATTAGTAAGACCTGCTTTTGAGTTCCATCATCTACATATATTACTGTACATTCCTGGGAAAATCATTTCATATCTCTGGCCCTCAGTTTTCTCATTTATAAAATGGGGGGGGTGATGTCTAAGAAGCTCCAAGATATAAAAACTATGATCATCTATGATCCTATCCTATCTGTGACTAGGTGGGCTCTGGGCCAGCAAGATCCGAATCAAGTGTGGACTCAGATACTAGAATGTTACCCTGGATGAGTCATTTAATCACTATCTGCCTCAGTTTCCTCAACTATATAATGGGGATGATAGTAGCACCTACCCTCCAGGTTTAGTGTGAAGATCAAATGAGAATATTTGTAAAGCACTTAGTCCTATGATTGGCACACAATATGTGCTTTATGACTACTTGTTTAATGCTTTTCTCTTTCCCCACCTGATATTTTCAATTTCTAATGAAATTAAATACCACACTCTATGGTATGGTATGCTTACATAAGCATGTTTGGATTTAGATATGAGAACTGGTATAGATCTATTATTATTCTGTTGGGGGGAATTTGTTTTTTACCAGTGAAGATTGATAAATATTCCACTATATTTAGAAGGAGTTATGTGGAGAACTGAAAAATTGTGATATTTTTAGGATCACACAATCATGTGAGTGGCTAAGTTTGAACCCAGGTTTTCTGTTCAGTATACTACAAGGCCCTTATTCATGCATAGAATTATAGGGGCACAGTGGATAGACTGTCAGGCCTCAAATCAGGAAGATGAGTCTTCTTGGGTTCAAATGTGACCTCAGATAGTTACTAACTGTGTGATCCTGGACAAGTCACTTAAACCCTATTTGCCTCAGTTTCCCCATCTGTAAAGTGAGCTGGAGAAGGAAATGGAAGGAAACTTTAATATTTCTGCCAAGGAAATTCCAAAAGAGGTTAAGAAGAGTTAGATATGACTGAAATTATCTAACAACAATAACAAGGGAGGCAGAGGACTCAACTTACCCACTTACTACCTATATAACTATGGTCAGGTTATTTAAATTGTCTGGGTCTTGGTTTCTTTATATGTAAAATAAAAGATAGGTATTACATCAGTGTGATCTGATTCAAATAGAAACAGAGGTCTCCTAAATCTTACATAAGGATCTTTGCAAATTGCATATGACTTAGAATACTACATATCAACTTTATGTCCTATTGTATTTTTATTTATTGTGTTAAATATTTCTCAATTATATTCTAATCTGGTTCTGGCTGTGCTCAGGAATGTTGTAGACTATAGAATGTGTTGAACATCTTGGGACTAGATAACTCCTGTAGACTCTTGCAGTTCAAATCTATAATGGTATTCTCCTCTGTGTGTGTGTGTGTGTGTGTGTGTGTGTGTGTGTGTGTGTGTGTGTACCCAAATATATACATTCATATTAAAACCATTAACATTAGCACTTTAATTATTAATATCAATACATCATTTAATTTGAATTTACACATTATCCTTGTCAAGGAGGAAGAGGCTCAGCTGTTAATATCATGAGCTCTATATCAAAGCTCACCTAATCATATTAAGTAAAACTTTGTGTTCATGCTGGAAGGTATGTATTCCCGCAGATATTTGCTTTCTTCTCATAAGGCAAACATTTCTAATGAAGGATAGAAAACTGGAGAGTTAAAGAGGACTAAAAAGGATCAGAAGCTATGAAATCAAACCTTTTTACTTTGTAAACTGGAAAACTGAGATCTAGAAAAGTTACTTGGATAAAAAGTAATCAAGTTGAAATTTAAATCAGGTCCTCAGACTTCAAATCAGTGCTTTTTTCATGACAACTCAACACCTTTACAAAATTTAAACACATTTATGGACAACTTGGATCAAAATCAAAGAGATTTACTAACCTTCTCAAATTGTGGTTTTTGACCAGTGCATAGTGCCTTTTGACTTCTCATTGTGTCCAGAAGTGAGCAAGCAGTGGGGCAAGAAGACTTCATTACAATACTCTCAAAAAATCTACAGTAGCCCTTTGGGCAAGACTGTTTTATTAGCAGTTAAATGGAGCACTGGACAGAACACTGGGCTTGGACTCAGGAATATGAGTCTTCCTGAGTTCAAACCTAGCCTCAGACAATTCCTAGCTGTGTGACCTTGCGCAAGTCACTTACCCCTGTTTGCCTCAGTTTTCCCATCTATAAAATGATCGGGAGAAGGAAATGGCAAACCCCTCCAGTATCTCTGTGGTGGTGAAGAGAGTAAGAAATAACTGAATAACAACCAAAAGCCCTATGGAACACTAAGGTATCAACTTCTTCTTTTAGATTTTCTTCATTTTTCTCTCTCTTCATCAGTTTGCCCTCAGTCATCTTGAGTACTATCAGAGAAACTTGCTTTTTTTAAAGCTAGCAGCCTCTGTAACTATTTGCAGCCCAGCTTTCCTTTCTCCTCTGTAAGAGGCAGTACATCTTAGAAGCTGAAAGGGAGTGTATGTGATCATTTGGGAGAAGGGTGAAGCACAATACTGGGCAGCAGGGGGAGAAGAGGTACCAAATAGCTCTCTCCCAGGCTATTCATTCACTTGCTCTTAAATTTAATTTCCAAGGACTGACTGTTAAACAGAATCTGTTTTCCAAGGAGATATATGTACTCTCTCTTCCTGCTTGAATGAAGCCAGCCATTTTCACCTGCAACACTTATTGTGAATTAGGCACCTCCACAACGGCTTGAAATGTTTCAAAAGATGGTTAAAGATTTGATTAACATGACACAAGTGTGCACAGCTGTTGCCTATAAATCAAGTGTGTAGTATGTCACAATTCCCTTGCTCTGGAGCACAGAGGTTAAACAGACAGAATAGAAAATTTCAGTGGACTGCCCCCCAAGGGTGTGTCAGCAAATTATTTCTGTGTTTGAAATTCTGCTCATAACCTAATTGATTATTCAGTCAATTCCTCAAACCTTGTTCCTTGAAATGAGCAGAATGACATTTTCTATTTACTACTACCCCTAAACTTTCATTTTAAATCATTTTAATAACAGTGAATATATTCAAATATTCAATTCAAAACTAATCTCCCCCCACCTTTTTGCAATACTGCTGGTAGGTAGGAAACTGTTTTATTGTGGATGCATTTGAGTATTCTCCTTTTTCTGCTGACTGAAATTACTTTAACATAATTAATGCAATTATCAATTATCAATTCCTGACATAATCAATCAATTGCAAAGCAATGGTTTAAAACTAGTCATGATTATACTACTAAGGCCCTATTGGGTTATTAAGTTCCTATTGATCAGTGCTACAAGCTAGCACCACCATGAGGTATTAGAAAATCTCAGCTAAAGTTAAGTCTCAAAAAAAAAAAAAAATTAAAAGTGTCTGTAGTGAGCTGTTGTCTCTAGAAGCTGCTGGATCACTCTCTGGGAAGAGATCTGCTGTGTCTTCTCAAATCTCTCAGACAGATTCTTCTTCCTGTAACGAACCGTTGTCTCCAGGCAGTTGCTGTTAACTCTTGTCCTTAGAAGTGACTTCCCTTCCTGCAGAGAGCCCTGTCAGGCCTGATGCAATTCAGAGTCTTCCTCTTGAATCCTGGCTCTGAATCTCCTCCAGCTCTTATCCTTCTCCAGGCCGATCTGCTCTCTGCGCCCAGTGCTATCTCTTTTATCCTCCCAGAGAATGGGCGTGGGATAATGCAAGGGCTTCTGGGAAGAACCACCCCAGCCAATGAGCTTGCCCCCTCTATCAAGTCAACCTGAGTTCTCACCTTGTAATTGTCCAGAAAACCTGAATTCTCACCTTGTCACTGTCCAGACAACCTGAGTTCTCACTTAGTAATCCTAACAAGTGTCCAAAAGAGAAAGCCCTTATTAAAGAGAATGAGACTTTTGTACATAAATATAATGCCAATAAATTCTTTCCCAAATTTCCCATTGCAATTATCATCAGTGAACTACTTTTATTGCTGAAAGAACACTGAATTAGATTCAGAAGAACTGTGTTCAGTTACAACCTCTGCCACCTACCAATATTTTATTTAACCCCATAGAGTCTAGTGTGGTCTGTAAAATGACGATTATAATGCTACTTCTTAGGCCTGTTTTGATCAAAGTATTTTTGCCAACCACAGAAGATTATATAAATGCAAGTTAGTGTTATAATTGTCATTTAATTATTTTACAATTTCTCTGGAATTTCAATGTAACATTCTTTCCTATGAAGCAGATCTCATTCTAAATCAGTAGCATTAACAACAATATTATACTAGCGTTTTTACAGCACCTACAGCATTCTAGATACTGTACTAAGTGCTTAATAAATATCATCTAATTTGGTACTTATAACAATCCTGGGAAGTGTCCTGATTATTATCCCCATTTTATAATTGAAGAAACTGAGGCAGAGGTATGTGACTTAGCCAAATGTCTGAGGAAACCAGGGTATTTTATTATAATGCCCCCGAAGAGCCTAGAAGCAGTTCTATGAACACAAGTACAATACAATATTCTGAAATACTGAGTAAAATGTCTTGATCTGATTGCGTAATGGCTGATCAAATTTTGGCATGTGGATGTAATTGAATATTATTGTGTTGGAAGAAATGAAAAAAAATAGGAGAATTCAGGGATTAAAAAAAAAACATAGAAGACGTGTATAATCTGATGCAAAATGAAGTTGTCAGAAACAGAAAAACAACATATAAGATGACTACAATAAAGTAAAATTTAAAAACCTTCACTAAAATGAAACTGACTACCATATAATTGTAATACTAACTCAAGGAAAAGATGTTGCAATTCACCTCTTTCCTTTCCTTATAGATAAAACCTTGTGGTTTCAGAAAGCTGTATCCATTTTCTAATGTTGCTTTGTCAGTTAATTTTAATTATTTTTCTTTGTTATGGAGGAAAGTTAGTGTGGAGAGATAAGTGAGTGGAGGGGGATATTCCTAAATGACTATATCAGAAAAATAATCAATAATTCTTCAACAGGTCAAATCTGAAGAAAAATGATCAATGAAATAGCTTGTTTTTTGGTTATGACTATTGGTAATCAATACAGTGGCCTACAATTGAAGTAGTACATGTTAGAAAAGATACTAGATTCCTCTTTTCCCTTTGGACTCCAGACTATATACATTTTTCCAATAGTGCCCTAAATAACAGAAGTTCCTATAAGATCTTACCTGATGTGAACTCTTTTTTTCTGTTACACAGGAAAGGCAAAGACCTATATCAGATCCCAAGAAAGACAGACAAAGCAAAAGAGACAGACATCTCTGATTCTGTAAACAAATACAGTGTCTTTGGTTCATGGTTTGATTATCTGATTACCTAGAAAGTTAATAATTAAATTAGACATGCTAATAAGGAATCCAGAATCATGAACTTATCCTTATGGAAACTTTCACCATGGTCATATCTGATATTCCTAAACTTGTCCAGATACTTGATAAATGCATACCCACTTTCCTAGGGATTTGGGAAGGTGAGTGTGAATCAATCTACACAAATGAAGACCTAATAGTGGAAAACCAGCTCAGAGTTCATATACCACTGATGACTGGTCACTAGCATCATGTTTGTATATGCAAACAGTATATATTCATTAGTGAAGGAATGGACAAAATATTGATCATATTTACCATGCAGTAGCAAATTTATTGTATGAAGTGGAATAAAATATAGTTCAATACATCTTAGGATGATAAAATGAAGGATAAGAGGGAACCAAAAAGGTAGGTAAAATGTTCCTAAAGCCTGCGGAAAGATCCCAAAGAGTTTAAGTAAGTAGTGGGTTAAGGATTTTCAAACCTTATAACAAGCAAGGAAGAAAAACATACATACTTCCCAGGGACAGAAGGCTCTGTTAAATTTATACAATACAAACAAAACATTCTCTTTCATGGCTATGTAATGATAGCCATTTTATCAAGACTTTTCATATAGATAGGTCAGTCACTGCTCTGGTTTAAAAGGAGGAAAGTTACAGGAAATATAGAGGAGAATTTGGAGAAAAACAATCACCATATGTATATATGCATGACAATCATTCAAAGGGTTGAATTTTACTTATGACTCCTACGTGTTCTGAAAAATTCTCTCTCCAAAGAGAAATGACAGCATCAAGGAATAAAAAAGAGTCCTGACACTGGTATTCAAGATTAAATTTTTTTAAAAGGACCTGGGCAAACTCATATAATGGATGACAGAGTTCAGATCCAAAGAGATACTGACAAGCCAGAACTATGGAATGAATGTAATAATTTGAAATTGGATAGGTAGAAATGTAAAGTTCCAAAATTGGATTAAAAAACCAACTCCCCAAATATAGGGTGGGAGAAGCATTGTTAGATGAGGGCTACCATGAAAAACATTTCTGGATTTTAGTACAGTGCAAGCTCAAGGAAAAGTCAATATTCTGATCTAGTAGCTAGAAAAGCTAATCCTAGGTCACATTAAGAGAGGATAGTGTTCAGAGTGAGAAAGCTAATAATCCCACAATATTTTCACCTCTGGTCAGGACACAGCTGGAATACTGGGGTCATTTCAAATAAAAACAAGCTAGATGGAGTATGTCCAGAAGGGGACAACTAGGATGTGAAACTAGAGAACACACCTTTGAGAATAAGATGATGGAACTATACTAGTCAGTCTGGAAAAGTGAAGATGAAGAAAGGACAAGAAATCTCTCTTCAAATACTCAAATACTAGAAGAGGGAATAGATTTATTCTTGGGTAGAAGTTATAAAGAGATGAATTCCTGCTTGATGAAAAGAAAGAAATTCCAGTAAATTGTGTGTATGTTTTTATTATAAATATTCTGCATTGAGAAATAAGTTCCACTTGAGCATTTAAATCAAAGATCAGATGTTGAAGGTATTCCTGTCTAGGTATATAATGAATATATATACCTAGATATATAACTTTTGGGAGGGATTACAAGTATCATATTCATTATATACGATACTTGTAATCCCTCCCAAAAGTTATAATTTGTGATTCTAAGAATTGTGATTCTGGATGAGGTTAAATCATATATGTATATATACACATTAATACAATATGCATGTATAGATAAATGTATATAATATATACACATGTGTGTGTATACATATATATATGTGTGTGTATGTATGTGTGTGTGTTCATAAATACATACAGACACATACATATTGGTAAGCCAGGATGCAGGTGGAATAGATGTAGTAATGTGCAAATGAGAAGATATGTTGGTTCTAGCTCTCTGAAAACACTTCTCAGTTCTTATTCTACTCCTTATATTATATTTTCTTCCTCCCAACAGCCCACAACTACCTATCTGATATTTATAATAGTTCAATGATTCTAAAAGAAGATATCTTTTAGGTACCTTCTTTTAGGTCCGCTCCTTAGGACCTTGAATGCCAGGATCAGTATTTTTATTTCAGCAGACAGTGGGAAGGGGATCAATATGTTTAAGTACAGAAGTGACAAGACCAAAGCAGTGAATTAGAAACATTACTTTTCCTGTACTTTGTCAGGAGAGAGTATAGTCTGTTATCTGAAAGACTAATTTTGAGGTTACTGTAATTGCATAAAATAGTGGAGACTGCATTAGCTCTGTTTTCGGAGTCTCTGAGTTTGAATCCTGCCTATGACTTGTGGTTGTTTTTCCTTCTTTTTGAAGAAAATCTTGGTATCAGTGAGGAAATGCTGTGACAGGCAAGTGAATTGGCTTTTAATGAGGGTGGGATAAGCATTTTCTCCTCCAGATCTATCTGGGTCTGGTGACCAGATTTAGATCAGGAAGACTGATAATGGACCTAAGTACAGACCTTGGCCTTTTTATGCTAATGTCTTCAACAGGTATCTGTAATACAGAGGCAACAGCCCATTTAATGATTGAGACTAGGTAAGAAAAGAGACTAAGAATGGATTTCTTTATCTACTCCAAAACCCAACCCAACCCAAACCAAAAACAATTAAATGGATAAAGGAATAAATGTGGGATGGGAAGACCATCAAGGTTTCTGGCCAAAACAACAATTGCTATTTATATTTATTCTGAAGTAATCAGAGTAAAAACATTGATCATGTGGGTTTAGGAAGGAAGGAAGGAAGGAAGGAAGGAAGGAAGGAAGGAAGGAAGGAAGGAAGGAAGGAAGGAAGGAAGGAAGGAAGGAAGGAAGGAAGGAAGGAAGGAAGGAAGGAAGTAGTAGGGCAGCTCCTATTCATAGAGGTTTTTGTTGATCCTTCATTCTGGATGATGAAGAGAGAGGGAGGAAGGGAGAAAAACAAAGAAAGCAGGAAAGGAGGGGAAGAGGGAAGCAAGGAAGGAAGGAAGGAAGGAAGGAAGGAAGGAAGGAAGGAAGGAAGGAAGGAAGGAAGGAAGGAAGGAAGGAAGGAAGTAGTAGGGCAGCTCCTATTCATAGAGGTTTTTGTTGATCCTTCATTCTGGATGATGATCATGACATCTGAGAGGTGATGCCATGAGATATGCAAGTGGATTGGATGTGTGTTTGTGTGTGTGTGTGTGTGTGTGTGTGTGTGTTTAAAGTCACCAACCTTATTTTCTTCTCCAGAGCCTTCTGGATCTAGTGGCCAGATATAGATCAAAATGACTGGAGATGGCCTTCCCTTCCTCTGACACTTACTATATATATGGCCTTCAGCAAATCACTTAACCTTCCCAAGCTGAAATTTCTTCCTCTGTAAAAATGATGAGGGAAGGAGGCAATTGATGACTTCTGAATTTTCTTCTGGGGCCAGCTCTAGGATTTTATCTTAGCCCAGTTGAAAAAACATGAAGGCTTCAATTAGAGTATTGTAGTCATGGGAAGAAAAATAAAAGATAGGAAAATTTAAGGAAAGGTATTTCCTAGGTAGAACTGACAGAAGTTAACAACTGATTAAACGTAGGAGAGTGGTGTCAACTATGATGACCAATGACTCGAGGTAGGTGACAGGAAGGACAGTGGTATCACCTTTAAAAAAGCAGAAGTTAGGAGGAAGGGCAGGCTTTTTGAAGGAAAATGAGTTCAGTTTTAAGTAAGGTGATTTTTAGGTACCAGGTAATTATATTTAGCTGTTGGTAATAGAAAACTTAATCTCTTAGAAGAGATTTGGGATGGAAATACAAATTTAGAGATCACCTATTTAGAGGTAAT
Organism: Sminthopsis crassicaudata; assembly: GCF_048593235.1. Taxonomy (NCBI): domain Eukaryota; kingdom Metazoa; phylum Chordata; class Mammalia; order Dasyuromorphia; family Dasyuridae; genus Sminthopsis; species Sminthopsis crassicaudata. The sequence goes on along the minus strand of NC_133617.1, from coordinate 425,698,597 downwards.
AATAGCCATAAGATTACCAAGGCAGAGAAAGAAAAAATGAGAAGAGATGAGAACCAAAGATATAATCTTGAATACATCCATGGGAAAATTAGGAATGAATACATGAAAAAAATTATTGAGCACTTAACTATGTTATTTATGCTAAGCATTGCAAATAGATACAGGCAAATAAAACAATTAGTGTTATAAAGGAGCTTGCTTTTAAAAAAAAAGAAAACATGGAAATGATACTCACACTTCTCAGATTGGCTAAGATGACAGAAAAAGATAATGATAAATGTTGGAGGGGATATGGGAAAACTGGGACACTAATATATTATTGGTGAAGTTATGAAGTGATCCAACCATTCTTCAGAGCAATTTGGAACTATGCCCAAAGGGCTATAAAACCATGCATATCCTTTGGCCCAGCAGTGCCATTACTGGGTTTGTATCCCAAGGAAATCATAAAGGAGGGGAAAGGATTCACATGTGCAAAATTGTTTGCAGCAGCTCTTTTTGCGGTAGCAAAGAATTGGATAATGAGTGTATGCTCATCAATTGAGGAATGGCTGAACAAGGTGTTGTGTATGAAGGTAATAGAATAATATTGTTCTATAAAAATGATGAACAAACTTATTTTAGAAAAGTTTACACAAACTGAGGCTGAGTGAAACAAGCAGAACCAGGGATACATTGTACACACAATGACAAGAATGTTCAATAATCAACTATGAAAGACTTGGTTCAGTGACCCAAAATAATCCCAATAGACTTTAGACAGAAAATGCCATCTGCATCTAGAAAAAAGAACTATGGAGCCTGAATGTAAGTCAACACATGTTATGTTCACTTCTTTTTTTATGTTTTTTTTTCTTTCTCCCATGGTTTTTCCCTTTTGCTCTGATTTTTCTCTCCCAACATGATTCATAAAGCAATGTGCATTTAAAAAATCAAACTTAAAAATAAAGTATAGAAAGATAACATTTAAGAGCTATAAAGGAAAATGAAGTAAATATTCAGTTGTATAGTTTAGAAACAACCATACCTTACAGTAAAGTTAGACAAAAAGCTCACCTATTAGTTTCCTTTTGTATAGATAAGTGAGTCAGACTGGATAATGAGACTAAAATGTAGATGCAAAACTTATTATCTAATGCCCCCTTCCAGTTCTAAAATGCCAATTATTGTACATAATTGTGATCATTTAGTCCACTAATATTTTTAAACACCTGTTCTTATGCCAAGCACTTTGCTAAGTATTGGGATTACAAAAAAGGCAAAAAACAATCCTAGTCCTCAAGGGGCTTACAATCTAATGGGAGAGAAAGGATGCAAACAATTGTGTACTAATAAGATATATACAGGATAAACTGAGGATAATCTCAAAGTGAAGGCACACAGACTAAGAAAGACCGAGGAAGACTTCATGCACAAATGTGGGACTTTGGCTAAAATGTGAAGGAACCCAGATAAGCCTCATGGTGGAGATAATGAGGAAGAATATTCTAGGTATGACAACAGCCCGAGAAAATGCTTGGAGTAAAGAACAGCAAAATATCACTAGATCACAGAGTATGTGGAAAGAGAGTAAAGTATTTGAGGTGAGAAAGCTTTCATTATGGAAAAGACATTGAATTTGTAGTCACAGAATTTGAATTCAAATATCAGTTGCAACTTGGTGTCTACCAAGTGGTTTAACTCCTATGTTTCCACATCTGTTTTCCCTTTCTCAGGAAAGAGAGTAAAGTCAAATTAGATGATCGCTAAGGTCCCTTCCACCTCTAGACACATGATAATATATGATCCAAGATCCTAAGAGAGAATATTATCATTTAGTGGAGTTAGTGGAAATGGAAAAAGGCTAATTCAAAATTTATTTTATGAGAAGAAATGACAATTTGGACATAAAGATATAGATTAAAAAAACGCATCAAAATTTCTAGCCTTGAGTAACTAGAAGAATTAAATGATCTCACTTTGAGAGTGAATATAGGTAGCAAAAACTAAAGGACCAAATGCATCAGAAACCTACAAGAAGATACCATTATTCTTTATCCTGCCAACATTAAGAAATAGTTATAAAACAATGAAACAACTTTCAATTTTCCCACTATCAACAGGCAAAAGTGAATGAGAAACTCCATTTAAGCAAAGAAATGGCCTGTGTATATGTATGGGTTTTGAAAGGACAGGGAAATATGCAAGAATGGTTACTAGAGGACTAGAATAAAATAAGGCTGGCAAAAAGCAACTGGAGTCAGATTCTGGAGAAACTTAATTCCTACGTTAAACAAGTTCTGATTTTGCTTTAGAAATAATAGGGAGCCACTGACAGTTTTTGAGAAGGGGAGTGATGTGATTAAAACTGCCTTAGGAAGAGGACTCAAAAGAACTCTCACTTTATAGCTAAGGAGCAACGTAGTGGGGAGAGAACCAGGAATTCTGTCTTCTAGTTCAGAGTGTTTTCATTACACATAATAAAAGTTATGTTTTTGGGTGAGGAAGAAGATTTAAAGAGTAAATCAGCACTTATGACCCTTAAGAAAAACAAAAAAATAACGAAGGTATTTAAAGAAAACATTTGGTAGAAACTTTGCTTAGCTAGATTTTTGCCTAATAAACATGCAATTAGCTCGAAAATGAGTCTGCTTAGATAGAACATGAGAAGGAGCCCTTCCTGTCACTAAGCATTCCAAGTAAAAAATCCTTCTTTGTAAAACAGTGATCTCATAAGACAAAAACATGATCTAAGTCTAATTGTCTTCTCTTCTGACTAGTCAGTCAGCTAATTAAAGTAAAAATAAGATTGGAGTCATATACTGCAGAGAGTTAGAGAAGGATAAGGACAAGAGTTATCAGGTTCAATGGTTGGATGACCTTGGAAAAAGCAGCTTTAGGAAAAGTGGTAGGGACAGAAGCCAGTCCATTCAACTTCCCCTCTTTCATCTCATTCCTTAATTCCTTTTTTAAACTTCAAAATGTTCTTAACACTACTAAGCTAAGAAAAAGAAAAAGGAAAAATATTGCCCCCAGCTTTATTTTGTGTTTGTTTCTGTTAGGCAAGGTCATTTGACTTCTCCATTGTTTCAATGATAAAACTATGAAATAAGTAGATGATGAGAGTTAGATAATGTGAGGAACAAAAATGGGAAAGAAGGAAGAGATTCTAGAGGCAATAAGTAAATAGAATTGACAAGACTTGGCAACTGATAAAATGTGGATATCAAAGATGAGAGAAGCCTAAAGGTAATGGAGGTTTTAAGTCTGCATGACTAGGAAGATGTTGGTTATATCAAATAGAAAAGTTGGGCTGGTAATATATTTAATTTGGGCATGCTGAATATGAATGGTTGGAGGACAGGTTCTCCATACCAATGTTTGTTGGAGGGACAGTTACAAGGATTGAGCTGGGAAAGAGGTTACAAAAGAGACTTGTTTTGGTTGATTTCACATAAATAATAGGGTTGCACCATTGTTGAATCTGAGGACTATAATCAGTAGTTACTCTGATAAATGAGTAGAAAGATAGTAAAGGCAGTTGGGGCTGTGAAGAGGGAGGGAGAAATGATTCAAAATCTAAAAATGATATGCGAATGAAAATTTAAAAAAACACAAAAATAAGCTAACCTAAAATTAACTTGGAAGACATCTTTTGGTCTGGAGGGGGAAGGGAGAGAGGGATCATTAATAATACATCATCCTGTATTTCTCTTCTGTAGAGAGACAGGAGATGTCATTTATTGTGAATACATTTAGATATAGTTACTTTGTCAATCAGTTTTGTTCAACTATTTTTCTTTATTATAATGTTGGGAAATTTTATCAGGAAATATATATGAATATATAAATATCATTCACTATACATACATATCTATCTATCTATATCTATATCTATAGAATATATATATATATATATATATATGTATGTATGTATATATATATTCACAACTCAAAGATTGCCAATATAAAATTTTAGGCAATCTAACAAGTGAACTTCACTATTTTCCACCAATTGGACTTGCTATTATATTGCAAAGTTAACTTTCTAAATACTTAATTCAATAAGTTGAGCGAATACTTCCTCTCCCCCAAGAAAGAATAATCTCTCAAGTTTCTTAAAAGGAAGGCAAAGTGGCTAATGGGCTGGGAGAAATTGGTTGTAGCTGGAAGCACATTTCAAAAGTGCATTTTGTTTATATTAAAATCTCATTTAAGTTTCAGTTCAAGCTGCTAACAGGGCAAGTTTAATATCACTAATACTTGTGTAACCTCAGAAAATTCCATTTTCATCAATATGATAGATAAAATTTTAAAAGCACAAATATGGTAAGATACTGCTAATATACTATCAATTATAATGGAAGACATGGATAGGATACAGAAATCTCACTGTGGAGCTCAGTGGCAAACTTGATAATCATCAGTAATATGATGAAAGGTTACTAATATCAACATTTCACTACAGTGGCTCTCTCTAATTCTTCATTTATAACTTTACAAATGATTTGGTTATTCATAGATGCATCAGTCCTTTAGACTTTATGTACTAAGTTTAATTTCTCTTCTTAATGTTTTGTTTACATTGCTTCCTTCTCATATTGGATGCTTCTTTTTTTCTACTATTCTATATAAATATCGGTTAATATTATTATTTTCACCCTTATATAGTAACTGTCATACTCTGCTTTATATCCACAGAGTTTTGAACACAGGAATTACATATTTGTTGGATGGAAGAATGATGTAATACTAATATTAATAGGTAATGCTAATTTTATTTTACCATTAAAACATATTCACCATCCAAAAACCCATCATAGTGGGAGATGGTATTGTTCTTTTGTCCTCTAGACAAAGACTACCTAAAAATTTTGATGAACTATGTTTATAATAGGTACTCCAGAATGTAAAGATGTAAGTTCACAGACTACCTGAACTAGAGTCATTTTATACAAATTGGTTCACCATTCTTGGACATGTGAAGGTGTTATGGAGTCCTATAACAAGTGAGAATCTATGTCGAGCAAGATTTCATTCAGGGCTAAAACCATATATAGATTTCGCAGATTTCTTTGAAGATTATGATGCCAGAGGCTCATCTTTCTGGACGTGAAGAGCTCTGAGTGATGAAAAGCTAGCTGTTGATCATAGGATCCACAAATTTGTAACTAAGAGGAATGTTAAATATCATTTATTCTAATTTTCTCATTTTTACAAAAGAGGAAATTTAGATCCAATAAGACAGCGTGATAGGTGCCTCGACAGGCAGAATAGCTATATCTGAACACAGATTTTATGATTCTAAATCAAGCATTCTTTTCACTGTACTATGTTGATTCATTGGAGTGATGGTACAGGATTATTCTGCTTTAGCAAAATCTAAAATTAGAGACCAGTGACTGTGACCCTCAACACCCACATTGTCATTGAACTGCACTCTAGATGGCTAATCCAGAAATACAATGGAGAAAAAGTATTTAATTAAGACAGAGGCTAACAAAAAAATTTCTTTAGTCTCAAGAGATGAATGCAGATGTATAGACAATTACAAGAGATTGTGCAATAAAAATACGCAGGGTCCAAGATGAAAAATTAAAAAAAGGAATATTGATCCTGATTATATAAAATGGAATGATTACCATTACTACCATGGTGTAAGATGTCCCAGAAACTTTCTATGGTACACTTTTTTTCCCTCAAATGCACAATTATTATTTTTTTATTTAAAAAATTTAATGATTAAAAATTTGAGGGTATTTTTGAGGATATCACACAAATTTTCTGGTCCAACCCTTTAATATTACAGAGGAAATTGAAGCTCAGTAAGATAAAGTAACTGGTCTAATATTGTATATATGATAAATGATAGTGTCTAAAATGGAATTCTTTTAGCCTCAACTCCTCCTTGATTTCCACATTTCTGGCAGTCATCTACCATTATCCTATCACCTATGCTTATAATTTCTTATACTTTTCCTACTCTCATTTCCTATATATGATCAGTTCTAGATTCTCATTGTTTCTTCATCAGATAGGATGATGAGATAAAAAGGTAACTAGAGTTGGAAATAGCAGGCACCTGGATCTAAATCTCACTTCTGCCCCTTAACTAAGTTTTCTAAGCCTCAATTTTCTCATCTGAAAAATATGGATAATACCTATATCTTTAACACCTATCCCTCAAGTTGTAATTAGGCATCAAATAACAGAAAGTATGTAAAGTACTTTGGTAAACCTAATTTTGTTGTTCATTCATTTCAGTTGTGACCCACTCTTCTTGACTCCATTGTTTTATTATTATTATTATTATTTTGGTTTGTTTGTTTGTTTGTTTGTTTGTTTTTTGGCAAGACACTGAAATGGAGAAATTTCAGTGCTATGCTTTCTACATCCTTTTGTTTTAGGTTGAAGAGTGCACAAAATTGTGTGTGTGTGTGTGTGTGTGTGTGTGTGTGTGTGTGTGTGTGTGTGTGTGTGTGTATATAATTGCCAAGGGTCACACAGCTGGGAAGCTGGGAAGTGTTAAGTGTCTGAGACCACATTTGAACTCAGGTCCTCCTGACTTCAGGGCTGGTGCTCCATCCATTGTGCCACTTAGATGCCTCCCCCCCTTTTTTTTGAAGGCCAACAGGAGAACTACAGTTTTATTATTTCTTAAAAAATTCATATCTGACTGGTGTTAACCGGAAGGATAACTGCTTAAAATAGTTGTCTCAGAGGTCATTTATCACTTTGCATTGCTGATGACCTGATCCAAAGGATGGCACTCTGGCAAGGCAGACAGAGAAAGGATCTCCCTTGTAACACAGCATGTCTAGGACATGTGATGGGTTAAACTAGATGGGACCTGCATTTTTCATGCTTGAGGAAAAGATTTTCTCACGAATGGCTACACTGGTTATTAGGAGTTGGTTTTCCTTAATGGCGAACGTAGCCAGAGGAAACCTGACAAAATGCTACTCTGGGAGAATTTGCATGCACAAAGGTTTTTCAGCATTCGGAGCTGACTCCTGTTCACTGGTCCATGAATACCACAGCCACAGCCTTGTCAGCTCTGGTTTTGTCTACCTTAATCAGTTTTGGAATGTATAGTTAGGTTCCAATTTCACAACCTACACCACCTGAATAGCTGAAGGGGAAAAATAAAATAAATCACACGTCCTCAGATCAGGATGATTTCAGAACATGTGACTTTCAGGGATCATGCGATTAGCTATTTGGGACATTATGTGATTTAAGCCTCGTCTCCAAAGCTATTACAGGGAAACGGAGACAAGAGTATGTTAAGACATTTAGCAGCAAATGAGTAAAGCCAAGTTGATCAAAACTGTTTTGATACCATCTTCAGTCATTCTGGAGGATGTCTGGCTCTTTTGTTTCAAGTGATGCAAAAATATGCCTTTGGCTAAAAAAATGTTAGCCTGTCTATGCAATCCACACTACAGGATCTTTAATTACTACTACAGTGATGTAAATATGACCAAATGACTTGAAACGTGCATTGTTAGCTCTAGTTTCTAATAGCTGTTAACATAACACCTGTATGTGTGTCGCACCCACAGATTGACATGTGTGCGTACACACACAGATACATATGATCTTTTTGCAAGCATGTATCCTTTCATTTATTCTTCATCTAAGAAGCCCTCCATGAATTCTTAAAAGGAAATTATGATTAAAATGCACTCAAGAGAATATATAAAATTTCTCTTTTTTCCAGCAGATAAGTAGGTAAGCTCAGTTGTAAACAGAGTATTCTATCAACTTCAGATTCCTGTTACTATTCCTAGTCACTGTTCCATGCAGGTGCCAAATATAAGAGAGCTCAGGCTTCCAAGGTTCCCCAACTATCTAATAATCTAAAAGACCCCTCAAGAAAAATTTTTTAAAAATCACTTAAGTATGATGAAAGAAAAATAGGAGCAGGGCCCAAAGAGACATCAGGCAAAGGAGTGTATAATGGAGACTGACTTTGGAGAGTCAGTTCACTCCTCATAAGAAATGACTTCAAAAAAGTAAGATCTACTTTTTTAAGTCTCAATACATTGAGGTTAACTGAAGTAGATCTTATAAATAGGGTATTTAAATGGTTCTCAATGATAATAATATGATTATAAAGAGCAATTTTATAATGTTTTAAGGTTTTCAAAGCACTTTATATATCTTATTTCATTAGAACTTTGCAACAACTTTGAGATAGGTAAGCTGAGGAAACTAAGTGTTGAGAGAATTTTAGTGACTTGCTCAGGTCATAGTGACTAATAAAGAAAGGATCTGAAATAAGGTTTTATTGACTCCTGTGCTAGAGTTCTTTCCAATTTTCCACCTAGCTGGCTCAATTCTTGAGTCTTTCTTTCATGACTATAATTTCCATTTTTATATGAATGAATGAATGAATGTAAGAACAAATACATAAATAAAAATAATCAAAGCATTCAGATTCAATTATTGTAGCACAGTGGATAGAAGAGCTGGTTCAAATCTTGATTCTGCTATTTACCACCTGTATGGCCTTCCACAAGTTACTTAACTTCTCATCTATAAAGTGCCAGGGTTTGATTATATGACCTCTAAGATACTTTTTTCTAGCTCTAAATCTATGGTCCTATCACATAAACAGGAAATTAAAAAGAGATAACCTAAGTCTGGCATTGATAACAGAGGAAACTGGACAGTATATAACTCTTGCCTCTCACCAACCTCATCAGAGCTTCAAAAGGGACATTGTTGGGGATTATGGGAAGAGGAACTGAAATAGACTTAAGTAAGGTAAACTCAATAAAAGAAAAATCATTGGTGGGAATTTGACAATGGGTCTAACAATGGGAAGAAAAGGAAAAAAAAAAAAAAAGTAGATGGTTCTAGTAGTCTTTCCAAAGGAAACTGCAACATCTGACCTGCTTAAACTAAGCACTAGATTTGTGTTCTGTCTTTGGAAAGTGGGCATTTCAGGATTGTGAATAATTTAACTTATTACCTAAGCCATGCCTAGATGCTAGATGGTAAGGATATAAGATTAATTTCCCTACTGCTGCCAAAAACCAAACCAAGCAAACAAAAACAAACAAACAAAAAACAGACCCTGCTTTCAAAAACTCTGTTGTAGTACTGTGTAGCGTGGTGTGGTTTGGTGACAACTGAAAAATGTAACCACAGATTTGACTAGTATCTGCTCAAAAAACAACCTGTCAAATGAGAGGTTATCTAGCTAACATCACACTCATTACTTGGAAAGATTAAACTACACTACTGTAAGAAACTTTACTCACTATTCCTTTCTGCAAATAGTTCAACAGGATAATTACATACAGAATCCACACTATGAGGTGGAAATCATAATGTTTCTGGGTATTCTGGCTCATCTCAGAGGTGGAAAATTGGAATGGTAATTAGGCCCATTTAGAGGCATCTACGCAGAACCAAATATTTCTTGTTTTTCGAGAAATACATAACTTGGAAAAGGAAAAAAACCTATTCAAATTATAAGCCATTGTCCCTGGAATGTAGAGGCCTGGACTAAGTGCTCTAGTAAAAAATTTAAGAAACTAGAAGCGAAGATCATCTTCCTTCTTGCCCTTGGCGAGCTTATAATCTTTTTTTTTTTTAATAGATTTTTTTTTTAAATCAAAATCATCTGGCTTTGCTTTACCTAGAATTGTCTCTTTCTCCCCATTTCAGAAATTCGCTTAAAACAAATATTTTTTAAAAAGTGGATGAAAAAAAATTCATCAAAACTGATCAATATATTGAAAAACTCTAATATTACATGCAATGTTCAATATCATTGCATACCTTACCTTTGCAAATGAATGAGAAAGTATCTTTTCTTGTTCAGTGTGCAATTCTTAAATTTATATAAGTTTATACATTATTTGCATATATGTTTACATATTACGTATTTATTAAAATTAGATAATTTAATTCTTTATATATCAATCATTTCCAGTTAGCCACTTACATGTGTAAAACAAATAGAACAAGTGATTGAATTTGATAGCATATGCAATGTTTGGCACCCACTGTCAATTCTTGAATAAAAGAAAGTTCATTTTATTGTAAGTTCTCCTGGACTAAAAATGGTCATTACAACTTCTTAGGATTTGCTTTCCTTTTATTGTTCTTTTGGTTTCCTGATCTAAAAAGTTTAACCAAAGAGGCAAAGCAAATACTGCCCCTCACTTCAACAAGGGATGACAGATATATATATATATATATATATATATATATATATATATATATCAACATGACAATTTTAGAAAAATTAAGCAACTACCATTTGAACCAAGTACAAAATATACTGGTGTGATTAACCAAGGAAAGTGATGATTTCTGAAGCAGACTTGGAAGGAAGAAATGAATACAAAGTGGAAAAAAGAGACAATATAGCTAGATCAGCAACTTTTTCTTCAGGGAATGAACAGGCTAATGCTGATTTCATATTATGAAATCACACACACACATGTGCACAGAAAAAAATAAGTATATAATTCTAAGTAATTGGTGATGGAAACATGAAAAAAATTCTAAGATTCCTACAACTTTTCTCTGAAAGTATTGTTTTTTGTTGTTATTACCCTTTTTTATTACCCTTTTCCAGAAATTTGAAACTTTCTTTTAAGAATGTTTTTATATACTTTATACTGCATCTTTTCATATTGGAGAGTATTAAGGATTAAAACCTTGATGGGACAAAAAAAGGGAAGAAAATGAAATTTCCTAAAATCTTCTCTTTTGCCTTCTTTTAGATCACAGCTATTAACCAACCAATCACCCAATCTATCAATCAAGACTCTTCTGCATCTCTAGTCTAGATCCAGTATTGTATTTGTACCTGTGGATATGTGAAAGAATTAAAAACATCATACCTGCCCTCATATAAAGGACTTCTAGTGAAGGAGACAAAGCAATACTATGTAAAACTCTCTGAAAGATGCAGAAATTAGGTGATACATTGGATCAAATGCTGGGAGTGAAATCAGGAAATCTCATTTTCCTGAATTAAAATATGACCTCAGACATTTACTAGATGTGGGATCCTGGGCAAATCATTTAACCCTCTCTGCCTCAGTTTCCTTATCTGTCAAATAATCTGGAAAAGGACATGACAAACTACTTTAATATCTTTGCCAAGAAAATCCCCAATAGGATCATGAAGAGTCAGCCACAATTGATAAATGACTGAACAACAACAAAGTGCTAAATTGAATGGCTAAAGATGAGTCATTTTGTGTAGTTTGGAAGAAAGGGAGATCATGGAAATAATTCCCCCTTTTTTTTTTTTCATCATGAATATGTCTGGAATGCAGAAATCCTGATCTCTGTGATAAAGGAAGGACAACAATCACCTTGAAGCAAACAGACACCTCAGAGAGACTCCAGATTATGGAAAGATTATGAAAATACTTAAAGAAGTTCTTTCTTGTTCTTTCCATCTGTTTTCCCTCTGAAATCTTGCTACCAATAAAGAGTCTGAGAAGACCAGCTAGAGAGTGTTAACTTTAGAGGGACACAAATATAAGCATAAACTTAGGAGAAGGGTATGGTGTATGTGCGTGTATGGTAGAGGGAGGAAGATGGGGGAGGAGCAGAAGAGCCAAGTCTATATCCTTCCCTCATGTTGGTAATTCATAATTATCCCATGAATCCTTATATCTCTTCAGGATATCAAGGACAAAGGTTTAAGATGTTGATGCTTTTAGCTTGTTCCATTTATAAGGAGTTGAATTTTCTGCTTTTTTTAAAACCTGAAATTGAACCTTAAAATTTTTTAAGTTCAGTCTAGGAGACGTAAAGTTCTCTTTATTTTTATATTGTCTCTTCCCTTAGGATCTAAGTTTCTTGAAGATAGTGACTTTTGTTTTTTTTCTTTGTAATTCCAGGACTTAGAACAGGGCTACTGGGATATAATAAGCAGCTAATGAGTGTTTGTTGACTGAATGATTGATTGGCCAGGCTGAATGGAAATATGTAGTGATAGAGGGATTGCCTTCCTGGTTAATGTCATAACTGGGTTGATCTCTTCTTCTCATATACCTACTTACCTATCTTCTTATCTACCTACCTACTTTACCTTCCTTCCTTCCTTCCTTCCTTCCTTCCTTCCTTCCTTCCTTCCTTCCTTCCTTCCTTCCTTCCTTCCTTCCTTCCTTCCTTCCTTCCTTCCTTCTTTCCTTCTTTCCTTCCTTCCTTCCTTCCTTCCTTCTTTTCTTCCTTCCTTCCTTTTTTCCTTATTTTTGTTAGGAGGGAAAACAGTTTGTTCAAATTATCAGGAAATGGTTTCCTTTTCATCACTCACTCCTACTGAAGGCCTCCCTAAGATTAGGAACCACAGGACTGGCTGTTCATTTGTTCCCTTCATTCCCCCCTTTCAAATATTTTTTTGGAATGACATTTGTGTCTCTTAGAAGAGTAGAGCGGGGAGATGAGTCCTCACTGAGACATCAGTCACAGAAATGAGAAACATCTCTGACAAATTGAAATGCCAGCGTTATTAGCTGTTTCACTCGAAGCTGCTTGATTCAGTGATAAAAATAAGTTAAGAGGCTGATTTGCCCTGGAAAAGGGAAGAGGACTAGGATAAAGGGCTGGCTTTTTTAAAAAGAAAATTGAGAGTTAATATTTAGGCCAAGACATCTAAAAGCATGAACCATTATGGGTTCCCAAGAAGAAACTAAAAGATTTAGTAATATTAAGGATGCATTAATGGGGTGTCAGTGGTACAGGACCCATCATAAAATAAGGTGAAGAATTATATAATTTTTCTCACTTTTTAAATCATTCTACTTTTTTTAGTGAAAGAACTTAAATCCCTAGTCAGGCAATAGAATTCTGCATAGTAATGACCTGAGGATTTTATTCATCAATAAATATTCTAACAGGCAATATAGTATATGTGCCCTTGGTCTAGCTCAAGATTAAACATTTTGTGCACCATGGGCTCCTTTGGTTAAGTAATGGTGATGCAATGGGAAAATTGCTTTTATTCTGAGACAGTTCCTGAGCTTCCTGCTTTCTTTCTTTCTCTTTCTCTCTTTCTTTCCTCCTTTCCTCCCTTCCTTCATTTGTTTCTTTCTTTCAGAGGAAATCAGGGTAAAATTACTTGTCCAGGGTTTCACAGTTAGTAAATATCTGAGGCCAGATTTGAACTCACATGCCTCTGACTCCAGGGCCAGTATTGTATCCATTGCATAACTTAACTGCCCCAGCTTCCTTAGATTTCAACAAGGATTCATAAAACAAAAAAGTGAAGAATCTTGGACTTGATAGTCCCTGGGATTTCTTCCAATTCTAGATCAATGACTGTATCATCTAATAATTTTATGGGAATCTTGGAAAATATATTATTGCAAGTCTCAGTTCTGCTATTTGTGATAATAACCCTATGTGACCTAGAGCAGGAAAATTAACTGCTCTAAATCTTAGAATTTTCATGTATAAAATGTGGGTTTTAGATTCCATGAACCTAATGTACCTTTTAGCTCTAAATCTTAGATTCTACAATTTCTTAGGAGTTTATATTTTCAAAAGGACTGATTCCTGAAACTCCCTTCATATTGAGTCCTCATCCTTCCACTTATCCCTTTTCTTCCCCATCGGGTGTTTAACTTGCTAGGTTATCCCATGGCTATAAGAACAATTATCTTCAGATTGGTTTTAGAAAATTCAATTCAGTGACACATATGCTTATTAAAGACCTACTATTTGACAAGAATTGGGAATAGAAATAATCCTTGCCCTCAAAAACCTTATATTCTACTAGGAGGATATAATATATACATAAGTAAACCTACATAAAAGGAGAGAGAGGGAGACACACATACAGACACATACAGAGACAGAGACAGAGAAAGAGAGACAGACAGAGAACAGAGAGAGACAGACAAAGACAGAGACAGAAAGACATACAGAGATGGAGACAGAGACAGATTCAGAGACACAGACAAATATTGGGGCATTGGGGAAGTGCGAGTCAGAATAAAAGCTGCCCATAGGAGGTGGCACCTGGACAGTGCTCTGAAGACATCAAGGAATATGAAACAAAGTAAATGTAAGAAGGAAGTATATTTCAGATTTGGACATGAGGGGTGGGTACTTACACTAAGACACAAAGGCAATAAATGAAATTATCTATATAAGGAACAACTAATAGCCAGTTTTGACAGGAATGAAGTATATGTTCAGGGAAGTAATAAGAAATAGGACTTGGAAGCTAGGGAGAGTTGGAACATAAAGTATTATAAATGCCAGGATGAATATTTTGTATTTTATCTTAAAGGTAATAATGAACCTCTAAAGATTTTTTTTTAGATTGAGGAAGGTGGGAAAATTGACATGATCCCAACTGTGTTTTAGGAGTATCAATGTATTAGTTATATGGAGAAATCTAATAGATTAGAGAAGGGAGAAAATTTGAACAAGAAAACCAATGAAGAAGTTGGAGGCTATTGCCATAGTTTAGGCAAAAGGCACTGAGGAGCTAGAGTAGGATAGAAGATATGTGATTTTTTAAAAAAAGGGGTGGGTGAATGGGATGTGGTAGAAGTAGGATTTAACATGACTTTGAAATTAATTGGATAAGGGGCTAAGGGAAAGAGTAATGTCAATGATGACTCCACAATTGGTGATGTTATCAACAGAAATGAAGAATTATAGAAGATTGAATGGATTCTGTTCTGAACCAAGCATAATTGGTTCTGTTTCAGCAATGCTGAGTTTGAGATGCTCATGGGATATCCAAGTGGAGATACCTCATAGGTATATGAATATATATGATTATATAAGGAGACAGAGTAAGGTTGCAAACACAAATATAGGAATCCTATGCAGAAAAGCAATTGAAATCATAGGAATTGATGAGATCACCAAAGGTAAGAGTAAAAAGTGAGATGAGAAAGAAGTCCTTTCTTCCACTACTTTTTACTATAGAGGTCAGAGGGATTATATTTCTGGAGTTCCAAGTTAGAACTTTGGATGGATTTCCCCATAGAAATTTGGTGGGTTTTCAGGACTGCATTTAGAAATGTTATTACTAACAAAGCTCTGACATACATACATATTTAAGGAGAGGAAGCAGTTTTCTTTTTTCTATCTCTCCACCAATGTGACTGTCTAGATAGTCTCTCAATCCATGTGAGGTAAATCAGTAATGGTTTTAATTATGATGCTATTGCTAAATGTCTTAATAAAAACTAATGATAGCTAGGCAGTAGTGAAAATAAACTTAGCAGACTGGCAAAAGTAAAACTTGTTCTTCCCAAGTGATGATTCATCAAGGTAAAGAATAATGGAGGCAGCAGTTCAGGAACACAATGTTACCTACTGCTGCTCCAAAATTCTAGTTTTCATACTTCAATCTTATAAGGAATATTTGGGTAGATGTATGAGGAGCTGAGTGGGACAGAGGCACTTATAGCCAGAGCTTGGGGATACTCAGTGGGACCTATGTCCCTTCATGTATCAGTGTGGGTACTACTTGGATAATACCACTTAGGTCTAATACTGTACTTGAGAGAGACACCATGGGTTAAATTGAATCCAAACATATTCTTGTCTAAAAGACTATTTTGCAGAGAATTTGCACAAGGCAAGCAATCACATGATAGTCAGAAGAAGTGATATAAGGACACTCTTAGGGTCTCTTGATTTCATGACATGGGAGACATTGGCACAATATCACCCAGCATGGCATGCCCTCATCAAAAAAGGTGCTGAGCTCTATGAGCAAAGCAGAATTGAAGTACCTGAAAAGAAATGAATAATGTGTAAATTTAGAGAATCCACCCCAAATATTCATATGAACTATTTATACCCAACCTGTGATAGAAAATTCCAAGCTCATATTGGGCTGATCAGCCACAGTGGGATACACTGTAAGCTTGACACTAACATGATGATGTTATTTTTGGTCCTTTTTGAGAATTAAAAACAGCCAGTGAATCAACCAACTAACCCATCAACCAATGGGCTAAATTGATTTTTGCAGACTACAATGGCAATATGAATGATATGTGTAAACAAGCTGCAATATCTTTAAATGCACGAGAAGTCAGGGAAAGAATATTATCAGGACAAAGTTGGGATAGAAAATGAAAAAGGCTGGTCATGTGGTGAGAACAAGTAATGACTGATGAACAGGTTGTATGCACCATTGCTACTTACATGAGGAAGGTCTTCAATAAACTGGGAAGCACCTGAATCCCTAATGTTAAACAGTAAAACACTAAAAACAAAACAAAAAAACAGACCCCCAACCTCAAACCCAACAACAATACTTCAGCATAATTTCAAAAAGTTGTGGTTCTTTCCTAAACTGCTGGATCGCCTAGGCAGGCGGTCCTAAACTAGTAAGGGTGGTGACTCCCCTAAGGCAGGTCTGAATTTTAATAAAGAGGGAACCAGTGCCTTCCATTCTCTTATCTCCCTCTCAAGGCTGTTGGAAGGCTTAATTATCTGATGCCTGGATGAAAGGCATTATGTAAGTGAATATTATCATTAGCAATTTGCATTTTGTAACTCACATTACTCTTCTATCTAGCAGAAATGAGAAACTAGCTTCTAACTGGCAAATTAAATATTGATACTGTAGATACGCTTCACCAGATCGTTCTCGGGTTGGGGCTGTGCAAAACTTAGCCTCTTTTCTAGGGCTGTTCCCTGAGCAGAATAGTACCCAGCCATTAACCATCTGAGCTGGCTTTTGAACCTATTTCTGTCTCATCATCTTAACCCATGTTTTGCCTTATTGTTGTTGCTGGCTATTTTCTTGTTTGTATTTTCCAGTAGAACGGATGGATGTACAGTGTCCCATCCACAGTCCCTGACCTGCTGCTCCCCTTTAGCACCCATGGCTTTCATTTTCCAGATGGCTTGTCAGGGTTGGGGATACAATTCATAACCATGAAACAGGTTCTCTAATTAGCCCCAGGGGGAGTAAACCCACCAACTTGGCCTCATTAGCAGGGTGCTCTAACCAAATGAGCCACCCAGAACACAGGACAAAACACACTCATTGTCTCAAAAGAATAGCAGAAACTTCCCCATATGTGAAGCTGAGCAATGCAACAACAAAAAAAGAGTACGTATGTGTGCGGGATTTAATTTTACTCTATTTCCAACCGAAGCAAAGAAGTAGAAGGGTAGAAGAACCATGCAGATATTGGACAATTATATTTATTTCAAAAATCTGGGTTGCAAAATATCAATTCTGAGACACCCTGTAAGTGGTCTGCCTTAGGGAGTGCATTATTAATTCTACCAGACCACTTTGGCACAAATTAGCTCACTGTCTTCAATACCATTTGGCAGGCAAAACTATTTAACTCTTGGGGCCAAGAATTAATATGCAGCTTTCACAATGAGCTTTTGACTCCCTTCTCCCCAGCAAAATCAGGCCTACTCCTTTGAAAATAGAGTTGTGAAGTGTCTTCCTTTCACACCAATGCTTCTAACAGCTGACTGCCCCTCTTCTGCAAATCCTCTTCCCTCCCCCAAACATGTATACTTTCACACACACAACTCTCCATGGCAATAAGGAATCACTGTTTCTATTGGCAAATTCTTAAGGGAGAATCATCATTTGTGATTCCTTATAAAATCAAGGACCAAGAAGTTTCCTTTTACAATATTTTAGGGTTAACAAAGAAGGAAGCAAAGGGAATACAGAGAAACTAGAATCTTATAGTCTATTTCTCCAGGTTCCTCTTTATAGGTGGATAAGGTAAAAGGGATACATTATAATACTATTCTTATTAATTTCTTGTTTCTAAATCGGACAACACTGCCATACTTCAGTCATCCTGTATAGCAATTCTGAGAATGTATTTTGACTGCTATATTTAATATGTGTTTATGTATATGTATCTATATGTACACACACACATACACACACACACACACACACATATATATATATGTATATATATATAAGAATTGGTGGCAGGCAAACATTCTTAAATATCTTTGCTAATCAAATCACTTCATTCTTCTCTAAAGCAGAAATAAGAAAAAGTGTTGATTTGAGATCAAGATTTCCATCAGAAAATTGGCAAAATAAGTGATATCAGAAAAATTCCTAATGAGAAAAGGCATTGTTTTACAATGGCATTTATATGGATCATATTTCTCTTTGTTTTTAGATACAATATTTCTGCTTTGTATCTCAAAGTTAAGACATCTTATTTTGAATAAAAAACCTATCAGCCTTTGAGCCAAGTATATAGATTGACTGGCACAATGATTTTCATTAAATTAATTATTCTATTCTGCCAAATATCTGTTCAGATCTATCTGTCTCATTGAAATCTCTAGTAAAATACAAGCTCTTTGAGGTCAGGAATAATTTTGGTTTTATCTTTGTATCTTCACCAGTTTAGCAAAATGTTATACATTTAAATGCTTAATAAATGTAGGTTGAGTTGACTGACTGCATAACTGAATTAATAATCAATTAATTTGGTATGATGCAGATAACTACAATAGAGTCAAAGATACAGATGAAAGTACTGGAAAATGAAGCCACAGTCTTTTGGAAAGAACAAATTTCCAGCTTCTACAACAAGGACTGGCAGCTTCTTCAAGACAGCAGAATTAATTTACATTGCTAACTCACTTTATGTTACATCTGATGAGCTAGTATTCATTTGGACCACACATTTCAAAGTATCTTAATTATATGGAATTATCAGTGACTCATTAAAACAAAAGCATAGATAACTTCTTATCTAGCTCTGACCCAGTTCTGACCAGCATTCTCTATCCGAACAGGAACAAAAATCTGAAGCTGCAATGCATTATTTACCAGGAAGGACCAGTGGTTCAGACAGCAGGGAGAAGCAATAAGGGAGTCCTGGAAAAGCTTAAAGCGTTTTGAAGGCTCTTTCATACTCTAGTCACAACTGATATAAACACACACAACTACTTAGCAGTGGGTAGATGTGAGAGGTTAATGGAAAGGAGGTGCATGAGGAAGGACTTGGTCTTAATTCCTAGTATTAATGCAGTGACTTCAATTTGGGATGGTTGTTTTGGTTTTTTATCACTTATTAATAAAGCCTGGCATTAAGAGTGATAATGTAATTGAAATAAGTCCATGATTTGTTCAGAGGGGAAAAGAACTAACTTACCTTGGCTCAATCATATGAGTACTCTGAATAGTACTCTGAAAAAATAAGAGTCAAGGGATAACATATCATTTCAGAGTGGTAGAAAGCATCTTGAGAAATAGATTTCATAGGTATAGGGAATTCCCAATTAGAAGTCTTATCCCTGTCTCTCAAACTCCCACCACACCATGAGTGCAGAGAGGTGAATGCTCTGCCCAGAGTCACCAAGAAGTTCACTTACTTAGGCATGGTCTTATAAGCAATATGTATTGGAAGACTTGAATACATGTTTGTAAGTTAAATTTAGTATATTAGGTACTCTCACAAAGAAGTTGAGTGTAATGGTTTTGTATGGAGCAAGAAACTTCTTTTTTCTTAAATGTTATGAATATGTGACTTACAGCAGGTTATGGCACAGTTAAGTGGAATCATTCTATTGATCATATATAACTGAGGTCTGTAATCAACAAATTTGTCAAACCAAAAATGGGTACCCGATTGCTCACATGAAATGGAGAATCCTTCACATTCAACTGAATTGGGCAACAGACTTCAAAATAACAAAACCAAAGACCAAGTTTAAAAGCTCTATCTCCTTCCTCCACAATCACAACTGCCACTAACCTAGAGAGGCTTTCAAAATACTGAATCCTTTGAGAAAATGTCCTTGGCATATTAGCTGAATGCCTAGTACAGATAGCAATAAAAGGCTATTTTAGCCACTCAACAAACAACCTGATGTTCACGTTAAGAAAACGGCTGGACATTCTTCTAACCTTTGTTATTACTTAGACTTCATATTGTACATAAAAAGAATACAGTGATGTCTAACAAATTCCATAAGAGAAGTATTTATTGCTGAATCTAAATCAAAAAATCCATATCTACTATAATGGCACTTCAAAGGAAGACATAGTATTTTTGCCAAACCAATCAATAGTAAATTAGATGGGATAAATATTTTCATCTCCAAAAGACAAAAGTTGTAGCCCAGTATTCAGAACTCATGTCTCCTGTGAACATGAAAAACATTTGGCTTATTATACAAAAATGAGAGAAGAGGGTGCTTTTCAAGCTGATGTACCTACCCTTAGTTGGTCTCTTTCACAATTCATCTGTTGCCTTGAAACCTACAAAGGAAAATAAAGAGAGACAGTTCTGCATTGGCTTTTTAAAAAAATAAAGTAGAAAGTTACTTTTCTTGTCAGTTTATAAAGTAAATGAGAATAATCTTAAAGAGAGAATTAAATATCATAAACTCTGGCTAATCTCATTAGGTGACCAAGGAATACAATTGAAATGATTTCACAATCTGAAAGAGACCCAGGGGGCAAAGGACAAGCAAGAAGCAACCTGAGAAGTGTGAGCAAAAAAGCATTCTTCTGTATAATAATCAAATCCTTTCTTACTGCTCAGGAGGTCAAGGCAACCTTCTCCTAAGCCCAGTCACAGCCTACAGTAGGAAACAATCCAGTGGTATATCCTCTGAAACAGTGGAACCCACAAACACAACCCGGGCAGAACTATTTTCTTCCCCAATTGGTTTCTTTTCAATTTCCTTTCGGAAAAAAAAAAAATAGTAAATTAAGTTAAATAGCATGACATGCCACCAACTTGCAAAGATTCACATTTGTGAAAGCATCAGATCCAAATGCTCTCTCAAAGCAGCCTCTAGTCATTGTAAAGTCTCCTCGAATAAGGGTAAAAAATGAAAATGAGAGTAGAGATAATAAGGAGAATTCAAGTCAGGTCAATTGGAGTCTAATAGCCAACAGCAGCTTTGTATTATCAAAATGGCTTGGGAATAAACATTGAGAAAACCACTTTCTTCATGTCAAAATGAAGGGCAGTCACAGGGCATTATCACTATTCTGCTTCTGCCTTTGACCCTATATGGCAATGACTAAAACCTGAAAAGCAGTATGTAGGGGAAAAGAAGGATCCAGGAAGCCCTGATTTCAAATGCCATTTCTGACAGATATTAGCAGTGTGACTAGTATAAGTCACTAATTCTCTCAATTACCCCTCTTCCCTTATAATTCTATAAAATGAATCAATTTCCTTTGGCAGATGGATTTCTGAAGCACATTGTTGAAATCAAAGATACAGACCACTTCTTCTCCAATAGCAAATAACCTAAATCATATACATAGAGGATTTCAGGATGACAGGAGAAAGTCATAATCAATTAGGTCTAAAAAGAAGCTTAAGCATTATATGTTTCAAAACCCTTGATTTACAGATGAAGAAACTGAATTTCATAGAGACAATGTGATTTGTCCAGTATTGTAGAGCAAGTTCAAGTAAAAAGACTGGACTAGAACCCCTAGTCTTCTATCTATATTCTGCTGTTTTCCATATGCTAGATAACTCTTGCTAACATGACTTCAAGATTAAGTTTGATCTATTTATTTCACCGAGAGCTCACATTACATAACAAGATGGCAACGTAAATTTCACAAGCCAAGGGCTGGCATGAAGGATGATATTAAGTAGTACAGGAAAAAAAAAAAAGGTAGGATGTGATCTAAAATAGTCTCTCTTACATACTATATATGTGACCCTGAACATGTCATTTGTTATCTCTAAATTGTAGTTTCCTCATAGGGAAAAAATAACAACAAAATAAAACATGAGGCTGGTAATCCCTAAGGTCCCTTTCAGCCTGACAACTGTAAAGCTAAGTTTGATTTTTTTTTTTTTTTTTTGTAAAAGGCATTACCTGTCAGTGCCATGACTTTCAGATGAGCTGTGACCCATTATTGAAATAAATAAGAATAATAACCTACTTGTGGGGGATGGGGGATAGGGTTGGAGACAGAGAGGCAGAAAAACAGAGACAGAGACACAGAGATAAATAGACACAGAGACAGAAAGAGAGAGAAAGAAAAAGAGAAAGAGAAAGACAGAAAGAATCAGAGAGAGAAAGGCGAGAGAAAGAAGACAAACGGAGAAAGAATCAGAGAAAGACAGAGAGACAGAGAGAAATAGACACAGAGAGACAGAGAAAGAGAATTAGAGATAGAGAGAAAGAGAAAGACAGAAAGAAAGAAAAAGAGAGAGACAGAAACAGAAAGAATCAGAGAGAGAGAGAAGACAGAGAAAGAATCAGAGAGAGAAAGACAGAGACAAAGAGAGAACAAGAGTGAGAGAGTGAGTAAAAGGGGCTTCTGGAGAGAGAGAGAGAGAGAGAGAGAGAGAGAGAGAGAGAGAGAGAGAGAGAGAGAGAGAGAGAGAGAGAGAGAGAGAGAGACAGAGAGACAGAGAGACAGAGAGAGAGAGAGACAGAGAGAGAGAGAGACAGAGAGACAGAGAGACAGAGAGACAGAGAGAGAGAGAGAGAGAGAGAGAGAGAGAGAGAGAGAGAGAGAGAGAGAGAGAAAGAGAGAGGAGAGAAGGAGAAGAAGAAAGAGGAAGAGGAGGAGAGGGAATATGTGCAAACTGGAATTTAGATTTAGGTAATCTTGCCACTAATGAGAGTTATATGCTCATAGTACATTCTGCACTCACAAGAGGAATAGGCAACAGCATTATGATATCATTTTTATTTATTTTAATTTTTTAAAACACAAAGAGGTATTAGTTTATTTTTAATATACATTGTTTTATGAATCATTTTGGGAGAGAAAAATCAGAGCAAAAAGGAAAAAAAAAACATAGGAAGATTAAAAAAAATAGAAAAAAGAAGTAAACATAGCATGTGTTTATTTATATTCATTCTCCTTTTTTTTTTTTTTTTTTTTTTTTTCTGGATGCAGATAGAATTTTCTATCCAAAGTTTATTGGGATTGCCTTGGATCACTGAACTATTGAGAAGAACAAAGTCTTTCATAGTTGATCAATGCAAATTCTTTCTGTTTTGTGTATAATGTATTCTTGCTTCTGCTTGTTTCACTCAGCATTAATTGATGTAAATCTTTCCAGACCTTTCTATGATCATTTTTTATAGAACAATAATAATCCATTACCTTCATATATCACAACTTGTTCAGCCATTCCCCAATAGATGGGCATTCACTCATTTTCTAATTTTTTGCTAACACAAAAGAGCTGCTACAAACATTTTGCACAAAGAGTCCTTTTCCTTCCTTTATAATTTCCTTGAGATACAGACCCAGTAGGGGCACTGCTGGGTCAAAGGGCATGAACAGTTTTATAGCCATTTGGGCATAGTTCCAGATTGCTCTCCAGAATGGTTGGATCATTTCACAACTTCACAAACAATGTATTATGACATGTGATTTTCAAAAAGATTGCTAATTCATAAACTAAGTATTGGTTATAGGCCATGCATTATGGCCTACCCTATCTTGTTTCTAGTTTACCTTTCCCTAATCATTCAAGCAATCAATAGTTATTAAATACCCACTGTGTGCTAGGCATTGTGCCACCCATCGAGGCTAAAGATAAAAATGAAGGGTTTTACCCTTAAGAACCTATTCTTTACCAGGGAAGACAATATATAACAATGTAAGTATATAAAAATAAATAAATACATAACAAAATAGAAAATAAATACATAGTATTTTTTGCGTGTGTGTGTGTGTGTGTGTGTGTGTGTGTGTGTGTGTGTGTAGAGAATCAGAAAAAGATCTCATGTATTAACATTGGAGTTTCATAGATACAACATTAAGTTTTTAGTGTGTTTTAGGCACAATGTTAAATCCTGGGAATACAAATGAAAACACTGTAGAAATATCTCTTCTTTTATGAAGATTGCATTCTAATGGGGAAAGAGAAGGGAAGGAAAGGGAAGAGAAAGCAAGGGAACATTTATATAGTGCCTACAATGTGCAAGGCATGGTGATAAGCCTAGGGATATAAACAAAAGATAGTTTCTACCCTCAAGGAGCTTAAACTCTAATAGGCAAAGAAAACATAAAGAAAAGTTGACAGGAAGAGTTTGGGAGGGGGCTACATTACTATAGTTGGAAATGTTCTGGGAGTGCTTGGGTAGTGGTCATGACTAGAACTAAATAAGATGAGGCCAAAGCTGGGCTACCAATAACCATGGACTGAGTTAAATTTTCTAATGGGGAGAGAATGTAAGTGATAGCTTAACTAGAAAGTTAGTTATTATCAGAACTAAACTCTTAAATGGGTTTTTCCCATCAATTATGATAAGAGGAACCCAGGAGACAAGGAGTCTTTAGCTTCATTTCTACTACCAAGGAGGGCAGTTCTTTTTACAAAAGTAGATCTATTGTCAAAATAAATTTACAAAATGAAAGGCAGGACAATGAAATGAAAAAAAAACAAAACACAAAAACCCCCCCAAAACAAAAAAACACAGGGCTTGAAATAAGAAGATCTGAGCTTAAATTCTACCTTTGACACTGAGACATTAAAAAAAAAAAAATTAGTTTGTATGGGTGGATAAAGGACTGGGCTGGTATTGGAGTCAGGAAGCCTTGCATTCAAAGCTTACCTTTGATACACTATGATTGTATGACCAAGGGCAAGCCACATAAATTCTCTGGTCCTCAGTTTCCTCAGCTGTAAAGTAAGGAGGTTGTGTACCAGATGATCCTGAATATTCTTTTCTAATTTATAATCTAACAAACATATTAAAATATGCTTTAAAAGTACTTTAAGGCATATGTTGCTAAATATTGTTCATTTTATCTAGAAGCAAAAATAATGACCTTCCCTCTCAAGCTTTAAGGTAGTAATTCACATAACCAATATAATTTATTGCCTAAGAGTAGGAGTGAAGCATATGTGTGGATGGGGATGGCTGGGGGATGTAGTAGAGATGTCTGTCTCTGCTCCTTTAAGTTGCTCTCAGAGACACAAATACTGCACTAGGCAATGCTCTGCCAAGTAAGCACTTAGGAAAGGTTAGAAATTGAAGCAATGAACTTCAGTGTGATATACTTCGCTCTGCTGGTTGAACATGATGTTTAATAGGAGAGCGTTTTTCTTCCTCACCTCCCATCCTCGTCTAGCCCATAAGACTGCTGGATCCTTCATTGACTCACAATTCTCTGTTCTTCCTCTAAATCTGATTTCCTCTTATAGTAGCTCTTTCTACTCTCTGAATTATCTGATTTGGCTCTCTTCTCTTCTGCCCTACTTTAAGATTATTGAGGTTGTAGATTTGGAAATTCCATCTCTTATGGCAATAATAGTGACTTCTTTGGATAAAAGGAATTATGAGAATCTCAATCCATAATTAAAATCAAGGAAACATAAATCTTGATCTCTTATTTATTTGGTGTAGAGAATTTTCGTGGTCATTCCCTTTATAGATGGGGGTCATCAAGTCATCTGTAGCTTAGAATACTAAGAGGGTTGCCTGGAATTGTAGAATGTATTTATGTATTATTATGTGTTGATGTGTTTACATATAATACATTGATTTTTTAATATTATCTCTCTCTCTCTCTATGTATATATATATATATATATATATATATATATATATATATATATATATATGTTTGTATATGTGCATACACACTCATACATGGAGGAACAGCCAGTCAGACAAATACAGGGCAAGGAGAGAACACTAACAATTAAATCAATACTCTTATCTATGATATCCCACTGTTAATACATGAGACCTTTTCTGGTTTTCTCCAGCCAAAAATGTACTGTCTATTTATTTTTTGAACTTTTTATGTATTTTTATATACTTATATTTGAGATTGTTACTTGCCCAGATCACAAAGCCATTTATGAGCACTGCAGGTAGAATTTGAAACCAGATCTTTTTGATGTCATGTTGTCTCTGTCAAAGAGTTCAGACCAAAATAATTGATGAGATGAAGTGACAGAGCCCATTTCTCAACTGTCCTTTTTTTTAATGCCCATTATAAATTCTTCAGAAATAACGAGGCTGAAAACACAAGGATTTCTTTAAAGGATTAAGATCAAGACTTCCATTCAATTCTACTACACCATTTGCCCTGATAAATTTCTTCAAATACATTATATGAATTATTTTGTCTTACATAAATTCTTTATCTTAATCTTGAGGTTTTTTTCAATTCTTTAATTTTAGAGAGTTAAATGTCACTAACATCAAGGAAACTGAATACAATCATGCCAAATATCAGTACTGCATTTTGTTTTGAGAACTTTGATGATATAGTGAGCTCTCAGATCATCTGCATTTCCAGGGAAAAGGACAAATCTTGCCCTCAGATTTACTGTGAGTTTAGATCTGATGATCAATGGTTCAACAAGCCCTTGTTGACTTTTTTCCTGTGAATAACTACAAACTCATCCATCCCTCCACACACACATGATATTTTTCATAAGATTAGATGATCACAAAACTAAATTCACCAAATGACAATCTACTGGACAGAGTATCTAGTTCAAGTTTTCCCCTATCTCCATCTCTTTAAAAAAGTTCCAGAGGTACACATATTTACAAAGGATAGAGACACCATTCCTTTTCAAAATAGACTAATTTTGATTTTGTGATCATAGTATAGATAAGTAGCTTTTCTCCTAGATGTTTTTAAAGGGAGAGACAGAGAGAGATACACAGGGACAGACAGATACACAACCACACACACACACACACACACACACACACACACACACATACACACACACACAGAAACAGACAGAGACAGACAAAGAGAGAGACAGAGACATTAATTTGGTTCATTCTTCTATGGCCCATAGCTTCTGTTGAAAAAGAAAAAGTAAGACCATATGTTTAATACAGAAATGTCCCCAAGAGGATGAGGAAAAATATTACATTGCTCACACCAGTATCCTCCTCTCTACTTATATACTTGACCCTCTAGTTCCCAGCTTTGTATATGTGCATACGGGGCCTCGCAACTGAATGAGGGGGTCATGAAATTATGATTTATTATCAGTAAATGTTTAATTTATATATCTATTTTATAGATCTCTATACTTGGAGTCAGTCATATATAAAAATTTCTCATCAGTGCAAAAACTTTAAGAAGTCCTGCTGTACTTCACATCCTGATTACTGAATTAGCTTACTCAATTCAACTCATGGTTTCCTATCTCTTCCTTTAGTTACTGAAATAATATTTCTAAAGCCTGACTATAATACTCCCCTATTCAAGATGCTCCAGTGACTCTATCTTGCCTCTAGGATAAAATACAAACTCTTTAGTAATAAGCCTATCCAATCTGGCTCCAGCCTGGCTCTTACTTCCTTCATGCATTTTATATCCAGTCAATCAGGAAGCATTTATTCAATCAGGAACATTCCAGGAGTATGACAGAAGCTGGAGATAGGAGGACAAAAGTAAAACAATTCTTGCCTTCAAGAGCCATACTCTATCAAATTTATATGCCAAGCAAACTGGCCTGTTTGATGGGTTTCAGCATCTAAATTCTTTATTTTCTGCTTTCTTTTTATTACAGACTATCTCCCCCTATAGTTCAAAGTCATTTCTTTTTGACCTCTGTTTCACAGAATGTGGAGTTTTCTTTCAAGATTTAGCTCCTATTACATTTCCTGAGTGAAACTTTTCCTGATTCCTTTTTAATAGTATTCTCTCCTTGCCTATACATATCTCTCTCTCTCTCTCTCTCTCTCTCTCTCTCTCTCTCTCTCTCTATATATATATATATATATATATATATATATATATATATATATATATATACATATATATATATATATATATGTATATATATATATATATGCAAAAAATCATTATATATAACTATATAACCACATTAATAGACTTTATATATATAAAGTTTATTGATGTGTGTTTTGTTTTTGTATCACATTTCCATATCATCCCGTCTCCATGAGAGTTCTCTTGTAACAAAATGAAACCACAAAGAAAAACTAACAATAAAATAACTTTATTGGAGAGCATATACAGAATAACATATCTGTTGTACCTCACCAATTGCTCTATTTTTTAAAAAACAAAAACAAACATATTTTATCTCCCTCCTATCACCCATGCCATTAGGGGGAAAAAGAAGAAAAAAAAAAAAAACTTCTAAATTCCTTGTAACAGATATGTATAGTTAAGCAAAACTAATTCAATTCCTGGCTAGATACAAAAATACACATCTCATTTTGTACTCTAAATTCATCAGCTTTCTGTCTAAGGTAGATGTTTCAGCATCATTCTTTTCAAATCATAGATAATCATTATATTGATTATAATTCTTATAGCTTTTTAAATTGTCTTTATGGTGTTATTGTATAAATTGTTCTCAAGGTTCTTCTCATTTCATTTGTGATCAATTTCTAAAAGTCTTCTCAAATTATCAAACAAATGCATTACTTATATTCTTATATTATGTAACCCTTCCCTTTTCCCCTAGTGCAAATGGAAAGTTCCTTGAAGGGAGGAATTGTTTTCATTTTATCCTTGAGTCTCCAGGTATTATACTGTGCCTTTTACACTGTAGGTACTTAAAAAGTGTTTGGTAGAGCAGATTGCATGTGCTACTGTTCAAAATTAATGTTAATCTGAAGTTTCCTGAAGTTTGGGATTCTAAGAGACAGAGAAAGGAGCAAGAGAAGGAAATATATTTTAGGTATGGGGGAATAGCCAGAACAGAGGCAAAGGGGCAAGAAATCACATGTAAACTTGGGGACACTACATGTAGGTTGTGATTATAATGATGAAGTTTGCCATTTCCACTAAAACTCTATTTTAGAGGCAACTAAAAGATGCACTGGATAGAGCCTAGAGGCAGAAGATCTGAGTTCATTTGACCCAAGATACTTATTAGCTGTGACTGAGCAAGTTATTTTACTTGTTTGCTTTAGTTTCCTTTACTATAAAACCCTGACAGGTTGTTGTGAGGATCAAATGATCTAATAATTATCAAGCAAGTGCCTGACACATAGTAAACACTCACTACATGAATATTAGCTATCATTATTATTATTACAATTACTATTCCATATCATATGTGGTAAAGCAGTAACTCTAGATTCTGTGCCAATGGTCACAGAACATTTTAATATAGGTGCAGCAAAAGACTATTTGTTGATCAAGGTTCACCTAAGAATGGATAGACTCATTCTCAGAAGAGGCTACTAATTGTGATGAATTTTCTTGTCCACAAGTACTTATCAATACAGTCGATTAAAAGTGTAGAGGTATAGCCATCCACATTGCTAGGGAAGGGGTGCTCAAAATGATGAAATTGCTAATGTTAAAAGTATTAAAGTAATGGGGAATCAGTATGTCTGTGGCTTGGAATCAAACTCATTCTAAACCAACATATGGTAGTTAAACCATAGTGGCAAATACTGATTTCATCACGAAGTATTAAGTAGTTAATGTTCAAAGAACAGAATGAGAAATAATTGAAAAATAAAAATAAGGATTCACAACAGTGAGTCAACCTCAGGTATGATTAATTAACTCAATTCTTGTTCATGCTGTATAAATTAAGAGGACATACTTTCTAGAACAGCTGGGGAAATTTGCACAGCTCTCTGCTGACATTTCCATTTTAACCTCAGATAGGATTGGATCTGCTGTTAAAATTTGGACTCATTTTGTAAATGTGCCAGCTTAAGGGGGAGGCTGAAAGGGGAAGAACTTGGCAATGCTAAGCACTTAGTGGAAAATATAAATAATGGATTTGCTATATGTAAACCTGTACAGATAAACCCAAGGGCTAAAAGCCATAACATATTTAATTTATGGCTTAGGGTCCTTAGAGATACATTTTGAGCATGTCCTGCAATCTTGAAATACTTAGTTTTCTTAGCACTAAATGACCTTTGTTGTGTTGTATGTGAACACTGAACAGAATTCAGTGATCTCATTTTGTTTTTTTCCCCTTTCTTTCAAAAATTCTAACATTTGATGATTATGATTCTTATAGCAAAAGGATCACTGCTCCCAAGTCTAAGCCACTGGGGAGGTGCAAAGGCTGGTTATATGATTAAAGGTGATGTCAGAGGTCAGTATGCCAGAGGAACTTTAGTAAACCTTAAATAATAGCTGGTAAAGGACTATTTTCTTTGGACAAAATGCTCTTTACATTTATATTGTCATACACCCATTTATTAAATATTCCATTAAGAACAAAATAATTTTCTCCAATTGAGATCAGTAAGCTAAGAAGGTAAGAATCCTTTTCTACCAACACTTCCCTTTCCACTAACACCTAGATTTGGCTGACTATCCCTAAAAAATGATAAGGTTGTCTCAGGAAATTGATTGTCTCCATGGCTAAGTTGTGATTTTCTTGATGCAGTGTCCTGGTAGCTTTTAGACAAAATGACAATAGATTACTGGTCTTCTAAGGATGTAAAAAAGCCCACAGGTCTCCCTGGAATCAAGACCTTTTTTATTTAGCAGCTATCCCAAGACTTTTGAACGGCCACATCCTGTCCTGCTAACCTGACTACTTTCCATTTAGAGGCAAGTGACCATCTCTTTTTAATATCACTCTAACATCCTTTCTAAGTTATAGTTAAGCAAACTTTTATTTGTAAACTATAGAATAACTTATATAAATCATATTTTAATTTAAATCAATAGAATACCAGTCTGAGTCAAGCCTGCAAATCATACCAGATATACAGATGAAATTCCTAACAGATGAGGACTCTGAGTTGACAACCAAATGTAGCAGTGACAAGGCTTCACTCAGTTTCCTCTTGAAAATATCCTGTACCAGTTTACTGGGAAGCCTTTTTTCTTTAGAGTTTTTAATTTCAGACTGGAAGTTGACCCTAAAGATAAAGGCAACCATTCCGGGGAGCTCCTGACCTCAAAAGGCTGAGGTCCTGGCACTTAGAAGCATCTTTCAAGGAAGCCACAAAATGTCTTTGGATCAAAGAACTTTGCAAGGTGGGAAAACATTCCTTCTTATTTATTCTAATAATAAACCATTACCCCAGGCACATTTTTATTCTCCAGATTTAATAAGGTATTTTGTGAACCGAGGCATAGAAAGGAGGAAGAAAACAATTGCAGTTATTAACACGATGATTTCTATTTGTTTCAGCTGCAGTAGCAATCACTGTTACTTTCCTTCATAATCAAGGGTTATAATTGCCCCTCTTATAGTTCACTCCAAGTAGATTCTAACAACACTCATAATGATGGCCTGAAGGTCAGAAAGGGATTGGAATTCTTTTTAAACTAGCCTCTTGGGACAATCATTATCCTGGTTGTCAGAGAACAAGTACTAAGTACCAGAGGGGGGTACTCAAATTTTCCTAAGGGCTAAATCCTCACATACAGGGGGAGAATCATGGGACAAACCATATACATATGATCCAGTTCCTATCCCTTTCCTAAAACACAATACAATGTACTGTTTGTTGCTCTTCATCCTTCATTCTTGAACAAGACCAATGACATCATGAGGGTAATATCTTGACTTGCCTGTGAATTGGATTTACGTGAGACTGTGCAAAGTCATCAGTCTCTCTCTCTCTCTCCTGCAGAGTCATTAGAATGCAATGACAAGACAAAAGCCAAAATAACTGGTGATAACGTAGAATGCAATGGTGGCCTTTTTAAACTAAAGTTTTTCTCAGAACTCATTTTGTCTGAGGCAAAGGTCATTCAATGATTCAGGGCTGGGTTCATGGACTGTTGTTTGTCCTTCATTCTCGAAGAAGAGGATCAGTGATATCATGAGCTATGTGGATATAGCAGAAACACAAATGATGGTCCCATAGTGAGTTTATCTAAGCAATTTTCTTGACTATGTTAACATAGTACTAATACTGTCAGAGAGCTGTTCAACACAATCAAACAACCAGTCTGACTCATACTCTCCTCTCTTCAATCTGTCCTCCATGTAGCCGCCAAGTTACTATTCCTTAATGCACATGCTTGGCCATATCACTTCTCTGGATAAGCTTCAAAGTCTCCTTCTTGACTCTAGAGTAAACTGCAAACTATTTTGCTAGGCATTTAAGCTCTGTGAGGTTTTGGGTATAGATTATTTCAAGTTACTGACTCCCATATGGTAGCATTCCAGCTTAAATAATCAGCATTCTACTCCCTGTATATGATATTCCAAAGGTTCCCCGCCTTTTTGCCTTGCACAACCTGTCTTAAATGTTTGAAATGACCTCCATATTTTCCACCTCTTGTATTCATTCTGCTGTTTCTTCTGAGCTAATCTCAGTGTCTAGTTATGAGAGGCATTCCTTATATTCCTTGTTATTTTTTCCATGTGCTCTGAGCATATTTTCTGCTTTTTTGCGCACATGCTTTATACCCCTAGTTGAATGACAGCTGCTTCAATTGTCAGATAGCTAGTTGACACTGTCAAACAATCAGACTGGTTCATACTCTCTTCTCCTCAATCCATCCTCCATGTAGCTGCCAAATTAATATTCCTTAAGGTACATGCTTGGCCATATCACTAAATAAATTGCAAACTGCTTTATGTGGCATGGAAACTAGCCAGAGGTCATTTTGATTTTTTGGCTTTGCATCCCCTAGGTCTACTAAGGGCAGCTAGATAGTACAATGGATAGAGCACTGGGCATGGAATCAGGAAAACCTGAGTTCAAATCCAGACTCGGACAACATGTCACCAGAAATTTTTTCTCATGCCATTAACATCTCTTGATCCAGAGCCTAGAGAGTAAGTTGCTAATAACAAAACCATGTAATAACTACTGTGGTATCATATTAAGAGTAAGGTGAACTATCATCTTGATTTTCCAGATAAAGAAATGGGGAAAAGGGCCCAAGTAACTTTCCTGCTCAAAATACCCCACACAACTTCCCTGCCCTATTCCTAGAGTCCTGGTGTCTGTTTTTGTCTTAAGAAATCTTTCCTCTTCTTAGTTTCTCTGACTCTCCAACATGTCATCATTTAAGGAATGGGGACAATTCTGTGGCTGCAAAAGCTTGAGGAGTATGCATTTTCTAATTTTCCAGTTCAGTTGTTAGAAAGGGTTTACATTTTATTTTATTTTATTTTTTTGGTCAAAACCTTTCTCGAGAGCTTAGTGGAAAGAGGTAAAGGAGACAAGAGGTAGATATGTTTTTAAAGTTAGTAAACCCACAAATTTGAAGAACTCTCAGAGAAGGTCTGAACAGATTCTGAACAGCTCTAAAAATCTAACTACCTCATTCATGTAACCCCAAATGTAATTCTGACAGAAAATCTAGGGCATCTTCATGTTTGCTATATCACTGTCTGTATTAATTAAGCCTGAATGTAATGACTGAGCACTTCAAATTAAAAGAAAAATAAATAAGCCAAAAAAATTCTTTGTTATACAAAAGGAAATATTGTTACGTGCAATGTCCTGGAAGTACCTGAGAGAAAAACCATGCAATTAAATTCTGCCAATGTGCTAGAAAATAATCCCCCAGAGATGCCTTATCTGTATTTAATATTAAAATAAATATTCCTTTTATGCATATAACATTCAACATAGAACATTTAATTTAATTTAAGTGTGTAACACAATAGCAATCATGAGAAATAAGCAGAAGCCACAGTGTACTCTCTAAAAAGGATAAACAGTCCACCTTGGAATCTTAATGGGACATTCTGAGATATAAAGGTAATAGAAGGGACCAATATGGACTCTCCAGATAGCTGAGTACTTTTTCTGCTGCATCCCAGCATAAATCCAGGTACTCATTCAAAATGCTTTTGTTCTTTGTCTTACTAAACTGGCTTTACAAAAATTGTTGAGAAACTTTTGGAGAAGAAACATTCAAAACTGAGATTCATATTTTCTCAGAGGAGCCTTATTCTTTTTCATCTTTTCAATCAATTGTTCATTAAATATTTTTTGACACTGAGGTCAACAAGGTTCCTAGCACTTGAGAAGAATGGATAGAAACAGAGCAATTGAGGAAGAGTCATTAATCCTAAGGCACTTAGGGTATTATTGCTGAGGAAAAACAGAGATATAGATTAGATTCTGCCATTTTTTAGTTCTATGATTTGAGTCTCAATTCTTTCATCTGTAAAATGGAATTATAATAATCATACACATATGACTCCCAGGGTTGTTCAGATAATTTTGAAATTCCATAAAAATGTATCATGAATATGATAGAAGGAAAAATAATGTGAAATTAGAAATGAGAAAACTCAAGGAAAATTTTAAAGAGAATCTGGGACTTGTGTTATGCATACTATGAAAGAATTGAATCTTGATAAAATGAGAGGAAGAACAAAGGCTAGTTCAGACAGAGGTAGCAGCATGGACAAAGTCAAAGGCTTATCCAATCATCATATACTTTAAGAAAATGCAGAAGATGGATTAAGCATATTCTGTGTGGAAGCCGAAAGAAGGAAAGCCTACCTAACAATAGCTCAGTGCTGCTTTCAAAATGAAAATAGCTAATTCCACAACTCTGGAATATTAAAGGAGAGGCTGGATCACATTCTCCTGCTATAATATCATAGAAAGGATTCCTGTGTGATATAGAAATTTAGATCAGATGACCTAAAAGGTCCCTTTTCAAAGAATTCAAGACTTTTTCCAAACTAATTCCTCCCCTCTTACTCCTGTGTAATATCATGAAAGATATTATCACAGAGTCTAAGGGAAATATCCTGGTACAGTGGTAAAAATGACACCTCTGGATTCAGAGGACTTAGATTCAAATTCCATTTTTGATGCTTTCTATATTTAGCAAGTCTAAAAGGATAACAACAATGGCAGTATTTCTAGAGTGCTTTAAATTTTGCAAAGTATTTCATTTATATTAACTTGATTGCTTTCCCTGGGCCTCAGCTTCCTCATCTATACAATTAGAGTATGGGATGAGATTAGCAATACCAGAAAACATCTCAGATCCAATCCATACCTAATCAGTATTCTGTAATATGCCTGATAAATTGTCATCTACACTTCCCTAGAAAATTTCAGGGGAGTAAGAACTTTTGAATTCAACAGTACATATCACTTTTATATAGTATTAATTGTTCAGAAGTTTCTTTTCATTAGATCTAAATTAGCCTTTGTATTTCCCAATCCTTGTCACCAACCTTTTACTCTCTAAGACCAAATAGAGCAACTCTTATCTGTCTTCCATGGAACAAGCCCTTCAAAAACTTTAAAAATGGTTATCATGGCCCCTGGGGCAGGTATTGTAGCCCATCTCTTTTAGAAAGTTGCTGATCCCATATAGAGTTTTATATATATATATATATATATATATATATATATATATATATATATGTCACCAAGAATAGAAGGGGCAGGTATCTTTGGTTCAAAGAGCTACAGAAAAATTCATCTCATCAAGAGCTTTTGTCTTTTTTTTTAAGGGGAGTTTTTTTGTTTTTGTTGTTGTTCATTTGTTCATTTGTTTGTTTGTTTGTTTTGCAGACCATTGTAAAGCTCTAGGTTTAATTCAAGCTCTGTGAAACAGATTTGGTTCTAATTTGATCAGAGCAGCTTATCCATTTATAATAGAAATTAAATAGAGAAAGATGGAAAAAGAGAAAGGTGGGTTGAGGTGGGGGGCAGAGAAAAATAGAACTAATGAACATTTAAAACTCTCCACTTTAAAAAAATCTTCCAAGTGTGAGTTGGAGGAATTTAGCTTATTAAGTTAAGATGCTTAAATGTCCCTTCCAAATCAGATAACCAGTGTGGACTGCTTCTTTAAAAATGACTTGAGAAAAGTTTGATTTTCCATAAAAGGTTCTCTGTACCAGAAGACCCTTGTCTTATTTTCCACAAAAATCCAGATTCTATCAATTCACACTACTATACTCTAGTTACACCTGCCATTCCAATGTTAAACAAAATATTTAGAAAGTGATTGTTAGGTTCACTAGGTTGTCAAACATATATGAAAATTCATACTCTTTTAAGCACTCTCTACTTCAGTCAAAACAGCTATACCATTTATAGGACATTTAATATGCAACCTCCAGGCCATATGATTCCTCTATGCCTGGAATGTGTTAGCTTGCTGTCTCTCTATCTATCTGTCTGTCTCTCTAGCTTACATCAAAGGGCACCTCAGATATCACTCCTAGATGTGCCTTTTTTTTTTTCAGTTGTTCCAGTTCTTTGTTTTCTTCCCTTCTTGAAATTATTTTATATAAATTTTATGTTCATTTGTCTAAGTACCCATCCTATTCTCATTAAGCCTTTTGAGGGCAGCCAATTTTTTTTTTTTTTTTTTTTTTTTTTGCTATTGAATCCCTAAGGCCTAGCATAATGTCTTGTATGCAGTAGATACTTAAAAAATGCTTCTTGAATTTAAATAGAAATTTATATAATAAAAAAAAACCGAGCTAAAGTGTTTGACATCAAGAACACAACATAATAAATCATTAGATCAGCACAAGTGATTAGGCTATCTCTATTACTAAGAGCTTGATGGTTATTTTTGGCTGATTTATGTTAATGAGGGTGACATCAACACTATCCAGAGGAAGGAAGAAATGGGTGGTGCTATGGAAAAGTCCCCCATCACATGACCTATGTTTAAATCCTATCATTGCTACTTTTAACATATATGACATTGAGAAAAATCACTTAATTTCTCTGAGTCTCAGTTTATCTCTAAAATGAAGAGGAAAGACAAGATAGCTTTCTATCTATTTTCCTTTTATTTTATAATCATGATTTTCTGCATTCTACTCAACTTCATTGAAATGTAGTAATGCCCTCTCTATACCCCAGAACTGGATGATATTCCACCATAAAATAAGTATACTGCCAAAAAGACAGGTGGAGGAGGAAGCTATTAGAGTTCAAATCTTGGGGCAATTATAGGATCCTATCTGTCAGGGAATGCTGATGAAATCAGTTAAAATTTTGTGTGATTCTCTATTTCCTATAAGGGCCACCTCTGCCTCTCTATCTCTCTGTCTCTCTTTCCCTTTGCCTCTCTTCCACTTTCCCTCTCTCCCTTTCTCTTTCTCTTTCCCTCTCTTCTTCTCTCCTTCCCTCTCTCTGTTCTGTCTTCTTTCTCTCTCCTTTCCTCTCTTCCTTTCTCCTTCCCTCCCTCCCTTTCTCCTTCCCTTATCTCTCTCCCTCTCTCTTCCTGTCTCCTTTCTCTCTCCCTCCTTCTCTTTCTCTTCTGGTCTCCCTCCCTCTCCCTCCTTCCCTGCCTCTCTGTCTATGTGTCTCTCTCTGTCTTTGTCTTTGTCTCTCTGTCTCTCTCGACCTCCTCCTCCCTTTTCCCCCTCTCTTCATTTTCTCCCCTCTCTTCATTTTCTCCCCTCTCCTCCCTTTCTCCCCCTCCTCCCTCCTCCCTGGCCCTCCTCCCTCCTCCCTCCCATCCCCCTCCTTTTTTCTTCCTTCTCTCCTCCCTCCCCAAGTCACTGCTGGGAAACTTAGCAAAGTGGCTGGTAAATTCATTCCATTCCATTCCACAAAGGTGTGCTAAGATACTGAATAAGGAACTGATGATACAGAGAATAATAAGACATTGCCTCTCTTAAGGAGTTTGCCATCTGGTAGGGGAACGTAACTTGAAATCAGAAAGCCACAGGGGATGGGAGGCAGGGTTTGGGAGCACACAGGGAAAGACATACTCTGTGTATACACACAAATAACTGTTAATATTCAAAAATCAAATTTGAAATTTTCTTTTTAAAATATAGGGCCTATGATCTCCATAAGAATAAAAATGTAAGGGGAAAAAACCTCTCAAAATTGGGAAAATCAAACACAGATTGTAGGGTTCTAAAGACAGGAGGGATGTGGCATTTTTTTGGGTTAAGATCTGAAATTGGTGATGAGTTATAGGGAGAGAGAGGCATGGTTTTCTTATCTAAGCAAGGAAACTTCCTGGTTAAACAATGAAATCAGGAGCAGACTATGAAATAATTCCTTTTCTCAGAGAATGGAACTAGGATTTCAGAAAGTTCTCACAAAAGAAAGAAATAAAGAAAAGAAAAGATAATTCAGAGAAATTAGCCAACACATTAACCCTGTTTGGGAACATCCATTGTATATGCCCATAGCCTTCTCTGAAAAACAAGGAGGGAATTTTTTTTTTTGTTTCTCACACTTTGATACAGCATTTATAGGTCATTATTTTGCATTTGACTCCCATGTTGATCAACTAGCTCACAGCTCTGACCCCTTGGATCATTCAGTTTTTCTGTGATAGGCTCCAAGGCAAAAAATTTTTCTTTCCTCAGTTACACAAACTTAAAAAACAACAACAACAACAACAAAAATACCCCAAAACATTAAATTGCGGGTAGTCTCAGAGCCAATGGGCAAATGGGCTGGTAGAAATTAGCACAGGTGATAACTGAATCAAATGCTTAATTGGATCATAGCTTTAAAGCTGGAAAAGATCTCCGAAAGAAAACAGAAAACAAAAGCCAAGGGAAATACTTAATGAAAACCCAAAAGATGTATGAGAAATCACATGGTTCAACCTCAGAGGAAAAAACTGACTCAGAGAAATTAAATAACTTGCTCATAGATACACATATCTATATAATCAAGCAATTATTTATGAGATACCTATTATGTTCCAGGCACTTTTTTACATGCTGAGGACAGATATAAAGACAAATGTATAACAAAAGTATTTTCCCTCCTTGATGTGCCTGGATTTGGCTTGATATCTGTACACTACTCAGGATGAGGGTGGAGTTACCGGTAATGGACAATTATTATAATGGGATCTGTCACACAGCATTTGAATGAAAAATATTGTTATTTCACTAAAAGGCTCTGGCAGTGCATATTTCTCCAAAGCAAAAGCTGCCAGTTTCTAATTTGCTTATGACTTAGATTTTTAATCCTTTCATCTTAAGAAAAAAACCATACAAAAATTTTTTGAATTCTATTTAGGTTTTAAAAGCCTTTCAAATTTTGTTTCCTGAAAAGTAGGAGGAGCTATAGTCACAGCATTAGCTCCATTATGGGAATAGCCAGAGTGGGACCAAGTTGAATTTAAAGAGAAAATATTTTGTTCCCCTACTTCCAAATTTGAGTCTCAAGTAGCTATGTTAACTTCAATAGCAAATGTCTTGAGTAATGAGAGAACCAGTCCAGTAAACTTTGCTAAAACCTCATTTAGCAACCACTAGCAGTTCAGCATGTGGAAAGGAAGGCCTCTCACTAATTATACTAATGAGTAAAAATGAATTACAAATCCCCAAAGACAGGAAGATAGGATTGTATGTGTCAGACAGACAAGTGGGGACCACCACAACCCACTGTCTGAGATGGGGGTGGGGTGGACATAAGACAACTGCCAATGGTGTCACTCTAACTTCAGCTGAATCAGAGAATTCCATTTGGAAACAGTAATAAGTATGGTACTTTAAGCCTGCCCTCCACAGCTAAGAATTCAGTCTTGAGGTCACTGTAATTTCTAACAGGATAAGAAAGGCATCTATGGATCCTGAGGGAGCATATATTATAGCTTCTTTTATAAAGCAACAGAGGTGCTTTAACAAGTCCATATAGTATCTGATATATTTTAACACATCAATCATAATGTGTGCCAACAACTGCTTCTAAAAATGATTTTAAAAAATGACTGATTAGTTAGAGTTTTGACCATGGATGCCAAATGTAATGGTCAATGATAGCACTTGAAGAACTATAGCTACAAAGAAACAGGAAAACTTATTACTTGGTTGATAAGAATAGGATAGGAACTAATTAGACCTGAGATTTCATTAGCTTAGGAAACTTCTATTTAGCATTTAAAGCCCTTTAAAACTTGTCTTCTTCTGACTTTTCCCAGTCTGCATACAGTTTGTCCCTTTCCATGCACTCTATCATCCACTGATGCTGTCCTATACTCAACTCTTCAGCTTTGTACTGGTTGGCTGTACCTCATTCCCAAAATGCTTTCTCCCCTTACCTCAAATCTTGCAACTCCACAGTCCCCTCAAAGCTGACGTTAAGTGTTACCTCCTAGACTTCTGATTTCACTGAATCTCTCAGGTGAATTAATTCCCACTCCAAATGGACATCAGTATTTTAATTTCAAATGAATCTTAGAGAGTTTTCTTAGAGCATTGATAGGCTAAATAACTCACCCAGGGTCTCATCCATCCAGTATATGTCAGGGGTGACACTTGAACCTGTCTTTTTGGATTCAAGGCCAGTTTTTTTTAAACTATGTTATAGTTGCTTCTAGTTAATAAGAATAATTAATTTAAATAGGAAGGTACCAGATAATAGGCTAGAACAAACTCTTTCCTTTGTCCTAACCTTTCCACAAAGTGGCCTTCCCAGCATTCTGATATTGGAGTCTCTTTATTCCACTCACAAGAAGATGTCTCCTGCTCAGCTCTTCTTGTTTGGAAGTGTACTGTGTGTTATTTTCCCTGTATGGGGACATACTTGACATGCATGTAAAAATGTGTTTACCCCTGGACTGGTGTTAGTGACATCCTCTGAGATGTCCAATTTGCAAGAATCCGGGGAACATCTAATACTATGCAAGATTATTGCCCTATGAGAATGCAAGATATGGCTAAATGTGGAGGTTATTAAAATCCAAACATTTTTGGTTTCATCAGCTCTTTTTTTTGTAATACTCACTTCAATAAGCACTTATTAATCATTGTGGTTAATAACTGAAAAATCCTGAATACTATGTTAGACATTGAGGAATGGCAACATGATACATAGAAAGAATAATGGGGGCAGCTAGGTGGCTCGGTGGGTAGAATGCTGGGCCTGGAGTCAGGATAAATCTGTGTTCAAATTGTCCTCAGACACAGCAAATTCCAGAAGTATAAGCATGCACAGATTATTTAGCATTTGTGGGCCTCAGTTACTTTATCTGTGATGAGGAGTCTGTATGGGATGAAAGAATGAAAGTATATATAAACAAAAGAATATTTATTAAATTTTTCCTTCAAGCAAAGTTCCATGCTAAGCACTGAGGCTATAGAGGGAGAAAGAAGACAGACTTTGTTTTCAAGGAGCTTCCATATAAATAGCTGAAAGGACAAGTATAGGAAGTTTAGCAGAACATTAAGGTGCTTTCTGATTCTATCCTATGAATGAATGCCTCATTTGCTATATCAATGCAAAGATGAAATCTCTGCTCTGTAGAATTTAGGAACTCACAATCTAATGCCTATTTTTTCTAACTCCATTTGAAGATTCTTAAAGTACTGAATCCACATAAAAAACTGCAGATGCTTCAGTATCTCCTGCCCCCAACACCTAATGTTTGCCCAGGCAGAATAAGTCACAGAGATGATTAGTTTGATGAGGAACAACCCCTTATACTGACTGAAAGCAGAGCCCATAGCTGATAAAGTAGCAGTCAGACACAACCCATTTCATTGAAATAAAGGCCTGGGTCGACATTGAGCAATTTTGCATCAGCCCATTTACACAAAGTTAGCGCCTACATGGCATGCCAATTTGATTAGAAAATGTGTTACATGCAGAGCAAGCCCTGTCTAATAGAGGGAGAATTTGGCTAATGAAACATGGAAGTGGAAGAGGCTACCTATCCTTCTTTTAAATCTGGAAGCCAATTATTATGATTGGATCTTGACTTTCAATATTTCTAAGGCACAGTGAAATCCTGCCAAGGAATAGGAGTATAAAGGAAAAGGATTGCAGTGAGACCAGACACCATTTCCCTTAGGGACTTGAAATGTAACTGTGTTGTTTTTTTTTTCACCCCTGCATATTATTATTATTATTATTTCTCACAAAATTCAGCTCATTTATTACAGGAAAAAAAAGAAAACCATCAATTTTCCTTAGAAAATATAATAATTTGATCATGCCCTTGAAAATAATTTTAGCCTACCATTTCAAAACTGATTTCTCATGGACATGAATGTCACTATTCAATTCAATACAATGAAATTCAGCACACATCTATGAAGTGCTTACCAGATGCCAGACACTAAGTATACAAAGAATAAAACAAAGACAGGACCTGTTTTCAAGAAGCTAATTTAAGTCTATCAGAGGAAAACAACATATACACAGATAAGCAAATACAAAATACATGCAAACAAAGAATAAAGACAAGGAACACAGCATTATGGATAAAGAGCTGTTCTTCAAGACTAGAAGATTTGATCATACCCTTGCTCTAACATATTCTAGATGGATGACTCTGGGCAAGTCATTAAATCTCTAAATTCTTTAAGATTTTAAGTTGCAGAAAAGGTGCCAGCCTTTATTAGTGAAATATAGTTTCTTCAAACTGGAAGTTGTTTAGACCAATTATATTAAACTCATATAGAAATCAGGGGCCACTAATTCATATATGAGGATCCTGCAGGCAGTATAATGACTTTATTTTGAAATAAAGCATTATTTATGTTTTGTTATATTTTAATTTATTTTAAAATTTTAAATTATATATATATATGTGTGTGTATATATATATATACATATATATATATATGCATATATATATACTTTTTTTTTTTTTTTTTTTTTTTAACTGAGGCAATTGGGGTTAAGTGACTTGCCCACAGTCACACAGCTAGGATGTAATAAGTGTCTGAGGTCAAATTTGAACTCAGGTCCTCCTGACTTCAGGACCTATGCTCTACCCACTGTGCCATTAGCTGCCCCTAATTTATAGTTTAATCTGATTTCCTCTCATTTACAAGTGGTGCCATAGATTAAAGTCATGCTTAGAACAACTATACCTGGCAGATAATGGGAGCCTTAAGAGCTTGTTGGTGAGGAAGATGTTAGAAAGAAAGGTGAGTAACCAGGAAATATGAAGAGTACCATTTGGTTTTAGTTTATTATACTTCATTCATGAAGAGGACCAAAATGATATCACCAGGGTAAAGTATATCCAACTGTAACCAATCAGAGCAATACAAGGTGGAAGTTTCTATCACAGGTCAGGCACAAATAGTCCATGTGAACATTTGGAGATCCATTTGGGATAGGAGATATCTGAAATACCTATAGGATAACCTAGGATACAATAACCACTAAGCTAAGTTGGGAATGTCCAATAGATGGCTAATAATCTAAAACTGTTCTTTGGGAGAGAGATGAAGACAAAATATGTATATTAGGCATTATCTATAGAACAAAACCATAGGATACACTCCCACATAAGTAGTGTGACATGAACTCTTGCTATTTTTATTTATATCCTGAAGAACTCAGACATCTGATTGACGCTCTTAAAGAATTATATTTAGGCTCCGAAGGACCTGACCTACTGGAGGATCAAAAATTCAAGCAATACTCTCCCCACCTCCAATGACTGAGTCAATGGCTCTTTGCTATATGCTGGGTAGATCGCACATCTCTTATAGGATCTTTGAGGAAAGCATGTCACTTTAGAGCTGAAGAATCACTCCATGAAGAAGGAAAAGAAGGATAAGTTGGCTGTAAAAGTGTAGAGTGTGGTTGTTTCTTAGGGAAACTGCTAGCAGCCCCTTCTTTCACAAGGAAGTCCAGGTCAACTCCACAGCTCTGTTTATGAAAAAGGCCTAGAGGGATAGCCTCAGGAAGGCCCTCCCTGGAATAACTCTTAATTCTCTTGGGATGCCTGATCTCTGGCCCCAGCATTAAGATTCAGAGC
Organism: Sminthopsis crassicaudata; assembly: GCF_048593235.1. Lineage (NCBI taxonomy): Eukaryota > Metazoa > Chordata > Mammalia > Dasyuromorphia > Dasyuridae > Sminthopsis > Sminthopsis crassicaudata. The sequence goes on along the minus strand of NC_133617.1, from coordinate 425,655,096 downwards.
ATTATCTGCTCTATGCAAATCCTTCACTGGGGTACGGCAGTGAGTGCAAGGGGCCTGAGTAAGAAGAGACTGCAAGCAGATTTTAATGAACTGCAGAACCAGTGCCAGACTGTAAACTTTGTCTAGATTTGATTAAAAAGAGGAACAATGCCCTCTAGTCACATGGGAGTCAGGCAGGCAGCTGCAGTCCACAAGGGAGGGTCTCTGAGATGCTGTGGAGGTAGACATAGGTAGTGATACTGCTTTGCCCTCAGAGCTCTCTCTCCCTTGCTCTCCTCATTTAGTGTGTTTACATACATCTGCACAAATATTATGGCAACATGTTGAGAGAGAGAGAGAGAAATTAGCAAGAGACTGTGGTATGTACACACACACACACACACACAGCCCACATGCAGGCGCCTTTGCAGAAAACGCGCATGAGCATCCAGAGAGCCCAAAGAGTCCGATTTTTTTCATAAGCAAAATTCAGTGTGTTGACTACAACCATATACCGCCCCAATATTTATTTACTTATTCAATTCTTTTTAATTGCACCCTTCGCACAACTGTCTCAGGGCACAAAAGCACAAAAATTAAAATATTAATTAAAATACATAAAACATAACAGAGCAGCAATTAAAATGCCTTAAAATAATATATTAAAAAAGCATCAGCCTTAAAGTATTGGCCCAAGAGGGAAGGTTAATTTCACAGAATCACAGCCTACAAAAATTTAAAGTGCGCATGCACAATGTATACTACAGTGTGTTATTGGTTTACTATGAGGGGCTTTGAGAATTTCCGATGAATGCAAATGTTGCCTTCAGCAAGAAAGTGAGGAGCGAAAGTAAGACCTCTAGACCAAGGGCATAATCCCTTTTAAAACATTATTTGGTAAACACATTTGAACTGGGCCAATAATTTCATTCTATAGGGGACTCTCAGAGTAGAAGCTCCTTCTACAAAAACAAATTAGTTTTTGCACAGCCATTTAATAGACATAGAAAATAGCCCAAGTCATTGAAAAGTTGATTTATTTGCTCAGGGTCAGACATCCAGGGGGGATCGGAGATGAGGCTTGAACCCATATGTTCCTTACTTCAAGGTCAGCCTTGTGTCCGTTACTTCCCACATTCAGTAAACCCAGAACGCTGTTATTTTGTTTTGATTCTGATCATCCCAATAACCTGTTTATTTAGAACTAACGAGATGATTACAAATGAAGGTTATCTAGTAATGACTCAATTAAGTACATCTATAGCTTTAAAAATAATTTTACAAAGTAGTCTGGCTCATTTTCATTCAGCCACTAAGCAGGCCTCTCCAGGGCTCAGGCTAAAACACTGCATCCCGGGCCTTGCTCTGACTGTCCCGCAAATGCCCGTTCCTGCATACCCCAGGGCTACCCTTCGGGTCAGTGCCCGGCAACGCCAGCATCCCCTAGCGAGCCAGCTGGGTCCCGGCCAGAGCTGCTACCCGGAGCTTCTCTGCTCTTCACAAAGAAGCCAGGTGGCTCTGGCATGCTGCTGGGGGATTTAAGCTACAATGGGGGTGCTAGACAGACAGGAATGATCTTTTTTTTTTTTTTTTTTTTTTCCTTCCCCAGTCCATTTCCAGTTCTGCTGCAGAGTAAATAAATCCTTATTCCAGAGGTGTCTCCCTACCCAGCTAGCTCGGCCGTTTGAATCCCTGCAGCGCCATCTGCTGGTAAGCCGATCGCAATACTTCTGTTCCTCTGGAGGAATTTAATCACTCCTTTCTTCAAAGCCCAGTTCGGGCATCAGCTCAGAACCCCGAGCATTAGGGGCCAAATGCGCGGCTCATCCAAGCAGCATCTTTTGCAGAACCAGAAGCTGGCCTCTCTTGCTAGACGCTGCCATATGAGAACTCTGCAGGAAGCACGGCTTTAAGGAGCTCAGCCCTTCCTCCGGAGACGAGAGAATGGCCTGGAAATCTTGTCTGCCCAAGAAAACCTGTCAGACTCCACAGATTGTCCTTATTCTGGAAGAGGGGCCAGGTCTGCATGCACTATTTGGCAGGGCTATGGCTGATGAAAGGGTTAGGGCTGATACTTAGAGCGGTGCTAAATGAAGGGATACAGCTGAGCTTCTGGGCTAGCTTTTTCTACTCCCCTCATTTGTCAAACGAGGTGCTGTTGACCTAGATCGTCTGTGAGTTACCTGTAATCAACACGACCACCAGGTCAGCCTTTGTCTATTAGGAAGTCAAGAGACTATTTTGTAAGTAGATATCACATTGTGAACAGTTTCTGCAAAATCTTCTCCAGACCAATCTCTAGACAGGACAGCCTGTAGTAGGGGATGCAAGTCTCATACTCTGTAGCAGTTTTTGCACAAGTGCCTATAATTATTGCCCATTATTAAAAAGTGCACGAGAAAGAAGCTATGGATTATAAATTCATGGTAGATTATGTTTTAATGTTCCCAAAACAGAATAATAATTGCTAAAACTGCTTTGGGTATCAAGCTTCATTGCACTGAACTGCACTCCAAGAATTATTATTTAAAAAAAAAATCACTTATGGTACCGAAACGGCACGATGTCAACAAAACTCGTTCCCAGCAGCACTCTTCTGTGGCACCACTGTGCCTGAGTGCGTTAGTGACCAGAACAAAGGACAAGTGGCAATGTTGTAAATTAAGGTACAATTTGCAAATGCTTCATTAATATTTATTAAATGATTATTAGATGCTCTTACATTCTCTAATAAGATATTATAAAGCATGTCATTAAAATGCATTAGTAGCACATTCTTAGCAAGGGATGCCATTTCCTGCTGGTAAGGAAAACATGATTTTATATAAGAGCGCTTAGAGTCTTTAACAAGAGAAGAGTAGTGGAATATAATCGATTTTGTTATTGGTCAGAGTTGAAGAAGTCTTAAGAAATAGGTGTGTGCTCACTGGCAAGTAACATGCTTTTACTTTATTCTCCAGATTTTGGGGTCTCCCACCATATGACCAGTACCTTTGAAAGGGATAGAATCAAGACTGGCTTGCAGTGTGTTCAGTAAAGGATTTCATTTCTCCTGTCTTTCTTTCCTCTGGGCCTTCAAAATAGGAATCAATAGCTACAAAGGTCTTTTTTAAAGGGGATATGATAAAGGGATGGTAGCAAATAAAGTTTATAATGTTGCATGTATTGTTTCATTGATAACTCTAAACATGCATGGATTGCTACCCCTTCCCACCTTAAGTTTAGCTATCTCAAACACTATTTCTGAAAATGGAATTAGAAAGAAGGAAAAGAAACCCAGAGTAAAAGGCTATGTCCAGTTTATTAAAGATAGCCACCAAAAGTTTCTCTGGGTCATAATTTAATTTGTTAGCATTTATTAAGTACCCATTATGTGCTAGGCATTCTGTTAAGCACTGGGGAAAAAAGAATGACTAAAGACAGTCCCTCCTCTAAGGGCACTCAGTTTAATGGGGAGACAACACTTCTCACTCCAGGGGTCCAATTTAGAATCAGAAAGGTACCAGAACCAGTTGGAAGTTAGTCAGTGCTTTAAGGACACTATTGAGTCAGTGTATGTTCACTAGCCCCCAAAGAGGAGGAAAGGTAAAAAAAAAAAAAATAGCCAAAATGGCCATAGATTTATGAGTACTACTACCTTCCCTAAATATGCATTATGTATTCTTATTTAACTTGCTTATGACTGTTCTGTCGCTTGGGTATATTTGAAAGATTCCAACTCCCTTTGTATACTATTTTTACAATTTGGAGATGTACAGGGAGGAAAGGCTAGAATCTATTGGACCTCAAATATATTCCTTTTAGGACCCTATTGCTAAGAGTATAGTGTGTGGTACATAATAAAGTCTGACTGACCAGCTGAAAACTAGGTGATTGGCTATCTTTGACTGTCACATATACCCTATTTGTGCCAGTGATGGTTTGTATAACTTGCAATAATTATCAAAAATAGCATGTATTAAAAAGTCCTATAAAATCATCTTTAAATTATTATATTTTTAGGGTTTTAGTTTTTAATTTAAAAATTAGGTTTAATTTATTTTAAAATTTTAAGTTTTAATTTAATTTAAAGATTAGTTAAGTGAAATCTAGGAAGGTATGAATTTATCTAAATTTCATCAAACTCTCTTTTTTTCCAAAACTGAGTCATCTTCAAGACATCTCAACTCAGTCATTTCTCTGGCTAAGTCTAAATGCTCAGAGAAGACATTTCTTAAGATGATTATTCTTGGCCCCCAATAATTATTCCTCTTGTTCTCTATGACCAAACTAAAATAATGACTACAGAAATCTATATTGCATTGTAAATAGCATCTCCATTTTTCCTCACAAAAGCAATTCAAGAAGTAAAGCTATCATTTGATTTTTTCCAAAACTCTGGATCATCTTTTGGAATAGAATCCACTTTCCATAGAGAAAAGAACACTGAAATAGAAATTTTGAATTTTAAGTCCTGTTGTAAATCTTGTTTCCAACAACAACAACAAAAAAGATTATCTGCCCACGGACAGATAACTTTAGCCTTATGGGCCTCAGTTTTCTTATCTGTAAAATGAGGTTGAACTTCTAAAGTATGTCCCAACAAGAAGATTCTGTGATTCCAACCTGGAATTCTTATATTCCAGTATAGAGTTATCTTTCTCAGGGCACATAATTGAGAATCACACATTAAAATATAAATATGAAATGAGGCATGTCATTTTCAAATAATAGGAATCAGAGGCAAAATAGGAATTATTTTGCTTATGCCAAAATCTGTTCAAGGGTGGGAAGGGAAAAATATTGTGTAGCAGTGCTTTTTCAATGAATTGGACATAACCTTTCACTCTGGGTCCCTTTTCCTTCTTTTTACTTCCTTTTTTCAGAATAGTATTTGAGATAGCTAAGCTTAAGATGGGGAGGTATAGGTAATTTGTGTATGTTTAGAGTTATCAAGTTTTTTCACTGCAGCCACTTTTCTCTTGACAAATTTTTACATGACCCCAGAAATATAAGTATATAAAATAGGGTATGAAAATCAAATATTAGCAATTCATAAATCATAAATTCATGACCCCTACATTGTTATGTGAGTCCATGAGGGGTTATGGCCCACAGTTTGAGAAGCTTAAGTATAGAAGACAGTGTTATTGAAAAACAAGGGACAGGGGAAAATGGTGTGGCTGCCCAAGTATAGTTGGATTCTACAGGGGTGTACATAAAACAGGGTTTTTCCTATAGGGAGACAAGAGGGTCTCCTAGAAAACAAAACAAAACAAAATGAAACCCTCTCATCCCAGATGTCAGTGCCCTAGAGTCAAGCCCCATTTATCCCATATTTGTTATGGTTCCAATAGGAAACCCACAATTTTAAATTTTCCACATAAACTGTCATTCATTTCAACATGGGATGGAAAGAAAGAAAGGGAGAGAATAAGCATTTATCTAATGCCATACTTTATGTCAGGCACTGTGTAAGTACTTATAATAATATTATCTCATTTGATCTTTACAACAACTCTCTGAAGTAAGTGAACAAAAGGGATGTGATTTTGCATACACATACTGTCCCAAAAATCTCAGTTCAGTTTCAGTTACTAAAGTTTATCTCATACTAAGACTTTAGGAATAATCTGTATATGACCCAAGAGAAAGCCTCTTTTTAGCATAACTGGCTACCAACACAGTAGCTCTCTTTACCATAAATGAGATAGTTTGTGACCACATCTCTGAACTTCTGGCTTCACCTAGAAGCACAGCAATGTCCAAAGCACAACTAAGCCTCCAGAGTTGCCAATATATTGATAAATGTGAGGAGAATTTTGGTGGAAAGCTTAAGCTTCTCTGATCTCAGTATTCAAATATTTGAGAATCATTTATAACCTAGTAAAATATCCAATAAAAGAAAATTTTACAGTGATCAAAACTACAACCATCACCAAAAAACCACCTATAGTAGCATACACAACAAATTATTTAGACTCATAGTTTTCCTATATATGTTTTTCATTTTTGAATTATGTGAAAGGAAGAAAGATGGGTAGATATTTTAAAGCTTTTTTGTTGTCCTTTTCCATTCTCAGATGCTCTATAGCCTTTCTCTTCATCTCTTTACCTTCACAGTACTACGTCAGGCCATCTTTCAAGCTAGATTTAGTCTCCTTCTAGAGTCTCCTCTAAGACAATAACAAACCTAAGAAAGATCTCAGTAACAGTCATCCCCTCATCAAGAAAGTATAGACAATACGCAAACCTGTGGAAGATGTTATGCTGGAAGTACATTATGGCTCCCTAAGAGGTGACATATAAGACCAGAACAGATGGTTTTCATGCAAAGTAGAACAGAGAAAGCAGAATATAAAATGGGAAGGCATTAATGAAAGAAAAGAATAAGAACTTTTGTAACCCTTAACCAGAAGTTCCTAATTTTCATCTTTAATGGAGATTGGACTATATGATTGTTAGGAGGTAGAATGGCATAATGAAAGGAACATTTGCTCTACAATCTGGTGACATCAGTTTGAATTCCATAAGCTTGAATAAGTTATTTGAATTCCATTGGCCTAAATTAACTCATTTTTATAAGAAATTTGAGTTAGAACTATGATCTATCACCTGTAAGTTCCCTTCTAGATCTGAAATCAATGAAGGAAGTCATTCCACCTCAAATATAAACTTACTAGAGTTACCAGCTCTTTCCTTACCATAGTCCTCCCTATTCTCTTCCTGTCATTCTCCTTGTTCCTCCCTTCCTCTCCTTACTTGGTAGAAAATATTTTTGTGCTCTCCCAGAGGGTTATAATTCATAGATATTTGCTCGAAAGATGGCCTGTCGTAGTACTGTGAAAGGTAAAGAGATGAAGAGAAAGGCTATAGAGCATCTGAGAGTGGAAAAAGCTTTTCTTGCCAAGGTCAGATATATATCAGCAGTGAGACAATGCAACACTCATTTCAACCTGAGGCAACAATAGACCTTGACCTCAGCCACATGAAAACAACAATTTGCCGTCATCTATAAAACACTTTCTTTACATTCCCCCATTCCTTTTGCTTCCCAAACCTCAGTCTCCTGAGTGAGTCACCATATTTTATAACTTGCATGTGTGCGTGTGTGTGTTTTGCATTCTAAGAGTTGGGCAAAGATTTATTTCATTCTCTTGTAGTATTTTATAGTTATTAGACAGCAATAAATTTCAGTTAAGTTAGCGTTGCATTTAAATATGCAACTGCCAAGATGGAAAGGTGCTGAATCTATAGTATGTGATAAATTTCTGTTATTTGTGATCATACTCTAATTTTGGACCCTGGCTGGTATCAGATAAAGAATGCAACATTTTGGTTGATACTTCCTCTTCACTAAAGCCTTGCCATATTTGAAGCAGATATGCTTTGTTGGCGTAGATTCTGTTTGCACCTTAACAGCTGTTTTGTTTTTTATTTAGAGAGAACAGGGTTGTCACCATCTGTCTTTTGAAAAATGAGTTCTGCTTGAAGCAACACAGAACCAAAAAAAGGCTAAAGTGTAAAGCCAACTACTATAATGGAGAAGGGGTCAACTTGAACAGGAAACAAAACTAAGGATGAAACCTTTTACAGCTTGGGAAAAAAATAGTAATGAATGTCAGGTTGGTAAATAGGCCTAGATTGACAGTGTGGGAAACCACACTTCCCTGATGAGCCAAACTACTAGTTTGGTGAAACTTAAATTTGCTGGAAACTGTCTTATTAGTGAGCTCCTAAATCCACTGCTTCATTTGACTCAATGGAGAAATATCAAAATCACAGTAAGACGATAAGAGAAACTAGTTTAATTTATTTTTCTTGTAAAATGGTTATTTTTAAAAGTTTTTTTAAAAAAAAAATAAGTTGTTATACCAATTACTTCCAAATAAATGCCTCACCTGTTGGAGGAAAAAGTTAAGAGAAACTATCTGCTAGAGTGACTATAACATATATTTCAAATGTAGTCTATTATTTATCAGAAAAGAAGGAAATACATTCTGACATCAGTCACCTGTAATTAACAGTGGGCATTGTATTCATTGTAGATTCTGTTATCCTTCAATGTTGTCTTCATTACCATTTTGTTCCTAGCTGTGCTTTCTTCATTATATAATAGCTCATACTATTCTCAGAGGCTTTCATATTTCCCTTCCTTCCTTCCTTCCTTCCTTCCTTCCTTCCTTCCTTCCTTCCTTCCTTCCTTCCTTCCTTCCTTCCTTCCTTCCTTCCTTCCTTCCTTCCTTCTTTCGTCATTTGTTTCCTCCCTCCTTCCTTTCATCATTCGTTCCTTCCTTCATTTGTTCATTCCTTCTCTTCTTTCTTTCTATATATGTATCATCTATCTATAATGAATTTCCTGATTATGAATATATACTAAGGTCAATCTATTTTCTATCCCTAACTGGTCACTGAGAATTTAATTGAAGGCCCTCAGTCTCTCTATCATTAAAGAAAGATTTAATTATTATTTTAATATTTTGCTTATTGGGATAACAGCAAAAGTTAATCACTTGAAATTATTTTATTTTTTTCTTCCTCTTCTCTCCCTTCTTCCTCTTCTTTTCTCCCTTTTTCTCTTTTCCTTCCTCTTTTCTCTATCCTTTAAAATTTTTTTTCTTGTTTCCTCTTTTTTTTTTCTTCATTTTTTAGACTGAATCTCCTATCTTGAGAATTCACTGGACAGATCCCATTAATGGTTAGCATGGAAACTTTGATTAGTTGGGAACAATTTGTTTTTTTAATTTTTAACTGGTACTTATGTCTTTAAGCAGCCAAGTGGATTCTTGCTTAGAGGAACTTACCATATTGGAACCAAACTACCTGTGGACAACTCATCAGGTTAGTGCACTGAAGGTCAGAATACCTGAACTCCAGATCTCCATCCCTCAGGCACACTGGGTGTGTACCACTTATTTAAATTATTTTTTTCTTTTCTTTTTAAAAATTTTCTGCAAAGTCAAGGGAAATTCTAGATCTACAGTTAGAAGAAATCACAAAATGTCATTTAGCACCAACCTCCCCCCTCATTTTTTAGATGAAGAAACTGAAGCCTAGAAAAAGTAAGTATTTGAGTTCACACAGGTATCAAGTATCTGAGATAGGATTTGAACACAGGTCTTCTAACTTCAGAACTAATTCACATTCATCTATATCATAGCACAGAAAGGTTAGAAATGGTTCTAAATCTATGATCTTATTACAATTCTGAGCTCACCAGAAATTTAAAGCAAACAAATTGCTTGAGCATCCAAGCATTCTGTTTTCAATGAGGTTTTACTGTAGAGTGAAAAGAAGAATGGGGACCAAAAGAAGAAGTAAAATTAAATTCATACCATAAACCAGCATACACCAGTCATGATGTAGGAGAAAGGGGAGTATTAGAGCTGTATCATAATCATTTCAGAGAGCCAATGTTAAATTTTCAATGTTATATTTATACCTCAGAAATCAGCAAATTCTATACATATCAGGTATTGACTTTTTTGCTCTGTTGATTATCTACATATACAAAATAATAGGGAAAATGTTAATGCAGAATAAACTTAAAAGTGTATCTGGTATAAAATGGATAATTTGGATTATATTAAATTAAAATTTTTGCACACACATGCACACATATGTAATCAAGGCATCAATGTAACCAATATTAGAAGGAACCAATACAGCCAGAATTAGAAGAATGCAGGAAAGTAGGGAAAATATTTTTATAGCAGATTTTTTAAATAAAGGCCTCATTTTTAAAATATATAGAGAACTGGGTCAAATTTATAAGAATACAAGTCATTCTCCAATTGATATATGGTCAAAGGATATGAACAGGCAGCTTTCAAAAAACTAATCGAACCTATCTATAATTATATAAAAATGCTCTCAATCACTATTGATTAAAGACATGCAAATTAGAACAACTCTGAATACCATTTCACATCTATCTGATTGGTTAATATGACAGAAAAGGAAAATGACAAATGTTGGAGGGGGTGTGGAAAAATAGGGACACTAATGCACTATTGGAAAGCAATTTGAAGCTATGCCTAAAGGATTATCAAGCTGTGTATACCCTTTGACCCCATGATACCATTGGGTCTATATTCCCAAAGGGATAAAAGAAAAGGGAAAAGGGCCTATATGTACAAAAATACACACTCTTTTTGTTGTGGCAAAGTACTGAAAATCAAGATTTCCATCATTGAAGAATGACTGAACAAGCTGAAGTATATAATTTTGATGGAATACTGTAATTCTATAAGAAATGATGAGCAGGAGGATTTCAGAAAAAAAGCATAGAAAGAATTATATGAACTCATGCAAAGTGAAGTGAGCAGAACCAAGAGAACACTATACTCAGTAAAAGCATTATTATATAATGATCAACTGTGAATGACTTAGCTATACTCAGCAATACAATGAGCTAAGACAGAACTACTGAAGGACTTATGACCAAAAATTCTATCCAAGAGATAGCTTTTTTTTCCTGGGAAAGAAATGATGGAACCTGAATGCAAGTTGAAGTATACTTAATTTTTCTTGGATATTTTTTTTGTTTGTTTGTGTTTTCTTTGCCATCATGAATGACATGGGAATGTTTCATATGCTAGCATATGTGTATAATCTAAATTAAATTGCTTGCCTTTTCAGGAGAAGGAAGGGAAAGAGGGAGAGAATTGGGAACTCAACATTTTAAAGAATGGATGTTAAAATTGGTTTTTGTGCAACTGGAAAAAATATAACAATTAAAAAAAGTTGTGTTCAGATTACTTTTCCCCCATGAAGTCAGTTTGTTTTGCCTTTGGCAAATTGACCTGAAAGCCTTTGCACTTGCCTCTGAATCTCTGGATGAATTCTGTTAAGCCATTTGTTCTGCTTAGTCATCAGTTAGTCCACATTTGTGAGTAGGTTTAATACTATCAAACTAAACCTCAAGTTATACTTTAGCACAGTAGTTTACCCCAATTAGATACAATTATTTGATAGGATTACCTGAGACAAAATTGGATCTTAATTGGCTAATCCATCTTTGCTTTCCTTTCTTTCTCACTGGTCATTCACTCTTCTCCCTGAGAGTAACTCAGTGATCAAGCAGTTATGATTTCTAATGTTCTTTTCAGAATAGTACTTAATCTGTCACTAATGTACCATCAGTGCCTACCCTCCTCTTCACCCCAATTCTGTGGAATTTACCAAGAATATCCTATCCAAGAAGATGCCACTTACTTCAGCCTAATGTAATCTAAAATTTATCAAACAATTTAAAAAGTATATTTATCCTTTTATTATTTAAATTTGTTATTTAACTTAGAGTCGTTATCTTTTAGTACTCTTTTAAGTACTTATCTAGCTGAACTCAGATTAACTACAAAAAAAAATTCAATCTTGGTTCTAGAGAGCATAATCAAATAAATTTCCTTCATCTCTGTAAAGGTAGAATACTAAGGGTATCAAATATTACATATGCTATCAGATAATATAAATCAGTTTTCCTTCATAGTAATTATTTTGTTAAAAGGCAGGTTTAATGGGTAGAAAAAATAAGAAACAATATACAATAAAACAAAAGGCATTAGTAAAATTTTAAAAATTAAATGGCATAAAAACTTTAAGATATTTCTCAAACATTTATTGTTTTCTAGATGTATGACATTATGCAAAATAATGCTGATAAAAAGACAGAAAGTACTATTAATAATTACTGTGGTTGATGATCATCAATAACAATAAATGAGACCATATTAATTTTGTTAATCTTCCTCTGTTTCATAAAATGACTCAGAACTGATGAGAAGGCTAAAGCCGGATAGGAAGCCAGTGCACCTCTTTGCAGAAAACCTAAAAGCAAAGGTCTACCCAGCTCAATCCCAAAGCCAACCTTCCCCTGTGGCAGGGACTTGGAATGAGCCCCTGCACAGGCAGACAGGCGGTAGTATTGCCACCCTCTGTTCCCTGCTTCCCAGTGATGCTGTTATAGCTTGTCTGTTATTACTTGAGCAGCTTGACAGGAAATGCCTGCATTGTAAGAATACTTTCCTTAATGTTGAGGTGTTTTGACTTTATGCCTCAAATAAATACTGTAATCTAAAAAGGGGAGGGGGGAGGAAAAGATCTGAATTCCTTCACTAAGACTTCACAGAATTATTCATAGCAGCTTGTCAGTCTGCTGGGATTAGTCAAAACTTGAAAGGAAACCCAGCATTTCCATTCTAATACTGCATGCACAGCTTTCCAGCAATTATAAACGTGCTGCTCTATGCTTCCTTTTATATAGGTTAGCTTAAAATTAATTGTCCCCCCAAAAAGTAAGGACTATTAGATCTCATTTACTGCTGGAACACACACACACACACACACACACACACACACACACACACACTTTTTTTGTGTTAAATTACAGCTGTCAGAAAGAAAGGAACAAAGCTAGAGTGATGGTGAGGTGGTTTTTTCAGGTACTGTTTTCCATTTAGGTTAAGGCCTTTGTTTCTACTTTCACTTTGTTGTTCATCAATACATTACAGGACTACTGTTGTTCTAAATGAATGCAGAAAACTATTCTTAATATTTTATGGGGTTGCAAATAATATAGATCTTTAGATATCATCCACATAGTTGCCGTCATATGGTGAATGATAGGATTCTAGGAAATACACTCTCTTGCATCATTTCCTTGGGCCCTTGAGAGATCATCAAGCTTTCAATTCAGTTTGAGAAAGTTTTATTAAGTATCCTTACTGGGCACTGTGCTAGGTGCTAGATAACAGAACCTCACAATGATAAGCAATATTATGACATGGAAATGTAATAACACAAGTGGATTTTACATTTTATATTTCACCTTCTTTGGATGTTTATTGAATGTTTCAAAGTCTTAACATGGTTTGAAGCTATTAGACTTTAAATCACACCAAAGTTATGGGATGCCACATATAATCACACATACACATGTGTGTACATGTACATACATATATTCACATGTATATATGTTTGTGAGTGTGTATATATATATATATATATATATATATATGTGGCTTATATATTATAGACTTTTAATCATCATTGCAACTTTCCAAAAAGTCCATTATACACACATTAACAGAATACTCTCTTGCAACAAAGATATAGAATTCAGCAAAGCAAATCAACATAATGGCCATGTGTGACAACTTATAATTCATTTCACCATTATAGTCTACTTCATTTTGGCCAAAAACTGAGAGATACTCGCAATTCCTTCTAAGTCCTAAATCCTCATGAATTCCACTACTTGCAATATTCTCCCTTTCCATGTCCATATTCTGGATTTCCTGTAATCCTTCTAGTATCAAATAAAATGACATCTTCTGCAAGAAGCAATTATTTTTATTCCTCTTTAATACTAGTGCCTTTACTTTAGTGATTATTTCCAATTTATTCTGTATATTTTTGTTTGTACATAATTGCTTGCATGCTGTTCCATTAGACTATGAGCACCTCCAGAGCCACAACTAATTTTTATCCTTTTTTTTTTTTAGTCTTGTGGATTTATTTATCATTTATTAGACTGTTCAAAAAACTTATTGTATATTTTTTTAAAAATCTAACTAAAACTTTTTTGAACCCAGGATGTCACTCCGACCTCAGTAATTCTTCAGGAATATTGGAGATGATTACAAGGAATTTTGGGTTTCTCAAGGCCTTGATCATTTTGGTTTTTGGTTTCCCCATTTAGGTCTTATTTTGGGTTCATTTTTATGTTTTGATTGTAGTCCAATTTTACTGAGTATGTTTTCTAATATTCATCTTAATCTTTTTTTTTTTTTTTTATTTCAAGTGGCCATATTTGTTTAGCTGCATATGTATGGTTCGTGTGTGGGTTTCCATGTCTAAACCCAATACAGATGAGAAAAAAAAAAAAAAAAAACACGACACACTTGCTTTCCAAATTGCTCTCCTCTAACAAAGGAGCTAATAACTTTCTTTCTAAAATGATTTCAGGTTTGGGATTTGTTCTTGTGAACAAAAATCTCTAGAAGTTAGTCAAGTATTTGGCACTAGCAAAATATCATATAACATAATGTAATATAACATAACCTCACTGATCAGGGTTCTGATGTCTCTCAATGCTGTTTTATTTTACATTATTGTGGTCACTGTATGAATGATTCTTTTGATTCTGCATCAATTCATACCCATTTTCATAATTTTCTTTGAAATTTTCAAATTCATTTTTATAGTATAATTATATTCCCTTGCATCAATGTATCAACACTTGTTCAGTCATTCTACAAACACCCATGTTGCTCCCAGTTAATTGATCCTACAAAATTACTAATATAATTTTGAATATATGGAACCTTGTTTTATATCTCTTATCTTCCTTTATATTTGAGAATCATGTGTCCTCCTTTCACATTGAGAAGATTTGACAGATTCATGCTATGACAAAGACAAAAGGAAAAAAAAAAAGTGGTGGATTGGTCAAGTTAATAGACCATGAAGTCTTTAAATGGAAGGAGACTTCAGAAAGCGGGTTGTGTTGCCTTGTCCAGACATTTTTTGCTCTTAATTCTGTTGAATTAATGAAATATTCTGTTGAACATGCAAATATTATAATTTTACCAACCCAGAGAACTCTATGTGGGGGGATTTCCTTCTTCTACACATATCTAACCAAGCTATGACATGAATATTATATAAATTCTTTAATCTTTCTATCTATCTATCTATTTATATGCCATTGAACTGAGGGAACTCATATGTGTATCAGTCTCAGTATCTCTATAGGAAATGTGAATTGAGTGAAGAAATCTCCTTCTATAATACGGTTTATGCTTTTTATTACTTTCTCTGAGTACCCATTAAAATCTTTAAAAAGAAATTCTGTACCAGTGATTCACCATTTAGTCTCAAGTTGTCAATGGATTGGGGCTGCAGACTTGGTAATAGTATGTGTTCATAAAAAGTCAATAGATTCAAGCTCGGGCACTTAGAATGGTCCACCCCAGTTATCCATAGCTTATTAAACTCACCCCTCATGGAATCATCATGTGCTTTTCAACAAAGAATAGAGTTGGTGCCCTTAGGCAAACAGTTATAGAAGTTAACTAAATTTGAATTCTCTCTGGGCTTTTCGAATGCATTCTCTTTTCCTTAAGAGTTCTCTGAGCTTATATCAAGTCTAATTGATTTTTAGCACAGGGAGTGGGGCCTCCCAATGTAGCACTTGGTCCTTTTTTTTTCCCCTTGTAGCTAATGGCAAGAGATCCATTTATAAATTGTTAAACATGTTCACAACTAAACGACACCAAAATAGCCAAGGAATATTTTAATATTCATAGTTTGCTTTGATTAAAATACAAACTTTTCCACGTTAGCTCTAGGATTATTTTTCATAATGCAGGCAGGTTACAGAGCCGAGTGCCACTTAATTTAGTGTTTAATCAGGAGAACTACTGTGGCATTGGGCTGATTAGGCTGGCTCAACTGCTGCCTGCTCAATTTTTCCCCATAATTGCAGGATATTCTTTATGGTGACAGGGGCCCGAACGGTGGAATTCCAATATGCTATACATCAGGTTCTCCATTATTGGATTAGCTAGATGTGGCATCGTTCCTACTGCACTTTCACTCCTATCATTGATCGCATCGTTCTTTCTATTTCACAATTAATGCAAGTCCGCTGGATTGATCAATCTTCTGATGAGCTTGGCCCACAGTCAATATATTCTTATGGCTGTGTGTTACTGATCTGGATGGTTTATCGCCATGCCTCTGGATTTGTCATTCTGGCCGGAGATTTTCTCATTTTTAGATACTTCAGATCTCATCAAGCTGCCTAATCATTCAGTGTTTTCAAATTGCACATGTAACAGTAAAAAAAAAAAAAAAAAAAATGGTAGTGGGATAATGTTTTCAATAACACAGTTGGTTGTCTTGGCGATTATTAGTCTGTTACCTGAATTTTACTTTATACAACTTTATTGATATCTATTCAAACCCACAAAAACCAACCAATAGAAAATGCTAGCCTTAAAGCAATATCATAAAAATATAGTTTTGCCAAGAAATTACTCTTTTACTTACAACTTTTTCATTGGGGGAATAATACCACAGTGATAGAAATTCTTACTATATGGTTCCCAAACTCATACCCGCAGAATTCAGTTCATCAACCCAGTAATCTCCAACTGGATACCTACCCTTTGCCATGTATATGGCTTGTACCAGCTTGAGTTAGGCAACCTTTAGTTTTATATATTTAATTTTAATTTTTTATTTTGTTTATTAATTTTTATAGATAATACATAATCAATGTGTTACATATAATAATAAATATATATTTATATTTTATATAAAAACAAAACAAAAAACCCCATACAATATAACGAAGTGATATAGGACATGGTTTTTAGCCAGACAGAAACAAAAATTTTGAGGTGAGATAGTCTCTCAAAAGCACTAATTCAGACATATTTACTATACTGGTTTAAAATACTCATTATGGTAAGATCCACGCTTGGGGAAACAAGTATTCTTTGGATTCTGTGGTTATGGTTTTGGATAGTACATTTTCTATATGGAAATCCAAAGCATTTAATTCCCCTAATGCTATATTGAAAGCCATTGTGCACTTGAAAGATTAGTACCAAGAGAAATACAGGTTTCTTGATGTTTTACAGAAAGAATTGCTTTGATATTGTTCAGCCTGAAAAAGTTTCCAGCTGATTTCCTGGTTCTTCATGATGTTCAGTTGTGCATATTTTGCAGCCCTTTAAAACTTGGACTGGCCAGTTATACAAATCAGAGTTCAGATCCACACAATTAAAAAGTTAGCTGAAGTCTGTATGTATATTGTGCTAAATACCTAGATCAAAATTGAGAATGCATATAAATAATATATATGGGTACATGTGTGTATCATATATATATATGTATATGTGATTGCATGTATGTATGTTTATATGTGATAGATACAGAAGTGTGAGGAGTGCCTTATCTTCCCAGTTCAAATCCAGCTTCAGACACTTAGTAGTTGTATAACCCTGGGCAAGTTATTTAATCCTCTTTGTCCCGGTTTCATCATCCATAAAATGGAGAAGGAAATGGCAAACCACCTCATCTTTGATAAAAAAGTGCAAATAAGGTTATAAAAAATTGGACATAGCTACATCTAGACACCCGAATGACATGTTCAGTGTCTGCCCAGATATTTGGTTGCATGTAAACACAAATGAAAGAGACATGGAGCCCAAATAAATGGAGCCTGTCTCAAGTCCAAAAGACCTGGGTTCAAGTTCTAGGAAAACACTTCCTGGATTCATGATGTTGCTTAACTCATTTAATTTCTTTGTGCCCAGGTAATTGTTTAAGACTTGTAAATTTAAGAGGAGATTCAACACTATCTTAGTGGAGGAATTTTGAAGTTTTGGATTTTCCTAACAAAGTGAAATCTCAGCTTTAATCCAGAAAAAAATATGGTAACATTGCTGATGCTATTTCATTATCATCATTCAAAATATACTAATTTTATAAATGACTTCCATTCATTTAGTATTGAATCTAAAATTAATATAGCTGGGTATGCACAATGCAAGGAAAGTAGATATTTGAGGATTATTGAAGTATATTCTATATTCACTCTCTATGTATATCTATATTTATATGTGTGTATGAGTATACACACAGGTATTTACTCTGTCATTTAGAAATATGCAAAAATATGTATATACATACATATGAAATTCCCCAGCTCAAGAATCTTCTGTGGCCCTTATTGCTTCTCTAATATAGATTATTAATTTTTTGTATGTCATAGATCACTTTGGCAATTTCATGAAACTAGTGGAACTGCTTCTTTAAGTAATGTTTTTAAATGCAAGCAATACAATATATAAGATTACAAAGGAAGATCATTATATGGAAATACAATTATCAAAATATTAAATGAAAAAAATAAGTTCATGAATCCTAGTTAATAATCTTTGCTCCAACAATTGGAACCATACCCAAAGGAACATCAAACTGCTCAATCCCTTTGATCCATTAATACCATTACTAGGTCTATCTCTCAAAGAAATGATATAAAGGGGGGGAAGGACAAAAAATATTTATAGCAGTTCTTTTTGTGATGACAAAGAATTAGAAATGCTTGTGAATTCAGAAATTGCTCAACAAGTTGTGGTATATGAAAATAATGAAATCTTACTGTGCTACAAGAAATGATGAGTAAGTAGATTTCAGAAAAATCTGGAAAAACTTACATGAACTGATGTTGAGTTGAGCAAAACCAGGAAAACATTGTACACAGTAATAATAACATTGTGCAATGATTAAGTATGGCAAATTTAACTCTTCTCAGCAATACAATGATCCAAAACAATTCCAAAAGACTCAAGATGGAAAATGGTATCCTCATACAGAGAAAGAACTGATAGATTATGAATGAAGATTGAAGCATACTGTTTTCACTTTTTTTTTTAATGTTTTTCCCTTTTTTTTCTGTTTCTACTTTTATAACATGACTAATGTGGAAATAAAAAAATAATCTTTTTTCTCTAATGACTACAAGTTCCTTAACATCAGGGACTATTTTCCCATTAAAGCAAACAAACAAACAAAAAAAAAAAAAAAACACTCCAAAAGAAACAGTTTCTGCACAGTTTCTGGGCAGGTTCTTCCTATGATTTGATTCTAAGGTACTTTAAATAAAATCCTGATCATCATATCAAGCAGAAGAAAATGTAGCTAGAAATATTATTTTAAAGAGATCACAAAGAAAAATAATATATGTTATGTTTTATCTTACAGGCAAAATTATAAATAAAAAAGTAATATGGTTATTCCTGTTTGTCTAGGATCTTGGATTTTTTCAAGTATAAGTTTTTCATTCTGAAATTAACTAATTATAATTTTTCTCCTATTTCAAAGCCAAGAGCAACAATTTATCCCTGTCTACCCTAACTCAAACAACAACACAAATAAAAAAACAAATGTATTACTTTTCCCTTTATATTCTTCAGAAATACTTCTCTTTTCATATTTTTCAAAGATTGCTCATTAGCAGGCATAATTGGAGCTATTAAGAATTATATTTTAAAATAGATATGGGAATAGTTTATGCCTTTTTTATGAAGAGCTAACATGATAGTACCCAACCTTGAGCCAATTAAGCAGGCCCTCTGCTAATGCTTTCGTGCTATTATTAGTAGAAAAGTTATTTGTGCTAACAGAGCAGGAAATTCAACCTCTGAGAAAGTGTAACTAAGTTCAGTACTTTGCAGTTAGGATGACAACAAAGTTAGTATTCAATTAAGTCACATCGCAAGATTTATACTAATCATTAACCAAAAGTTGTCTTCTGCTCAGTTTCAGGAAACTGAAAAATGAACTAACAAAGAGAAAGACCTTTTAAAAATTAAGCAATAATTATAGTATGTTTGCAAAGTGCAGTTTATCTTTGCATCTCAAATTTCTTGGTTGTGCAATTTGCATACACATTAAACTCTGTGGGAAATTGGAAAGCAATTCAGATTTCAACAATTAAAAGATACAAATTAAAATTGTTAGCATTAACTTAAAGTTTATTGCTAGTGCCATGCTTTTGTATATAAATGAACTCCTGGATCAGGCAGATATTTCTTGACAATTTTCTGCAGTCTCACCATTTACTGAATTCGGATTACCAACCAGATTTATTTTGTTCAGAATTTAAATAGTCTAAACTAGGAGAAAGCTGTGCTTTCTGGTATTCAAAATGATCCCCCCCCCAATAATGAAAGAGGGAGAGGGAAGGAGAGGTGGGAGAGATTTTTGCTTATTTCTTGTTTTCTGTAAAGCAGTGACTAGAAAATTCAAATCTCAGTATGGCTGACTTTGAGAACAAAAAATCAGGTAAGTGTGAAGGGTATTTTGTGTTTCTATGGGATAGGGTGAGGAGTACCAGATTCTGAGTCAAAAGACCTGTGCTCAAGTTGGCAAGTCAAAAACTCATTTTTTTTTCCTTTGTAAATTAAGGATAATTATTCACATAATCACACTACTCTCAGGGTTATTCTGAAAAGCCAGTGGGACAAAGTTACTTAAAGTAATTCAAGTAGGTAAAGTGTTATATAAATATAAACCAATATCAATATACATATATATATATATATGAATGTAGATGTATAAATGTACACACACATACATACACACACATATATGTATATATATATATATATATATATATATATATATATATATATATATATATATACACACACACACACACACACATACATCTATCTAAATAGATAATTGTCTATTTTTCTATGAAGCTATGTAGCTTGTAGATAGATTGCCAGGCCTAGAGTCAGGAAGATCCATCTTCCTAAATTCAAATTTGGCCTTATACACTTAATAGTTGTGTGAGCACTTAACCCTGTTTATCTCAGTTTCCTCATCTGTAAAGTGAGCTGGGAGAAGGAACTGGAAAACTGCTCCAGTATCTTTGCAGAAAAAACTCCAAATAAAGTCACAAACAATTGGTTGTGACTAAAAAAATGAATGAACAAGAATAAATTTGCTAAAAATGTAGAGGTTGCTAGTCTTAGATTCATCAAAACCTGGGTTCAAACCCTGCTTCTTACATACATTGGATATCGACAAATCACTTAACCTCTTAATTCTCCAGACATTGCTCCACAATTTTATAATAGTTTTTTACACACATGTATGTATATGTTTGCATAAACAGGCTACCAAGCTCTATCAAATAATATGCATCATAACAAATTATAATGCAACTCACATTATATAATAGAATACTATCATATATAATTATGTATAATAAATTTATGGATATATGTTTAGCTCCATGAAAATCTTGTGAAAACATGAATATTAGTAGGGGGAAACATTACAAAATAAATTATTTTCATATGATTTGTTTTTGGCTTTTTTTAAGTAACTATTGTGGAAAAAGAAAACTTTATTCTTTCCAATCATATGGTGCAATATCTACAGAAACAAAAAGATGGGGGGAAGCCCCAAGAACTAGAATTTCTTAATTGTGCTTGAAATTGGTGATGTTTGATAACCATGTCATTATTTTAATTAAAATATAATAAATTATGAAAAACCCTTTGTTATCCAATATAGTTGTTAAACTGGATGTTCCAGTTAATCATGTATTCTGATGAACTTTCTCTTACAGGTGTTGTAAATTTTTAATTTTAATTTCCTATTAAACTGTATAGAAGACAACATCTGATAATCTAAAATGGTTAGTTTTACTAAAGGTACTGCCCCAAGAAATACTAGTTGTTGTTTTGAATGCATGGTCAGGGCATATATGTAGGGGAATAGAAATACACACACACACACACACACAGAGCTTTAAATTCTGGTTTTGAGTTTTTTGTTTTGTTTTGTTACTTTTTTTTTTATTAAGTCTCACCTTGAAATTTTACCATCTAAAAGAGATTGTCATTGGTTTCTGAAAGGCAATGGTTTACATGTAATTTCATCAGTAATACACATAAATGCTCCAAGCATTGCAAAATACATATTTCACATAAAACTGAGAAAATGATAGCTTTTAGGATTTTAAGTGTATTACTAGGGCCCTTTCTTGCTTAGATGTAGGTAAAAGAGATTAAGTGGACTGTACTTTCTTTGAATTATTGATGTAATCAAAACATGAGCAGATATGCAGCATCAGTCTTCCTGGTGCTTGGGCTTGACACTGAGTTTAAAGTGGGATTTTTGGCTTTCTCTTTTCCCATTAAAGAATGAAAGAAAATCGGATGGTTTATTATTTTTTAATTTAATTTTATTTTTTTATCTAAGAGATTCTGACTGTTTAATCACAATTCCTAATGTGCCATTTTACAATGAAAAAAAATTTAAATTTAAAAACTGGAAATGTTTTTCACAAACAGCTGTATAAAGCTTGTTTCCATAATATCACAAAGAGTAGTTCAGAATGCTGGAGAGGAGTTTCTTGCTTGGGTCTCTAAGTTGAACTAGATGACATATGAGGTCTTTTCCCATTCTAAGGATCTTAAGGCCTCTGGAGATCTCAATTGCATGCACTGTCCCAACACCTAAGCGTTTGCAACTGTTGGTGGAGGGTAGATTTATTTAACCCTAGACTAAAGATACAAGTGGCCTCATTAAATAGAAGAGCAGTATTCTGTTAAAGAAAGCTGTGATCATCACAGCTTAACCTAAAAGTGCTAATGTGGCCTTTTCTTTCCTCTGATTTTGCAGACGGGAAAGCAGTTTCCTGTGGCTCGCTGATCCTGACGATACTCCAGCCCAATTCCCAGGCTCTCCTCATCACCGGCAGATATCATTTCAACAGATGTCAAGAATAGCTAAGTGCACTTAGGCCTATTTGTTAAATTCCTAGGGGGAGGTGGATTGGCGAAATCCATCCAGTAATTAAACCCCGTATTTCTTTCAAGCTGCCTCTACCCCCTCTTCCTTTCATAATCCCTCTGCCTCGCATCAAATCATTTAGGCACTTATTGGCTACAATCAATACAATATGAGATACATTAATTTCATCCCTGGGAGACTTTCTGGGAATAGGAGGTATTGCTTCGCAAGCATTTTGAAGTGTTCACACAAGCATGCTATCGAATGTACCGATACACTCTCTGTACTCGGCACTGGCAGATTTATGACTACTTCATACTGGGGCCTACAGAGCTGGTTTGCAGCCAAACATACATAAATTGGATTGGAGCAGAGAAATGTTAAATATATTACCTAATGCACACAAATGCTAACTAGTGTAGATCATGGGGAAGAAGGGGAACGAATGAGTGGAATTTTAACAATTAAGCTTGGGCCCTTCCATATGTTCAGGTGCCCCTTGTGCCTCACTATGGAGAATAAAATTATGGGAAGGAAAGACCTTTCACCAGGTTTCCCAATCACAGATCCTGGTCTTCATGGCAACATGGCCCAGAGTAACCCGCCCTCTCTGCCGTTCTGGTTTTCATCTTTTATTGCCTTTGATGCTGGGATGCAGATACAACAGGCAGCATAAATTGCTACAACTATTTGTGACAAACGTGGAAAAGACATTGGTTCTGAAATGAAGCAAAAATCAGCATTTACCGTATTACCTTTTTTTGTTATGAATTCATCACTTTGGTTATTGAAACACACATTATGGATTCCTAGCCTCCGAAGGATAATTGGAACAACAAACAACAACGCCAGGCAGCCTTGTAACTACTGTACGATATAATTACTTTTCTTACTATACATTGCCATGAGCCATCTCTCAGCTATCAATACGGTTCAGCCTGTAATGATGTTATTTGACATGTGAAACAAAGAAGGGAAAGCTGATGTTACATTTAAACCTTGGTCTATAGGCCCAGAGCAAAACAAAAGGCTAATGGAGTGGACTAACGATGAAAATTAGGAAATTGTAATGGGGGCTTGACTGCAGCCACAAAATTAAAATCTATCATGAGATGAAAACAATGAACATTCTTAGATGCCAGCTCTGGGTTTGATTTTTTTTAATGGAGAAATAATTGGGGTGGCAGGATTTTTGCATTTAACAATGAAAATCATTATAATTTTCTCATTAGCTCAGCCTGTTTAGATTCAATACAACTAATCTGGATGAAATGTTAGGACTCTTTTGGGAAGGGGATGGGGTGGAGCTAGAGGAAGAAAAAAATGGAGCTTTCTTTCTGATGAATGGGAGGTGATGAGGTTACTAGGTAGTGAAAGGGATCTATATTGATGATGAAGGAGTCTGTGTTTACTCCTGACTCTCTTATCAGCTACTGAATCATTCTCTTTCCTTCTCTAGTTCTCAGTTTCTATTTCTATGAAATTAAAAGACAGACAAATGACCTCGGTGGTTATTCTATGCTAATCTATTTTTTTTACCTTTATGCAACATTTCTTCTTGAATTGAATGCCCACTCTGATTTGAAGACATTTCTCTCAGCCCTGTAATAACACTGAGCAAATACTTTCTCACTGAGAAAAAATAAGCCTGTTTTTTTGAGGTAGATGAGTCTCTTGGTTGACCAGACTCTACACACTGTTCCAGGTTCTGCCTCAATTGTAGCACCCTTCCCTTGGTGGAATAGTAGAGTCAAACATCTTACCTTATACCATTCTGAGATGTTTAAAGATTCATAGCAGTTGTACATATGGATAGAATCTCTAAAATATATCATTATGTGAAGTATGATCCAGTTTTATCAATTATCTGATAGATGACCTTGGGCTAGATTCTTAAATTCTGAGCTTAAGCTTCCTTATTTTCTAAACGAGAATGATCATACCCATTGGAAGGGTCAAATAAGATAAATGAAAAGCATTCTCAAATTTTAAAGCATTATAAATACCTCAACTACTATATGCTTTACTTTCATGAGGAATGGTGGAAGATATCTTCTTTAGGCTACCAAAGGATACCACATGCAAAGGATACCTGGAATATCCAATTAGGATTCAGAGTGTTTAAGTGATTTGCCCATGGTCACATTACTACTCAGTCTTCAGTAAAATTATGAATTTAATGAAGTTCATCTTTGGAATCACCCATTCTCCTCTTTCTGTATCCAATTCATTGACTAAACTTTCTACCCTCAGTGCTTTCTTGGTGACTATACCTCCCATTATTGAAAATGGTTTACACTAAGATATTAGTGATTTAAATATTACCCATGCCACAAATATATTTTACATAAAATAGCAATTTAGGAGAGATGTTAATATTTAAGTATGAAGAAATTAATCTATAATGATGGAATTTAAGATTGTGTTATACATGCATAGGCGAGAAGGTACAAATTAGAATATCTAATTTCAAGTATCTCCATGTACTAAGTACTATTAAATTCCATTGCCATTATGTGTCTGGAAGGCCTGGGGTTACTCACTAAACCTCTGAAATTTTCAAGTTACTCAAATGTAAAATGAAGAAGTTGGTCTCTTGAACATCTAACATCTCTAATTCATCCATGAATCTTTGATATTTGCACAAAGAAGGGATTTCCATTACATCCCTCAAATTATATAAGGTATCCAATTATTTTTTCCTGTCATCAAATAAGCCCAGTCTCCAGGAATCATTGATTGAAAAATTAAAATTCCAACAATCTGATCCAGTTTATATTTTTACTTGCCCCACCTCTTCTTGATATTCCTTATAGTTATGAAATAAGTATCTTCTTTCCTGTCACTATCATTGTTTACTGCAGACTGAACCAGATGTGTCATAGACATCTTTAATTCAAATTTTCAGAACAGATCTCATTACCTTAATCTCCTCAAAAATATACCATTAAGGAAAATATTTTGGGTATAAATAACTTTTAAGAATGATACTTGAGGTGTCACATGATTTCCTTCTTCACTGATGACAGACTGGCAAATGGTTACTCAAAGAGCCCTGATATCTAAAAGCATTATGATCATTTTATGATCAGAGTAAGTCTCCAGACCACACCCAGGAAAAGCCTTCCACCTTTAGTAGTGAGCCACTGGAGAAACTTATGCCAACCTGATATCTAGTAGCATTCTAGTGTAAATAATTATTTTTATTAGTGAAATTTAAACATTTTTGTGAAAAATTATAAGTATCTTTCAAAGTGCTCTAAATTCGGTGCCCTGGGCCAAAATGTTGGAAATTCTACCCTAATTTTGCCTTTGTTATAGAGAACCTAACGATGCCAGTAACCTCTTTTTTCTTCTTCAATAGATTTAGAGCACTTAGAGCTGGAAGGGAATCTTATTTAGCCAACCCACTTATCTTCAAGATGAAGAAACAGGCTCAGAATTAAAAAAAAAAATAGGAGACATGACCAAAGCTATATTGAAAATTCATGACAAAGGTGGGATGAGAACCAAAATGTCTTTGGGGTGCTTTATATGATTCTATGATTCTAATGAGTCTTACTAACTCTTATTTCCAATGTTTTATATTCTACTTATGGATGGTCTTTAAGCATCACAGCCACTCTTAATCTTTTCTCTTTTAAATAAGGATTAGCAAATTTCTCAAATGGAAATCATATGGATATCTTTATTGCCTTGGTGAGAATTTGGGGAACATAAGATTTCACAGTTTACTTTTCTAAGTGAAATAAAGCATGTGACTATTAAGTTTCTTTTCTTCAGTGCCAGGAAAACAAATATTTAAAAAATTAGTCTCCTTTTATATATAGAAAGAATCCAAAAGTCCTGTGCAAGACCATACTTAAAGTTACCACTCCCAGATGGCAAAGACCCTAGGTCTTCAAACCTCTACTCAGTCCATATTTATTAAGCTGTACTGCTACTCTGAGTCTCCACTGTGCCAGTGTATCTGAAAAGAAGGACCCTCACTATTTAGGAGTTTACCTCTAGGCAATCAGAGAATGACTGAATTTCTGAGATGATGAAGATGACATTTTTTTCCCTCAGGAATCTGTGGGTCTACTCTTCTACCCAAGAGGCTTACAATTAAGTGTGCTAAAAATTAAGAAATTAATATAAAAATGTTACCATGCTGCCAATGCTTTTATTATACTTTAATTTACTAGAAATATTTCTACACAGTCCCTAGGGAGAGAATACAATGTAAAATTGCTTACATCTTTCTTAAAAGCTGAAGTAAGCTCTTCCTTTTCATCTTCCATAATCTTATTAAAAAAAGCTAGCAAGTCTGCTGACTAGAAGCAGCAAATAGATAATTATATCACTCTGAGTGTTTTTTTTTCCCCTGGCTTTTTCTAGGATCCCTTCCCTTCCCCCTCCAATTCTCTACCACTGTCTTCATATCTTATTTACGGTTACAAAGAAAATCTACAAAACCCATTGGATAGACACATGCTTAATAACTCTAATTAAGTTACAACTGATTCAGAAATAGCCTGCTATTGCAGGCAGGATAAATCAAATAACCAAGACTCAGAAATCCCCTCTTCCATCCCTAACATATCCTGTGTCTAGGGAACCTTTTCTTCCCGATATGGCACCAAGGGCAATGGAGCAAAAGGGAGATAAAGAAAAACTCTTGGCTCCAAAGACAAGAATTCAACTCCCTACTTTGGCTCTTGCTCACTTCGAGGTCTTGGCAAAAATCACTTAAACTATTAGAGTTTTCATTTTCTCATCTTTTAAAATGGGGATAGTAATATTGGCTCTGACTGCCTTATAGAGATGCAAAGATAAAATGCAATTAAAAAGATTGCCATCTAAATGTAAGCTATTCTTATTATTCAATTATGTCCCACAGGCATCTCAAATTCAACATGTCTTAACCAAAAAATTGTCTGAACCAAAAATTACCTCCCTCCAAATCTACCCCACCCTCAAAACAAAATAAAACAAAATCTAGCTCCTCATACTAATTTCCTGATTTCTGCTGAGAGTACCACAATTCTCCCAATCACCCAGGTTTTCAACCTTAGTACTGCTAGCTACTATTCTATCTTCCTTTATTTCCCTCCTTTCCCTGACCATTCCATATCCAATCACTAACCATCTCCATCTGATTTTACTTGCTTTATAACTCAAAACCATCCCATTTTCTCCCCCAATACAGCACTCTCTCACTTTTCCATTCAAAGGGCCATCTTCATCACTTCTTACCTGGATTACAATAATACTCTCTGGAGCCTATTCACCTCCCTGTTTTAATCTTCTTTCCTCCAAACTATCCTCAATACAGCTACCAATTTGCTTTTCCTTAGAGCACAAACCTGATTATTAATTTGCTCAAGAAATTTCAGAGGCTCCCTACTGTCCCTAGGCTAAATACAAAAGCCTATGTTTTGAATTTGTCTTTTATAACTTGACTTTAACTGATCCATGTAGATTACATTTTATTATTCTTCATATATTTTGTGCTCCACCCACACAGGCATACTTTTTTCCTGCCTCTATGAACTATGTTTAAAAAAAGGATTCCCTCTTCACTTCACTTCTTGTAATCTCTAACTTGCTTCAAGTCACAACTCAAATCACAACTCAAAAAACTCTTATACCATGAATTTCCTGATTCTCCCCATTCTTTTGTTAACCAAAATTATTTGATTTTGCTTTATATGCTTACACAGGAAAAATATAAACTTAAATACAAACAATAAACAATAAAATATATGTAAATGTATGTTATATATACATATGTAAAAATACCAAATACATAGCTAGATCTATGACTTATCAGTCTACATACCTATCTATATATGTATAGATCTTTATTGATATTTTGTTTATTTCTAAATATATTGTTTCCTGCAAGAACATGAGCTCCTTGATGGCAGGGCTTGTTTTATTTTTGCACAGTTCCTAACACATTCCATGGTCCAATGTAGATACTTATATGCTTGAACTGAATTAAAATTACTGAAAGGAACTTCTCTTTTAAAGACAGAAACTAGAGCCAAGACCACCAACCTTTTTATTGATATTTTACCATTATAGTTCATTATATATAAAAGTAATATAGATTCAATAATATTACTAATAATTCACATATGTACAAGGTTTAATATTTTCCTAAGTTTTTTTATTATACCCATTATCTTACTTCATTTTCAAATGTGAAACAGGTGAGGCAAGTATTATTCTCCCCTGAGGAAATGGAGAACTATAAAGACCAATTACTTAAACTTCATGTCAAATACTTCCAAAGTAGCACAGTGGGAAGGTCTTCTAAGTTCTAGATCACTTCTCTTTCTATTGCATCATTTAACTTCTTTAAAAACCATCATTCCTTACTTAGGTCATAGTCTCCTTCTAGAACTCCAAGGCTAGGCCCTTATTTATCCTCTCTTCTCTTGGAAGTAGAAACTCCTCCTGCTCTTCTTTTCCATCAAACTAAAAAGGTCAAGTAAAAACTCACTTCATAGAGGAGAAAATACATTCATCATCCATTCTTCTCAACAGTAAAATCTAGAATTGGCTGCTATTATCTCCATTTTACAGATGATGAAACAAAGGCAGACAGATTTGCTCAGGTTCTCTGGTGGGATTTCAATTCCCGTATTCTTGAATCTACTTATCTTTTACAACATGTAGTTGCCTATATATATGTAACATTGCATATACTGTCAATCACTGTCCAAGTTTTGGTAAATTTAGCTGAGTTTTAAAAATATTTCTCATTTATTTATTGTTGTAAATGGTTAAGAAGCACGTATGTGTGTGCGCGTGTACACATATGATAGGCAACATTTTAAAATACTCAAGGTGAAACTTATTCAGCCTTTTTCTAAATAATGCTTTCAGGGCATAAATTAAAATACATAAGGATATTAAAGAAAACAATTTTATTTCAATAAAGATAGGGTTTTATTTTCTCATAAAGGTTCATATACTCTGTAAAATCTATCCATGGGCCCAAGGATAAGAATTCTTATTATAAAAATACTATTTATTAGGAAGGGAAATGAGGGGGAAAGGATATTAATAAGTGAAATTGATATAAAAATAAAAAAATCAATTTTTAAATATGGAAAAGAGGGGTAAAGACACCTTTCCCACAAAACTTCCTTGTATTAATCTTCTCTCATATTGATCTCTTCTATGACAACCATTGGCATCTCTACTTACTTAGGTCTCACAATTGTCTATTTAAATTGCCTTAGAATTTTTCTCAAGTTTTTGAACAGTGTATGTCTTGGCCTCCTTAAGAAACTGTAAGTTCTTTAAGGATGTATACCATGTATTGTACAACTTTTTAACCTCTTCTGTGCATTATACAAGGATGGCAATTTCACAGAATGAAGAAGTGTTAGAACTTTCAGGCATCTTAGAATTCCAAACTTTCATTTTTATATAAGCACTTGTTTTATAGAAAAAGGCACTGAGGCCCAAAGAAGGAATATAATTTAACCAAAGTCACACTATAAGCAAGCAGCAATGTTAGAATTTGAACACATCATCTTACTATAAATCTGGTATTATTTTGAAGCATTCCTAATAAATGTCTGCTTAATAAATTAGATAGTTACTTATTAGGATATCACCACTTAACAGCTGACTCCAGGATAGATTTTTCACTTGGTTTCTCTCCATTTCAAACTCTCCATAGAATCTGATAGATTTTTTTTTCTCAGAACAATTTTTATTATTTTTTTTAAGACTCAAGATTATTCAATCAACTTACCTATTTTCAGGACATTATAGAATCCCAAAACTTGCAACATTTATAGGCTCTCAGAGATCCATTTTTGTCTATAACTTAACAGGCATCCCTCTATGACATACCCAATAAGTGGTCATATACTCTGTGATTAAAGAATTCCAATAATAGGTTGTGGCTATTAACTTACCATTTTGTTCCTAGATAGTACTAATTATTTTAATTAATTACTTAGAATTTAACTTTATTTTAAAATAATGAACAAATATCAAATAATATGAAGATTTCAATATCCAAAGAACAGAAAGGGAGATTGTAGTTTCTCTATATCTTTCTTAAAATTAGGTGCTCACAGCAGAACACAATACTCCTAAAATAACTTGTCCAAGATAAATTATCTTCTTGATTTTGAACAGAATCTATTTCTTAATATTGTCTAGGATAGAAGTAACTTTTTTGACTTCCTCATTATGCTGATTCATAATACTGACTTTACAATACATTAAGAATCCCAGATCCTTTTCATAGTGTCTAGTTATATCTCTTTTTCCCCTTTATTAAGTTGATTGTTATAGATCAAGTATTAAATGTGATTTTATTTGAAACATGAAAAAAAATCCTAAATCCAACTTTTTATACTATTCAGTCCATCATATCTCTATTTTGTCCAAAAGGACAGCATGAAACACATTGTCAAGTGTTTTGCTGAAATCTAAGTAAACTTTAGCTAAGATATGGCCTTCATGTTCTAATTTAAAAAACAAAAAGCATGTCAAAAAATGAGATTAAACTAGCATGACCTCTTCTTTTATTTGTTTGTTTGTTTATTAAAGCTTTTTATTTTTCAAAGCATATGCATAGACAATTCTAAATATTAGCCCTTGCAAAACCTTGTGTTCCAGTTTCCCTTCCTTCCCCCATCCCTTCCCCTAAATAGCAAGTTAAACATGATAGAAATATATGTTAAATCCAATATATGAATACATATTTATACAATTATAGTGCTGCACAAGAAAACTCAAATCAATAAAAAAAAGAAGCAAAATAAAATTCAAGCAAACAACAACAAAAAGAGTGAAAATACTATGCTGTAAACCACATTCAGTTCCCACAGTCCTCTGTCTGGGTGTAGATGGCTCTCTTCATCGTTGAACAATTGGAACTGGTTTGAATCATCTCATTGTCGAAGAGAACCATGTCCATCTGAATTGATCATCATATAATTTTGTTGTTGCTGTGTATAATGATCTCCTGGTTCTGTACATTTCACTTAGCATTAGTAGCATAACCTGCTCTTAATAAAGCATGCTGGAATTTATTAATGTTTTTCATTTCCATATGTCCATTAGCCATCTCTTTAATAATCCAAAATTGTCTAGAAATCAAAGATTATCTCATTAGTCTATTATGAGCAGACTCTATTTTTATCTCAGCATAGAATCAGGAATTGTAAGCATTTCCTCTACCAACACAGATTGAGACCATTTGTGACTTATTACATAGACCTTCAAGAGCTACCTGAATTCAATGATTCACTCATGGCCACAGAGCTGGTAAGTGTCAGTCTGACATTTGAATAAAGAATGTCCAAGTCCAGTATTTCAGCCATGAAGCCACATTGTATCTTTAACTTCAATAAATCTGGATTCATTGTAAGAATTAACATGAATTGCAGGTTACACAGATCACACTTGTGACTTGAACATTTCTGTGACTATAGATTTCTCTCAAAACTCATAATAATTTCATTTTACTTTATTTTTAATATAGTAGCTCTAAATTATGACTCAATTTACTTTACCCTTAATTCATACCATACTCCATCCCCAAGATGGAACCATTTCTATTTACAAAGGATTTCCAGAAGTTCTTGGATACCATGTTGAGAAATGTGACTTCATTGAACTTTATACTATTAACCCTAACATTGTAGATTACTAGTAAAAACCTCCAAGATTTCTCCCCTAAAGAAGCAAACAGCCCTGTAGGATCTCTCAGAAAGCTATGTCCCTCTGATCCATCCACCAAACCACTTGTGGCTTAAATCTTTTAATGTACCACTCTAATCACATTATTTTCCTACTCAAAAATATTCAGCGGTCCCTTAATACATACCAAGTAAACTCTAATCTCTTTAACCTGACATAAAAGATCTTTCACCATTTGTTTCCAACCTACCTTTGTGTTTTTGCTTTCCACTTTACATAGAATCATGTTTGTCATTTCTTAAATATGTCCATGGATTTTCATTTCTGTGCCTTTCCCAAGCAGTCCCAACTGCCTAGAATTCATTAACCCTCTTCCCTACTCCTGGCATCTATTTCTATTGAGATCCTACCAATCCTACAAGGTTCACTTTAGATTCCTCCTTCACAAATATTTCCCTTCTTTTCTATTGCCCCAATTAGAAGCAAGGTCTGCTTCTTCTAAACTCTTTAAGTTCTTTATTAATGCCTACTTTGTGACATTTACTTATAATTCAAGTCGTGGTTTTTATTATTTAGTTGTATATATATATATGTGGGTGTGTGTGTGTGTACATATACATAATGTATATATACATAGACAAATATTTATACATATCATATGTAATATATGCATGACATATATGTGTATGTATATAAATATGTATAAATATATGTGTATATATACATGTGTGTATATAATTTCCTTACTAAAAGATAAGCCTCATTTATATTGGTAGTTATAATATCATGTTTTTACCTAAATTTTGAATGTATTCAGTGCCTAGAACAATACTCTTTTTTTAAAAATTAATTTTATAATTATAAATTTTTGACAGTATATGCATGAGTAATTTTTTTATAACATTATCCCTTGTATTCATTTTTCCAAATTTTCCCCTCCCTCCCTCTACTCCCTCCCCTTGATGGCAGGCAATCCCATACATTTTACATATGTTACAATATAACCTAGATACAATATATGTGTGTAAATCCAATTTTCTTGTTGCACAGAAAGAATTGGATTCCAAGGGTATAAGTAACCTGGGTAGATAGACAGTAGTGCTAACAATTTACACTCACTTCCCAGTGTTCCTTCTCTGGGTGTAGTTATTTCTGTCCATCATTGATCAACTGGAAGTGAGTTTGGATCTTCTTTATGTTGAAAATATCCACTTCCATCAGAATACATCTTCATACAGCATTGTTGTTGAAGTGTATAGTGATCTTTTGGTTCTGCTCATTTCACTTAGCGTCAGTTCATGTAAGTCTCTCCAGACCTTTCTGAATTCATCCTGCTGGTCATTTCTTACAGAATAATAATATTCTATAACCTTCATATACCATAATTTACCATTCTCCAATTGATGGACATCCATTCATCTTCCAGTTTCTACCCACTATGAAAAGAGCTGCCACAAACATTTTGGCACATACAGGTCCCTTTCCCTTCTTTAGTATTCCCTTGGGATATAAACCCAGTAGTAGCACTGTTGGATCAAAGAGTATGCACAGTTTGATAACTTTTTGGGAATAGTTCCAAATTGCTCTCCAGAATGGCCGGATTCTTTCACAACTCCACCAACAATGCATCAGGGTCCCAGTTTTCCCACATCCCCTCCAACATTCATCATTATTTGTTCCTGTCGTCTTAGCCAATCTGACAGGTGTGCAGTGGCATCTCAGAGTTGTCTTAATTTGCATTTCTCTGACCAATAGTGATTTGGAACACTCTTTCATATGAGTGGATATAATAGAACTTTACTCTTTACACAGTAGGTATTTAATAAATATAAATATAATAAATATAATAATATAATAATAAAAATAATAAGCATAAAGTAAATTGAAAAATTATAATTTTCATTAGTTTTTATAGCTCTTTTCTCTTCTAAATTAAAAATTCCTCGAGAAAAAGACATTGCCTAATTCACCTTTGATTTCACTTTAAGAGGCCAGCACTGGATCCTAAAGATGGATGTTGCTAAATAAGTTTTTTCAGTGGGATCAAATTTGAATTCTTAAAAAATACAGATATCTTTTTGATTTCATGGACAAAGTTCCAGCCACTTAATCCAAAGGAAAAGGTAAATAAAATAAGGTAAAGGAAGAACAATGCAATCATCAGTCTAAATCTCCTGTATATCATCACAACAGCCTTAGCCCTCTTATTACATGACAAAAACTGTCATTCTAGAATTGTAACAACAAAGTTGTCTGGAGATCATGAAGTACTCAGAGACATCTAAGCATTTTGTAGATCTAATTACGGGACCAACAACAACATTGTGGCAGCTGCTATTATGATCCTTGTCTAAATTGTACCAATGTCTCCCTGACCCCGACTCCTGTGTTTTGTGGGCAGTGGTTGACATTAGTCAATAGGAATGTGTTCCTTGATAGATTTTTAAAAAACAAGCCTAAGTTCTAATACTGTGCAAGGGATGTATTATCGAGAAGCCGAGGAGATAAGTAAAAGGAGATGTACTGGAGGAATATAGTATTAAAGGAAGATAGAGTTGCCAACCATGAGACTCTAGTATTGATTCAGGTTAGAGATGACAAGTACCTGTATTATAGTGATAACTTGGTAAAGAGATGGAAAGATAAAATTGGAAGATGTTTTTAAGGAAGAAATAAAAAGATGTAGTTCAGATAAAGAGGATGAAAATAAGGAAAGAGTCAAAGGTGGTTCACAATTCTTACATGATATAGATAGAACAGAGCATAATATATGACATGTGACATAATACTATAACACATGCTGTATAATTACATACTAAAAAATGTAGATAATACATTCCTTTTGGCTGATCATGTCAGATTACAAAGTGTCTTAAAAACCAAGCAAGCACAGAATAGACTATTTCTATTCTTCCCTGAACCCTTCCTTTCTTTGTTTCCTGTACTTGCTAAGGAGTTGTGTGTATATTCGGGGTAGAAAAAAGAAGAGGTAATAATAGTAGTAGTAGCAGTAGTAGTAGTAGTAGTAGTGGTAGTAGTGGTAGTAGTAGTAGTAATGGCAATAATAGTAATAATGAAGATAAAGATGATGATCATGATGTCTAGCATTTACACCTAGTATGTAAGTACTTTACAAATATCACAATTTATCCTCACAACAACCTGAGAGTAGGTGCTATTATTATTATAATACCCATTTTATAGTTGGTGAAACTGAACTATCTTGTTTTGGGTCATATGGCCAGTAAGTGTTTAAAGCTAGATTTGAACTTAGGTTTTCCTAAATTTGGGCTCAGAGTTCTATCCATTTTGCCATCTAACTGCATTAGAACTGGAGCGTTTTGTCCTATAGAAATAAAACTAATTTGTCTGAAATACTTAGAGGAAAAAGCAAGCATCAAATTGTGTAACTAATGAAGTGAAAGGTCAACAAGAGTTGGAGTCAGCATGGAAGGTTTCATAGAGGAAGTGGAGTTTGAATAGTTATTTGAAGGACACATAAAATCTATTCAAAGAAGATACTTCAAAGACTGATACAAGAAGAAATGACCATGATGGTTTCAGAGGAGAGTGAATAGGATTTCTCTTTGAAATTGAGTTGTTGTTTGGAGTATAAGGAATGAATGGGTTGTGATAAATAGATTTACAAATTTCATCCTGGAAGAGACCTTAGTAGTCATCTAATACAGGCACCACATTCTACACATGAGAACACTATAGTTAGAAAAGGAAACTCTTGCTGAACATCCTAGAGATAGTAAATACAAAACTGGAAATCAAACTTAGAACATGAAATCTAGATCAATCAAATAATGATTTGATTACACATGCTCTTAAAAGTAAGGATGAAAATATTTCTCTCTTTCCTATACTCAACTCCTCTTTGGGAGAAAATTTTACCTTTAGAGAAATAGATTTTAGCTCTCAGTTTAGAAACTGTGAGCCATCTTTGACTCTTCTCTTATCTCCATTCTCTTTATTCAAATTGTATCTGTTCATTTCTCCCTTAAAAACATCTCTCAGATTTACCTTTCCATATCTGTTACACAGCTACCACTATAGTACAGATATCCTTATCTCTAAACCACATCAGTATAAGATTTCTTTGGGACATAATGGCACTGTGGGGTCAAAGGGGAAGCACAGTTTTATAGTCCTATGGGCATAATTTCAGACTGCTCTCCAGAATGGTTGGATCATTTCACAATTTCATCAACAATGCATTAGTGTCCCACTTTTCTCACAAACTTCCAACATTTATCATTATCTTTTACTGGTATCTTAGTCAATCTGAGAAGTAAGGTGGTACCTCAAAGTTGTTTTAAATTTGCATTTCTCTAATTAATAGTGATTTAGAATATTTTTTCATATTACCATAGATGCTGTTAATTTTGTCATCTGAAAATTGTTTGTTCATATCCTTTGCCTATTTATCAATTGGGGAATAGCTTGTATTCTTATAAATTTGACACAGTTCTCATATATCTTAGATATGACACTTCTCAGAAATACTGGCTGTAAAGATTTTTTCCCAGTTTTGCAATTCCCTTTTAATCTTGTTTATGGTGGGTTTATTTGTTCAAAAACGTTTTAATATGATATAATGTTATACATTTTGCCTTTCATACTGTTTTTTAGTTTTTTGGTCATAAATTTCTCCCTTCTCCAAAGATCTGATAGATAAATTATCCCTTTCTCTCCTACCTTGTTTATGGCATCATCCTTTGTGCCCAAAGCATGTATCCATTTTGACCTTATTTTGGTATGGGATATGAGATGTAGATCTATGCTGTTTCTCACATATTATTTTCCAATTTTCTCAGCAATTTTTGTCAAATAATGAGATCTTATTTCAGAAATGAATTTGGAATTTTACAAAACACTACATTACTATAGGTCTTGATTATTGTGTTGTATGTACCTAATCTATTCCACTGATCCATCACTCTAGCCAATACCAAATGGTTTTGATGACTGATGCTTTATAATATAGTTTTAGGTTAGGTACTGCTAAGCCACCATCCTTTGTATTTTTTTCCATTAATTCTTTTGATATTCTTACCTTTTGTTCTTCCAGATGAATTCTGTTATTATTTTTTCTAGTTCTGTAGCTTGATTGGTAAGGCAGTAAAAAAGTAGATCAACTTAGGCAGAATTGTCATTTTTATTACATCAGCTCATTCTACTCATGAGCAATTAATATTTTCCCGATTGTTTAGATCTGACTTTATTTATGTGAGAAATGCACAGCTCTTAGGTTTGTCTTGGCAGGTAGATCCCCAAATAGTTTATTTTGTCTACAGTTATTTTAAGTGGAATTTTTCTTTCTATCTCTTGCCAATGGCCTTTGGCAACAATGTATAGAAATGCTTATGATTTGCTTGGGTTATTTTATATACTGCAACTTTGCTAAAGTTGTGAATTGTTTCCAGTAGGTTTTTGGATGATTTTCTAGGATTTTCTAAGTATATCATTGTATCATCTGCAAAAAGTGATACTTTTATTTCCTTATTGCGTATTCTGATTTCTTTAATTTCTGTTTCTTTTCTTATTGCTAAAGCCAACATTTCTACAACAATGTTGAATAATAGTAGTGATAACAGACATCCTTGTTTCATCCCTAATCTTACTGGGAAACCATCCAGCTCCTCTCCATTACAAATAATGTTTACTGTTGGTTTTAGATAAATACTGCTTATTATTTTAAGGGAAGCTCCCTTTATCCCTATGCTCCCTATTGTTTTTTTTAATAGGAATGGGTGCTATATTTTGCCAAAAGCTTTTTCTGCATTTGTTAAGATCATCATATAATTCCTGTTGGATTTTTTTTTATTGATATGGTTGATTATGGTAGTAATTTCCCAATACTCAACCAACCTTGCATTCCTGGTATAAATCCCACTTGGTCAAAATGTATTACCCTGCTGATAAGTTGCTAATTTCTTTGCTAATATTTTATTGTAAAAATTTGCATCAATATTCATTAGGGAGATTAGTCTGTAATTTTCTTTCTCTGTTTTGGCTCTTCCTGGTTTAGGTATCAGTGCCACACTTGTGTCATAGAAGGATTTTGACAGTACTCCTTTACCTAATTTTGCAAATTAATTGTTCTTTAAATGTTTGGTATAATTCACTTGTGAATCCTTTGGCCCTGGAGATTTTTTTCTTAGGGAGTTCATTAATGACTTGTTCAATTTCTTTTTCTAAAATGGGACTACTTAAGTAATTTATTTCCTCTTCATTGAGGAAATTTATATTTTTTATAAATATTCATCCATTTTGGTTAGATTGTCAGACTTGCTTCCATACAGTTGGGCAAAATAGCTCCTAATTATTGCTTTAATTTCTTTGTCGTTAGTAGTAAGTTCACCCTTTACATTTTTTTCTGCTGGTGATTTGATTTTTTTTTTCCTTTCCTTTTTCTGATCAAATTAAAGTTTTATCTATTTTGTTAGTTTTTTTTCCCCCATAAAGCCAACTCTTAGGGGTTTTTTTAATTAAATAGTTTTCTTATTTTCTATTTTATCAATCTCTCCTTTGAGCTTCAAAATTTCTACTTTGGTATTTAAATGGGAGTTTTAATTTGTTCTTTTTCTAGGTTTTTAAATTTTATGTCTAATTCATTGATCTCCACTTTATTTTATTTATGTAGCTATTTAGAGATATAAAATTTCCCCCAAGAACTGCTTTGGCTGCATCACATAGGTTTTGGTATGCTGTCTCATTATTGTCATTTTCTTGGATGAAATTATGGATTGTTTCTGTGATCTGATGTTTGACCCACTCATTCTTTAGAATTAGATTATTTAATTTCCAATTGGTTTTTAAATTCATCTTTCCCTAGCCCTTTGTTGAATATAATTTTTATTATACCATGGTCTGAAAAGGAACCATTTACTATTTCTGCTTTTATCCATTAGACTGTGAGATTTTTACACCCTACTATATGAATTTTTTTGTAGGGTTCATGTACTACTGAGAAAAAGGTGCATTCTTTCTGTCCCTATTCCATTTTCTCCAGAGGTCTATCATATCTAGGTTTTCTAGAATTTTATTACCTCCCTTCTTTCTTTTTTGTTTATTTTGTGGATAGAGTTGTCTGATTTCTGAGAGAGGAAGGTCAAGGTGCCCCACTCTTATAGTCTTGCTGTCTATTTCTTTCTATAATTGGTTTCAAATCTTTTCTAAGAATTTGGCTGCTCTCCTACTTGGTGCACACACATTTAGCTACTACTTCCTTGTGTATGAAGATGTATTTATCAAGATGTACTTTCCTTCCTTATCTCTTTTAATAAGATCTATTTTTACTTTTGCTTTATCTGAGATTAGAATTGCTAACCCTGGAGTTCCTGGGGTAGAGCTAAGATGGTGGAGTAAAATCAGGAAACTGCTAGAGCTCTTCCAGTTTCCCTCTAAAACCACATGAAACCAAGCTTCTAACAGAGTCTGACAGAATAAAACCAAGGAAGCTTGGGATAGTACCACCTTTACCCCAGGAGCAGAATTCCACCTTAAAAAAAGAACAAGAAACAGAAAAGAACCTTGACAATAGAAAATTACTATGGTGACAATAGAAAATTACTGGGCAGACCAGATGAGGACAGAGCATCCACAGAAGAAATCTCAAAGAGTGAGATAAATTGGTCTCAAGCCCAAAGATTCTGTCTTACAAAGTCATTCCATTTGCTTCCATTTGCCCTGATCTAATTTTTAATGTGTGATTTTCTTCAGTTAGCTTTTGTATTTCTTTTTCAATTTGGTTAATTCTACTTTTTAAGGAATTGTTTTCTTCAGACATTTTTTTTTTCCTTTTCCAAGCCACTGACTCTCTCATGCATATCTCTCATTTCCTCTCTCATTTTTTCCCCTATCTCTCTTGTTTGCCTTTTAAAGTATTTTATGAACACTTCCAAGAAGCCTCTTTGGGCTTGAGACCAATTCATATCACTCTTTGAGATTTCTTCTGTGGACATTTTGTCTTGGTTTTGAGTTTGTTTTTTTGGTCTGTCCTGTCACCATAGTAGTTTTCTATTGTCAAGATTCTTTTCTGTTTCTTGCTCATTTTCTTTTATTTTGGTATTTCCTCTTTTTTAACTGTTGTGGTTGAGCTCTGCTCCTAGGGAGCGCTATCCCAAGCTTCTTGTGCAGCTCTGGGCCTTGCCTACTCTTTCCAGAAAATCCTGATTACCTAGAGTTTGCCTTCTGAGTTGGGAGTAGAAGCTACCTCCTGCTGTGGTTCTCTACTGAGCCAGGACTGGGGGTCTTAATTGCTGATTTGCTGTCATTAAGGCCCTCTTTCTCACTGGCTTTCGCAGAGTCTATCCAACCTGGTCTGAATATCCTTTTCACCACAGTGAGACTGATCTTTCTTGAAGTTTTTCCAGTTTATCTTGAGCTGGAGAAGGGTTAATTCCATCAGACTCTGTTCAGAAGCTTGGGTTTTTATGTTTTTTGAAAGAAACCAGGAGATCTGGAACAGCTTCCTGACTTTACTCCACCATTTTACCTCCTCCCCCCCACCCCGGAAGAGATTCTTTTGTCATTTTTGTCAATTTGATGAGAATGTGATAAAACCTCAAAGTTATTTCAATTTGTAATATATAAAATCATAGTGGGGATTATATGGTTTTAAAAGGTCAAAAATCTCAAGAAAATCATTGAAAAAATGGGAAAGAAGAGGGATTAGAATTGCAGATTTCCAACTTGATACAGAGCTGTAATTGTTAAAAACAATTTGGTACTAAGTAAAAAATAGAGGACTTATTCAGTGGAACAAATTAGGAACACTATATACATAGAAGTGAATGACCATTATAACCTAGTATTTGATAAACCTAAAGATCCTACTTTTGTGGCAAGAATTCACTGTTTGATAAAACTGTTGGGAAACCTGGAAGATAGAAACTAGGCATAGAACATTGTATTATATTCTATACCAATAAAGCTTAAATTAGGTATATTATCAAGATGAAAAGGTTGATAGGATAAACAAATTAAAGTTCCATGGAAGAAATTACCTATAATAACTATCAATAGGGAAAGATTTCATGACCAACTAGAGAAGTCATAAAAAGTAAAATGAATAATTTTGGAGATACATTTTTTTTTAAAAATGCACAGATAAAACCAATGCAGCTAAAATTGTAAGAAAAGCACAAAAACTAAGGTAAAGTTATACTAAATTTCTCTGATAAAAGACCTACTTCTAAGATATATAAGAACCTGAGTTATATTTATAAGAAAAATGAGCTATTTTCCAAATGATATTCAAAAGATATAAACAGGCAGTTTTTAAAGGAAGAAATTCAAACTCAATGGCTACATAAAAGTGCTCTAAATAACTTAGAATTCAAGAAATGCAAAGTAAAATAACTCTAAAGTATGACCTTACATCAGATTGGCTAAGATGACAAAAAAAAAAAAAAAAAAGTCAAAATGACCAAGGCTGGAGGGCACGTGGAAAAATTGTTACACGAATGCACTATCAATTAACCTATCCATTCTGGAAAACAATACAGGATTATGTCCAAAAATCTATTACATTGTGCATACTCCTTTTATCCAATAACTTAACTAAAAGGATTTCTCTTCAAAGTGATCAAAGAAAGAGAAAAGGTACCATTCTGTACAAAAATGTTTATAGTAGCTCTTTTTTGTGATGGCAAACAATTAGAGACTGATGAGAAGATGTTTATCAATTGAGGAATAGCTGAACAAGTTGTAGTAGATGAATGAGACAGCATATCATTGTGCTGTAAGAAATGAAGGGTATGATTTCAGAAAAACCTGGGAAGTTGAATTGATGTAAATATATATTGAACAGAACCAGAATTAATCAACTGACAGTAGTTTTGATTAACTCTGTAACTAATTGCAATTTCAAAGAATTTATGATGAAATATCCTATCCATCTCCAGACAGAGAATAACAGCTTGAGAGTTCAGAAGAATGTTTTTTTTTTCCCTTTTTGTTCTGATTCCTCTTACCTTCCATCCCCCTTTTAGGATGACTTATGCAGAAATTGGTTTTGCATGATTATACATATTTGTAATGAGTTTTGTTCTTCTGGCCTTCTTAATTGGATGGCAGATGGGGAAGAGTGAGGGAAATAATTTGGCACTGAAAATAAAATAAAATATTTTTGAGACTTCATAATTCTGATTTTTCTTCTCAGGTAGCTAGTTTAAGAAACTTAGTGCTCTCCAAACTTTCACCTTATTCTTGAAGGCTAGAACAAGAAAGTTGGTGCTGTTCAGAATTTCAGTCAGTTCAAATTCTACTATCTTACATTACCCCAAGAAAAATCCAGGATTGTCAAGGGATATTATGTCTGTCTAAATGCAAACTGCCAATAAAATACCTGATATATAGTTTGTGACTTGCTTTTTTAATCAGCATAATGTGACACATTACTGGCTGAAAATCACTACTTTGAGAGAAGTCCCAGCAAATAATCACACTTAAAAAAAAATCAGGTGCATAGGTAAATAGTGGTAGAGAA
Organism: Sminthopsis crassicaudata; assembly: GCF_048593235.1. Taxonomy (NCBI): domain Eukaryota; kingdom Metazoa; phylum Chordata; class Mammalia; order Dasyuromorphia; family Dasyuridae; genus Sminthopsis; species Sminthopsis crassicaudata. The sequence goes on along the minus strand of NC_133617.1, from coordinate 425,612,642 downwards.
AGTGCCTAAGGATGCAAAATTTATTTGGGGCTTAAACTTAATGTGTCATTAGATTGTCTGAAATTCTCTCCCTTGTCCCACCCCCTTTTCATTGTAAGACAGTCTAATCATTAGGAACTCAAAGTAGCTTCATTTTGCAACTGCCACTGGCAGCTCTCATATTATTTACCCATGTTAAGTTTGAGATCAAACCTTTTCCACCTAGAAAGGAAGAATGGTTGTGTTCTCCACACTTTAATTGAAAGAGCCAAGATCTGTCTTTGGCAAGCAGATGTTCCTTTTCTGAAGGCACTGTTTTGTCCATTTGAATGTTATAGATTTTAATCAATCACAACAAACCCTTAAATCAATAAGAAAGGTTACCGGGAGGGTGGGAGGTAGTGAAGAAGAATAGTTGCACATCACTGCTTTGTTTTGTTTTTGTTTTCTTTTTCTTCAGATATTGGTTTAATTTTTATGCTGTGGTCTATTGTGGATGGGCTTTGAACAAATTCAACAGGGCTATCTAGAGTAATTGCAACCTCAGAACTATCAATCAGCAAATATTTATTAACTGCCTACCAGCATAGTAAATGCCAGTTACTATGTTTGGTGCTAGTGATATAAATACAGGGGGGGGGGGAATAATCCCTACTCTCAAATAGATTATATACTAATTATTTGATAAATGATTCTTTCAAATTAAGTAAGGCTCTTTTTCTCAAGATACTTTTTACCCTGGGTAAGGTTCTTCTTTCAAGACAAAATGATAGATAGCATCTGTTAAATGTGAAGAATGGTTTAAAATAAATAGTGCATGCTTACTATTAGTCTGTTAGAATTAAAGTCTCATTTCTTAAATGAAATGGCAGCAATTCTATTGTATGCATGAGGACTGAATGCAGATATGAGCTACAAAATAATATACACAAGTAGAATAGAATATTTTCAAGATAATATTCAAGTGCAAAGTCACAAAGTAGAGTCTGCCTAATTAAATTAATTATATACCTAATGCCATGGGGCCAGAGGCAATGGGTTTGGTTGTTGTATGAAAGAACTAGAGTTTGCACAGTAACCCTAAATTGACATAGAGAAGGAGGGGAAGAATTGGAAAGAGAAAGGAATGGAAAAAGTTAAGGAACATCACCTTGTAATAGACTTTTTTGGCTACCTCAGAAAAGGAGGCAGTATGCATACCTAGACACAGAAAATTTGCAACCCAATAGTCTGTGGAAATCTTACTCTGTTTAAATATGGGTCTTTAATCCCTATTCTATAGAACATTTCTCTAATACTATGAGCATACTTGATGTTTCTTGGAAAATTCCTTAATTTTGTGAAAAAATAAATCAATATTTCTTTAAATAAGTGTGCTCTCAAGTAATAGTGTTTCTGTTCTGTTGTGAACCACTAAAAGATTTGAAATTTATAGCCACAGGGATTGTAAAGATCATAAAGATTCTTTCATTTGTAATCTAGGTTCTAATATATTCATCTCCACATTAATGACTACCATTATGAACAGAGCTCTAGATCTGGAGTCAGAAAGACCTAAGTTCAAATATAGTCTCAGATATTTATTAAGTATGAAATTCTGGACAGGTCACTTAACCTCTGCCTTCCATAGTTCCCTCATCTGTAAAAGGGGCAATAATAACTACTACCTCCAAGGACTGTTGTAGGTATAAAATGAAATAATATTTATAAAGTATTTTGCAAACCATAAAGTAATATATAAATACTGTATTATTACTACTATTACTCTTATCTAAACCTCCATTATAACCTTTCCCTGAGCTTCAGTGTTCAGTGTTTGCAAGAAACAGATTAGTTAGAAAAAGCAATAGGAAAGCTGTATTCATCAAGAAGGCAGTTGTAGAAGTCCATAAAAGTTATAGTATTGGAGAAGGCCAAATATAATGGAAACTGTTTAGGTAAAGGGTTGACAGAAGAAAAAATGAAAAAGGTATCATGCCAAGAGTGTCTGTCTGTCTGTCTGTCTCTCTTTATCTATCTATCTATGTACTATAAACCTCTAGCTGACATGGAGGTGAGGTATTCCTTGAGGTGACAAATTCCTTCCAACAAAGATGGCATAGAGGCTGGATACATACAGTCATAGAAGCCTCCAAGTTGTATGGTTGAAAGACTGCTAAATTTGGAGTTACAGAATCTGTAGCTTGGCCACAAAACTCCAAAGTACTTTTCAAATATAAATTCATGATCCTATAAAACTTATATTTTCTGGAAGTTTCTTTTCACTGAAGAACATTGCAGCTGATAAATTCTTTTTTTTTAAAAAAAGATATTTATTTTGTTAAATATTTCCCAATTACATGTAAAAGTTTTTCACAATCATTTAAAAAATTTTCAATTCAAAATCCTCCTACCCTTCCCACCTCCTTCTGAAGATACAGATTTTGACATTGATGATGCATATGAGATCATGCAAAACATTTTAATATTCAACTGTTAAGATCACATAAACATAGATTTATGTACATATATGGTTACAAAAGTGAGTTTATATAGACATATATCATATGTGTTATATATTATTGAATTGTGTATTTGTGTATATATGTATTGTGTAATTGTATATTATAAATTGTATATATGAATTGTGTAATTGTGTATATATGTATTGAATTGTGTATACATATTACATACACACACACATATACGCCATACATAGAAACAGGTTGTCATGTCATCTAGTCTATCCTTCTCATTTTATGATTGATTAAACTAAAAACAAGAAATGTTTAGTGACCTGCCTAAGATAATATAGATAGTAGAATACAGAACTAGAATTTGAATTAAGTCCTCTCTTTCCAAATCCTGTATTTTTCTACTGCACCATGTTCTTGATTTGTCTTGCTGGTAATTTCATCTTTTAGAAGACTAAAGATGAAATGAAGGGATTAATATTATGACTTTTATTCTAAATGAAGAGAGATGAATTATTTAATTAATTGGAAATGATAATTTGCTATCACAGAATCTGTGATAGATAAGGATAGGACCATTGGAAATAGTTTTCTATATTACTCTAGACTTTAGAGGGGGAAATTTCCAAGATCTAAGAGGTAAGAGAAATAGTATAACATGTTGATTCAATAAGTATAGAATTTTTCAGTTGGTAATTCAGTTGATTTGATAAGAATGAGGACAAAGAGGACCAACATTCTAAATATATGATTACACAAAAATTCTTAAAGTCAGATTTTAAAGGACTTGCACTGAGAACAAGCATGTGAGAATGAATACAAACTGTGGCCACAAACTTTAAAAAATTAAAACTAATGTCTATATTGTTCAATCGTTTTTCAGTAATGTCTGAGTCCTTTTAGGATTTTCTTGCAAAAATACTAGTGGTTTGTCATTTCCTTCAACTCATTTTACAGATAAGGAAACTGAGGCAAAAAGGGTTAAGTGACTTGTTTAGTGTCACACAGCTAGTAAGGGTTTGAAGCTAAATTTGAACATAGGAAGGAGTCTTCCTTACTCCAGGCTGGATACTCTATTCACTGTGTTCCATAGCTACCATTTTCTGGTGTTTAGACAGAGTTTTATTAAGTATATCCTATGTGTCAGACTCTGCACTAAGTGAAGAGATCCTAATAGAAGTGAAAAAGCAAGAAAAATGGGGACAGTATTCCAACGATGAGGTTGTATACAAGCTCATATATAAACTGATTTTAAAAGACATTTATAAGAAATAGAAACAAGAAAGAGTGCATAATAATGTAAAAGGGTATCTAAGTACTTTAAAATAATGTTTACTAATTTTCAGATAGATAGAAAGATGAGAGGTTGATAGATCTATGATACATTAATAAAGCATTTATTAAGTACTTGTAATGTTCCAGGCATTATGTTAAGTGCATATACAAACAAAAACAAAGCCAAAAAAGCTATTTTTTTCTGCATTCCCTAAAAACAATTGTATTTCAGGTGGTAAAGATAGAAGAAAACAACTAAAGATGAATTTAAGAAATCAATCTCACTTGTAAGTGAACTGCCCTCAATGAATTAAAAACATCTGCACTATTGAGATAATTAAAAGACCTTGCCAATGTTATTATTGAAATAGTATTGGTAATTTTTGAAGACTCATGGAAAATAGGAGAGGCCTGTGGAGTTAGAGATGGTCAAATGTTGGTCTCATTTCCAAAAGACATAAATGGGCAAATATTTTAAACCCTAGACAAATTATCTTAATGTAAATTTCTGAGAAAATTCTTGATTAAGAAAGGCATAACTTTTGAGACCCCAGAATCCAAAAATGTGTAAATAATGTCAGGTCAGGCTACCTTGTCTCCCTTTTTTTGAGAGGGTTACTGGACAAGAAGATCAAAAACAAAATACATTGTGAACAAAATACATCTTAATTTTGGCAGAGAATATGACAAAGTGTCTTTTATGGTACCTTTATGGACAAGATGGATGTAAGCTAATTGGGTCACTTTGAAATTGGTTGAATAACAGTTGATAAAGGATTCATGTCAAATAGGAGAAATGTTTCTAGCATGCTGTCACAATATTCTCTCTTTTACCTAATTATGTTCAATATTTCATATAACAGATTTAGATGAAGGCATAAATAGGAGGCTCAACAAATTATGTATAGCAAGAAACTAAGAAAAATAACCATCACTTTAGATGATAGAACTGTGATACAAAAACTAAGAATAAATTTACTACAGATAAAAGTAAAATTCTGCCTTTGGATTCAAAAAAGTAATTACATGAATACAGAGTGGGCTATTTGATGGCTACAAAATTATTCATGTGAAAAAGAATTATGAGTTTTTAAGAACCTAAAGTTTAACATGAGTTAGCTGATCTGTTGACCACTGAAAGCAATGATATTTCTGATGTTACTAAGAGATTTAGCATGTCTGGTGTATAAGTGATAATGTCACTATATTCTGCACTAGTCAGAACTTCTCTGGATAGTGTATACAATTTGAAGTAACACATTTTTTTGGAGAAAACTTTCATAATTTGGAATTTGTCCCAGGTGATCAATCAAGACAGTAATGGAGATTAGAAAACATGCTACATAATAATCACTTTAATTAAATTGACTCTGTTTAACTGGAAGAGGAAAAAAAACTTGAGATAAACATAAGAGTAACTTAAAATATTTGAAAAGTTGTCATATGGAAGAGAAAATGTACTTTCTCTGCTTGTCCCCTGAGGGCAAACCTAGGACCAATGGAGAGAGGCCAAGGGAGGAATAATGTGTCTTAACAGAAGGAAAACTTCATGACAATCAAAACTACCCCAAACTGCAATGGGTTGCCTGAGGAAATAGTGACTTCTTGTCACTGGATGTCTTTAATTAGAATTTGGTTAACCTCTTTTTTGGGATATTGTATAGGGCTTATGCTTTGAGAAGAGGTTTCAACAGATGACATTTGAGATGACCTCCAACTTGGATATCCTATGATTCTGCCCAGTACATGTAATCAGTCTTCAATTCTCATTGATTCTGCCTTCACATTATCTCTGGGTTTTGCCCAGTCTTCTAAGTCCCCAGTGATGTTGACTTATTTTCTACCTGTCTGATTTATTGTAGTAATATGTATCTACATCTACTTCAATTCATGTTTTTATTCTGCTACTAGAATAATCTTCTTATGTATTCATCTGTGCCTCACCTCCCTGCCCCTGCTTTGCAGCTTCCCTTTTTGTGCTATTTCCCCTCATTACAATGTAAGCTCCCAGAGATAGGGACTTTCATTTTTTGTTTGTGTTTGTATTTCCAGAGTTTAGTACATTTCCTGGAATATAGTAAATATTTAGTAAAGGCTTTGTCTGTCTGCCTGTCTGTCTAAATATTGATATATCTATTTATCTATCAAACTATCCATCTATCTATCAAACTATTCATCTATCCATCCATCATCTATTTATCTATCCCTCTATCTATATGTATCTTCTCCTTTATGCATATAACTGGTGATGTCTTCCCTCTGCTCAAAACCCTTCTCTGATTGTTAACTTCAACTGAAAATGAAATTCTTTAGTCTGACATTCAAGACCCTTCTTAATGTGGGGTCATTCTACCTTACCAGTCTTTTCTCACATTATTCCTTACAAAACTCAATATATTGAACAAACTTCTTTGCTTGTATTGCTTTTGTTTGATTGGTTTTTGTTCCTAGAATGTTCTTTTTCTCACTTTCCATTCTTGTTGAAATCCTATCCATGCTTTAAATTCTAATTTTATTTTAAAGCCCAACTCAAAGATTATCTCATAGCATGATACATGTAGTGATGAAAGGAAACTTTATTAGATAATCTAATTCAACCTACTCAAATTATGGGTGAGCACACAGACCAAAAGAGATTTTGATTGGCTCATAACTACTCTACAAATAAATAGCAGATCTGGGATACAAACCCAATGCTGACTCTCTTTAATGAGAATTTGGCTGACCACTTTTCTGGGAGATTTATTATATAGGGATTATCTTTTGAAAAGAGATTGCACCAGACGATATTTGAGCTGCACTCTAAGTTGAATATCTTATCTAATCAGTCTTCAATTCTTGGTGATTCTGCCCCTATTATCAGTCAACAAACTTTTATTAAACATTTATTATATACCAAGTACTGTGTTAAGTATTTGGAATACAAATGAAAACAAAAATCATAGATCTTGTCCTCAAGGAGAATACATTCTAAAGAAAGAGACAATCTATAAATAACTGTAGACATGCAGGATATATGAAGAGTAGATGGAAGGCAATATAAAATAGGAGGTATTAATAGCTGGGGAGATCAGAAACAACGTCTTAAAGAAGATAGGCTTTGAGCTGATCCTGGAAGGAGACCAAGAGGTGAATTGAGGGACAGAGCATTCTGGATATAAAGTATAACTGCCAGAAAGAGAGAGGAGACGAAGTGTCACATTTGAAGAAGTGAGAGGTCAGGAATGGGGGGGCTGGTGGGGTAACATAACATAAGACTGGAAAATCAGTAAGGATACAGGGTATGAGGAAATTTAAATGACAAACAAGTGAGCTTTATATTTCATCTGTAGGTAAAAGGCAGCCACTTGAGCATGACATGGTCAGAATTTGACTTTAGAAAAATTCATCTTGCCCATTGTACAGTTCATGGATTCCAATCCAACACTCTTTTCATTGTAACATAATCCCTCTCCTGATCTCACCAATCATTAATGATACAAAGAATTTTATTTGTTTCATTAAGAACTTTTCACATATTGTAGCTATTTTTATCTAAATCATATTCTTACTGTATGGCAAGCGCCACTAGGGATAAGTGAGTCTTATCTGAACACTAGCAGAATGTTAAGCATATAAAAGACTCCTTTTATTATTTGAAGAGACCTTATAAGGTTCCATTTCATTTTACAATCACAAACATTTCTATAATTAAAAATCAGTGGATAATTAATAGAATATGATAACATCTTATATTCTTGGCACCTCTTAGTTATGTGACTCTAAAGATGTAGTTCATTGTACTGTTGAAAATCACCTGTCTGTTCCCTTTGCATATTTTCATTAAGAATATGTTCAATGTAGAAAAATGTCTTGAGATGAGAAAGTAGTCACATAGATCCATATCTTCTGATATTTGCCTGGTCATCTTTTGTTAGTAATAACAATAATAATAATCCTTGTAAAATCTTCCTTTTTTTGACAAGGCATCCATGAATCTCTAGATTTAGCCACTATACCTCAATTGCCTTCTTACTTAGCTCTTGTGGACCATTTTTTCCATATATGGTTTCTTTCTAGAACTTCCATATGATAGCTTCTTAATAAATGTTTATAAAACTGAAATAAAAACACAGTGGTTTTTTTTTTTTTTAATCTTGGCTAATAGAGAAAGATTTCCCAAGTACGAATCATGTGCAAAGCATTGTTGCAATCACTAAGAAGGAGAGATTGTGATTCATGTCTTCAAGGAACTGATGGTCTAGTAAGGAAGATAAAACTAATTGAAACAATTAACAATTTTAGCAAAGTTGCAAGGTATAAAATAAATCCACACAAATCATCAGTCCTTTTGTATATTACCCCAAAAAAACCTTTAAAAAGAGCTAAAAAGAAAAATGCTCTTTTAAAAAATTACATTCAAAGTAATATTGAGAGCCTACTTTTCAAGACAAACCCAGAAACTACATGAACATAATTATAAAACACTTCTCACAGAAATAAAATACTAAAAAAAAGAAACATTGGTTGCTTATGACCAGACTGAGCCAATAGAATAAATATTAACTTATGTAATTTACTTATTTAGTGCTACATCATCAAATTATTAAAAAAACCAATAGACGATCTGATTCAAAATCCACAGTTCTTCTCATACTGGCAACCCCTAGTAACATATATCTTTGATTTGTCCCACTCAGCTGCAGTCAAAAACATGGCAATGGGACTCAAGACATACAAAAAAAAGATTAATAACCCCATTATTAGGTGACTTCTATAGCTCAGAAATTAAATGATTCTAGAAATGATGACTCAATATCCAACAGAACCATAGCCAGATGAAATTATACCTTGTACAATTATATGATACAATTATATGGTGCTATATGAGAACTTCACAAAGAGGTGTTTTAGAAGGGATAGGGAAGGCAGCCACAAATTATACAAGGAATGATTCTACTGTAGCTGGCCTAGAGGATTGGGGTAAATGGGGGGACATGACTCCATTTGTTAGAGTAGGGGTGTCAAACTCAAATAGAAAAGAGGGGCACTAATAAGGATCGATGAGGGCCACATGTTGACTTAATTTTAAAATGTAAAATTATCTGACAAATTTGGAAATATGTTTAAAATGATTATACATGGAAAACCTATATCAAAAAAGTGAAAATACTATATTGCTATTGTTGTGTACAATGTTCTCTTTGTTCTACTCACTTCACTTAGCATCAATTCATGTAAGTCCTTCCAAGCCTTTCTGAAATCATCCTGCTGATCATTTTTATAAAACAATAATATTCCATAATATTCATAAACCATAAATTATTTAGCCATTCTTCAACTAATGAGCATCCACTCAGTTTCCAACTACAAAAAGGGCTTCTATAAACATTTTTGCATGTGGGTCTTTTTTCCCTTTTTATGATCTCTTGGGATACATATTCAGCAGAGACATTGCTGGATCAAAGAGTATGCAGTTTGACAACCCTTTGGGCGTCGTTCCATATGGCTCTCCAGAATGGTTGGATCAGTTCACAACTCCACCAACAATATATTAATGTTCTAGTTTTCCCACATCCCTTCCAACACCCATCATTATCTTTTCCTGTCATCTTAGCCAGTCTGAGAGCTATGCAGTGGTACCTCAGAGTTGTTTTAATTTGCAGAAAATCAATTTTAAAAATAATGTCAAAACTAAAGAAAAAAATTAAAGAAAACCATAATTTCCCTTTTTATAACAAAACTTTGCCACTGCAATCCTTCTTTTACAAGTTATTCCCTTACCCAAGCTCTTTTGAGTTTGTGGAAACAATTAGCATAGTTTCCTGTGGCCTTTCTTTATTTTATATTAAATAATCCTGGTTACTCTAAACCAGGGGTGGAGACTTTCTGGTTCACAGGCTATATAAGGCCCCAAAATCATTTGCTCTGTCTCTGCCAAGATAACTACAAATGATGAACTGAAAACTAGGTACCACAACCTCCCACTGCTTGAGTTTTTAAGTTTTTTTATCCACAAATTATAAATATCCAAATGGCCCTTAGAAGAAAAAAAATTCCCACACCTGCTCTAAACCATCCTCATATGGCTTGGTGTTAAAGTCTTCTACCAGGTATAAAATGAAGATACTGGACAAGATGGCCATAAGGTCCCTTCCAGTTCAAAATTTATGACTCTTAGATGCCCCCAGAATATTTTAATCTTTCCTCTTCTCAATGCCTTTCCTAAAATGTGGTAGTGGAATTGAATACTTTATTTTAGATATGATCTGACCATGCACATGATACATACCCTATTAAAAATTCTTCCTTTAAGGATGATTCAAAAATATTATGGCTTCTATCCCATGCATAGGAAGAAAAGGAAATGAAGAAATTGACTGCAGAGAAAAAGCAACAATAATGCACATGCCTGGTCTTGAATGCATCTATTCCAGCTTTTAAAAATATTCCAGTCAAAGGGGAATCTCTATTCTGTGTCCAGAAAGTTCTATTAATCTCTTATTACATTCTTAGTATTACTGGAAGAAAAAAAAACATTTCATAACTGATATATGTGTCTTCCTGACCATTATCTCCCATAGTTAAATTTTCTTTGAAATGTCAACTATTATAATTTGACCCTGACCATCATGACAATGGAGTTGTGCTTTGTTTCCCACTCCATGGCATATGATGAAATGCATCTGCTCTTTTCCAAAGAGGAGAAACAAATGAAAGAACAGCAAGGTGATGCTGTGCTCAAACTGTAAATACTTTGAGAGGCACAGTCTATGAACTTTAAAATATTGTTGATTTACCTACTAATATTTTATTTGCAATTCTTCTTCTAGCTGTCAAGCAAAATAGTGATTGAAGTTGAGTACAAATATTATTTGTTTGTTGATCAATCAGGATTCTGGATAGTGATAGATACTGGAAGGGGCTGCCTTCAAGAGCCCAAATCATTTTGAATGGGGCAATGCACCAGTGATCCAGATGTCAGGAGTTGAAATTGAGCAGATTTAGGTAGAGGAGAGAGGAGGAAGATAGAAAGAAAAGGATAGAAATCTGGTAAGGAGAGGGAGAGGGGCAGGAAGAAGGGGAAAGGGAAAGTCTCACTGTAAAATAGGGGCAAAATACCAATAAATATGTTAAAGAAAGGAGAGAATAAACAAAGTTAGCTGGCCTTATCTAGGAACTATAATATTTATGAGTTCTGGATGTAAAACCATTTTGACTTTCGTCTTTTTCCCACAGGTACTCTTCCTAACAACTTGGCTCTTTTAATGAATATTCATGTGTTTAATGGAAGAGAGTATTGCCTATGTATTAGGATTAGAATTTTCCTTTTTCCCAGTGAAGGTAACATGAGATGAAGTAAAGATAATCAGAAGATCCTGGGTTCAAATCCTGACTCTGCCACTTCCAGGATGGTCTTGAAAAAACCAGAGGACCTCTCTGAACTCCAGTTTCCTCATCAGTAAAATGAGATGATCTCTGAAATCCCTTCTAGATCTAGGTTTTATACTTAGCATTATCTGAAATTCCACCAATAATGATTTCTTCATTCTAATGAAATGTTGTTTTTTGCCTTGCCACATATTATATATGCATACTCCTTGGGAAAATAAAACATTAATGTGAACCACCTCATATGGAAGAGTTTGTCAGATGAAACATTTACCTCCTTTCTGAAAGACATCAAGCCCTTTAGATAGTATTAGAAGTCTAGGGAAGGAGAGTGTCCATTAAGGGTAGAGGATAAGAGTGTATTGTGTCTAAGGGGACACAGCAAAAACAGCCAATTTCACCATTTTGCTTAAGGTCAGCCTTAAACTAAGGACTGTTGTTGTTTAGTCATATCCAATTCTTTGTGACCCCATGGACTATATAGCACTTCAATATTTTCAAGAGATCTTCTTTGCAAAGATAATGGAGTGGTTTGCCATTTCCTTCTCCAATGAATTGAGGCAAATATAGATTAAATGAATTACTCAAGGGTCACACAGTTTATAAATCTCTGAGGTCAAATTTGAATTAATATTTTCCTTATCCCAGGCATAGTGCTCTATCCACTGAGCTACCATTATCTAAGATTTAAAAAAAAAATTATTATCCATCTCATATACTCAAATATCCCTGTGTGCCAAAAAGACAGTCTAGCCTACTCCTATTTATGGTTATGGGAGTAGAGGGGAGGACAGGATAAGCAGGCCATTCAGCTAGAAAAAGAAAGAAGTGATCAGCAAGGATTCTTTGCCTTTTGTCAGCTTCTCCACATTGTAAGTATGATTATTCTCAGCTGTATACTATATTAAGAGTTGGGGCAAAGTGGGTAGGGAGATGAGGAGGTTTCAGCATTAAATCTTGGTCCCGAAAATCTCCTTTCTCAACGGACCCTTTTAGAACAACCTCTACAGTTGGCCACAATCAGGGATCTCAGGAGGATGGAAGATACCTGATGTCTTCCTATAATGAGCTTATTATAGCATGACACAGGAGCCAAAAACAGTGGCCTTCAGCAGTCAGAGGGCCCAGTGGTATTTAAAAAGGTTTGGATTAAAAGATACAGAGATAATGAAGGTATAATTCAGTTTACAAAGCAATAGACAAAGAAAGAAAATATTAAAGTTATGAAGTATAGCGAGAAGAGGGAGCCAATATATGAACTGTTCACTAGATTTCCTTTCCTAGCTCCCTTGCTGCCTCTTGGATGCCATTATATTTAAAAGTAAAATAATGATAATTACATTGAGGTGATCCATCACTGAGAGTTTTGCATCTAGTTTTTCACTGTTTCCTTGTAAATTTTATTATTAGTTTTCATTACTTTTTTTCCAAGAAAACATGGTTTGAGTGATTTAATCTTGTGCAATGATGGAAAAGAAGGATGAGGTGGTGGGCTTTGATTTTCCAATTAGGTCCCAATATGAATAGTGTATCTTTTTATCACTATTAAATGGAATGAATGGAAAGATACAAAGGTCTTCATTTTTAAAATCTATTTAAAGTAATTTGTTTTCATCATCTATATTACTGTAAATTTAACAGAATGTTAGAGAGATTTTCTGTAATGAATGATTTGGGGGGCATGGCAGGGATTGGCTAAGTTAAACATATAATTAATTCCTCTAGTCCCTTTGATCTCAGGCAAAATAAAAAAAAAAATAAACTAAAGATGATTCTGGAAAAGAAGGTACAAATCTAATTAACTGGAATTAAAGAAGACACCTAAGCTATAAAATTTCCCTCTATTAACGCTGAAAGTAAAATAAGGAGAGGGATAGCTACCCAGTGAATTATATTTGGATTCCCACCCACTGTGGTGAATTCTGAGCTTGCAAGACTCAGTCTTTAGAAAACTAAACATCCTTTTCCCTGTTACCTACAGAATTATCAGACTTTCTTATAAGAGCTTTCTAATTCTTTATGGTACCTGGGGCCACTGAAGAATTAGTGGAAAGAATTGCTACAATGATGATAGGTAGTCTTTTGTTTTTCAGAATTGTGATTCAATGTTTTACACAAAAGAGTTTTGGAGTCAGTGGGAAGGAGTTAAAATTCTACCTTTGATTTTTCCCATTGCCTATATGGCTTTGAATGAGTCACTCCATTACTTCCTCTGTAAAATGACAGTTAGATCATATGATATCTTGTTCCCCTTCCTGGTCTAGCTCTACATCCACTAGTTTAGAGGACTTCTGGCCTTAAAGTCACCATTTTGTGTTCCCTCAGTGGCCCAGAAAATAATGTATTCCAGTTCATATTTGCCTAGTGCTTTACAGTCTAACAAGTGCTCTTTTTGCAACAGCTTTGTCAATTCAACACAAATTACTATATGCTAGTGATTACTATATGCTAGGCAGGATGTTGGGAATAAAAATACAAAAAGAAAAATGGTAGGTGTTGCCTTCAATAAGCTTACATTATAATATATAAACGACAGATAAAGGGAATCTGAAAAATACTAGAAAAGCATGGGTATGGAAGAAAAAAATGTTGTAGAGAAAGTCCAAAGAGGAGCTTTTGGAGGAATGAAGATGTGGTTGGCTTGTGTTCTTTCCTTAAAATGAGAGCTTTTGAGAGGAATCAGTCAATCAGAGGAAGAGGCCACAGGAGCAGAGTGTACTTCCAGTATAAGAAAATCAATGATGTAAATCCTCAGCATTTTTATATATCACCAACAAAATGCAACAGCAAGAGATACAAAGAGAAATTCCATTCCAAACAAATGTTGAGAGTATAAAGTATTTGGAAATCCATCTACCAAAGAATAGTCAGGAATTATATGAGAAAAATTACTAAACACTTGCCACAAAAATAAAGTCAGATTTAAATAATTGGAAAGACATTCAGTGCTCTTAGATAGGTCGAGCGAATATAACAAAGATGACAATATTCCCCAAACTAATCTATTTATTTAGTACTATACCAATCAGACTCCCAAGAAACTATTTTAATGACCAAGAAACAATAACAACAAAATTCATATGGAAGAATAAAAGGTCGAGAATTGCAAGGGAACTAATGAAAAAAAAAAGTCAGAGGAAGGTGGTCTAAGTGTACCTGATCTAAAGCTATATTATATAGCAGCAGTCACCAAAACCATTTGGTATTGGCTAAGAAATAGACCGGTCGATCCGTGGAACAGATTAGATACAAAGGACAAAAAAGGGTACATCTATAGCAATCTAGTCTTTGACAAACCCAAAGATACCAACATTAGGGATAAAAATTCATTATTTGGAAAAAAAAAACTGTTGGGAAAACTGGAAATTAGTATGGCAGAAATTAGATATGGATCCACACTTAACACCATATACCAAGATAAGATCAAAATGGGTCCATGATTTAGGCATAAAGAATGAGATAATAAATAGATTAGAGGAACAGAGGATAATCTACCTCTCAGACTTGTGGAGGAGGAAGGAATTTATGACCAGAGGAGAACTAGAGATCATTATTGATCACAAAATAGAAGATTTTGATTATATCAAACTAAAAAAGTTTCTATACAAACAACTAATGCAAACAAGATTAGAAGGGAAGTAACAAATTGGGAAAATATTTTTAAAGTTAAAGGTTCTGATAAAGGTCTCATTTCCAAAATATATAGAGAATTGATCCTAATTTATAAGAAATCAAACCATTCTCCAATTGATAAATGGTCAAAGGATATGAACAGACAATTCTCAGATGATGAAATTGAAATTATATCCACTCATATGAAAGAGTGTTCCAAATCACTGCTGATCAGAGAAATGCAAATTAAGACAACTCTGAGATACCACTACACACCTGTCAGATTGGCTAAGATGACAGGCACAAACAATGATGAATGTTGGAGGGGATGTGGGAAAACTGGGACACATGCATTGTTGGTGGAGTTGTGAAAGAATCCAGCCATTCTGGAGAGCAATTTGGAACTCTGCCCAAAAAGTTATCAAACTGTGCATACCCTTTGATCCAACAGTGCTACTACTGGGTTTATATCCCAAGGAAATACTAAAGAAGGGAAAGGGACCTGTATGTGCCAAAATGTTTGTGGCAGCTCTTTTTGTTGTAGCTAGAAACTGGAAGATGAATGGATATCCATCAATTGGAGGATGGTTGGGTAAATTATGGTATATGAATGTTATGGAATATTATTGTTCTGTAAGAAATGACCAGCAGGAGGAATACAGAGAGGCTTGGAGAGACTTACATCAACTGATGCTGAGTGAAATGAATAGAAACAGAAGATCTCTGTACACTTCAATGTTGTATGAAAATGTATTCTGATGGAAGTGGATATCTTCAACATAAAGAAGATCCAACTCACTTCCAGTTGATCAATGATGGACAGAAATAACTACACCCAGAGAAGGAACACTGGGAAGTGAATGTAAATTGTTAGCACTACTGTCTATCTACCCAGGTTACTTATACCTTCAGAATCTAATACTTAATGTGCAACAAGAAAATGGTATTTACACACATATATTGTATCTAGGTTATATTGTAACATATATAAAATGTATGGGATTGCCTGTCATCTAGGGGAGGGAGTAGAGGGAGGGATGGGATAATTTGGAAAAATGAATACAAGGGATAATATTATAAAAAAATTACTCATGCATATATACTGTGAAAAAAATTATATATAAAAAAAAGAAAATCAATGATGGAATGAATTTCTAGATTGGGGAACCTGCTAAGTCATGGTAGATACAGAACAGGAACCCAGAGAGAAATCAAAATAGTTTGCATGAAATATTATCAAGATCAAGTATGATGAGACAGACAGACAAACAGAGATATAGAGAAACAGAGGAAGAGAAAATAGCGAGGCAGAGAAAGAGATATAGAAGAGAGACAGAGAAAGAGAAGGAAGAGAGAAGACAGGAGAGAAAAAGAGACAAAGATAGAGACAGAGACAGAGACAGAAACAGAGGAAAGGAGGGACGAACATAGAGACAGAGATAGAAAGACAGAGAAAGATACGAGAGGACAGTTTCAACCTTCCCTTTCCTGAAAGTGGGAAGCACAGGTATAGCACATTGTATGTTTTCACTTTTTTTCAGTATATTGGTTGATTGTGCTAATTTTTTCCTCTTCTTTTTCTTCCTTTTTTGTTATAAGAGTAATATTTGTTATATGAGGATGGCTTTTTGGGATAGGAAGGAGGAGATATTCTTGAGAAAATTATAAGGTTGCAAAAAAGCTGAAGATATTTTTTTAAAAAGGGAGTAAGTTGTTTGAATCTGTTCATTTTACAGGTGAAGAAACAGGTTTAGGGCATTTAAGTAAATTGCCCAGAGACAATGGATAGTAAAACAGGGAGACAGGGTTTGAACTTAGATAATCTGATTCAAAAATCTACAATTCACACACTGGCAACCCCTAGTGACAATATGTCTTTGATTTGTCCCACTCAGCTGCAGTGAAGAACATGGCAATGGGGCTCATGACATACAAAAAAAGGTTAATAACCCCATCATTAGGTGACTTCTATAGGCCAGAAATGAGATGATTCTAGAAATGATGACTCAATCTCCAACAGAACCATAGCTAGATGAAATCATATCTTGTACAATTGAAGTTGGTGCTATATGAGAACTTCATAAAGGTGTGTTTTAGAAGGGATAGGGAAGGCAGCCACAAGTTATAAAAGGGATGATTCTACTACAGCTGATCTAGAAGGTTAAGGTAAATGGGGGGGGGGGGCAATAACCGTTTGTTAGAGTAGGGTTTCAAACTCAAATAGAAAAGAGGGGCACTAATAAGGATCCATGAGGGCCATATGTTGACTTAGTTTTTAAATGTAAAATGATCTGACTAATGTGGAAATATGTTTAAAATGATTATACATGGAAAACCTATATTAAATTGCTTGCTGTCTTGGACAGGGAGGAGTTAAGGAAAGGGGGCAGAAAAAAACTTGGAATTGAAAATCTTATAAAAACAAATGTTGTGTTTTAGTCAACCTGCCATCTGGGGGAGGGTGTGTGGGGAAGGAGAGGAAAAGTTGGAACAGAAAATTTTGCAAGGGTCAATGCTGAAAAATTACCTATGCATATATCTTGTAAATAAAAAAGCTATAAAAAAAGAATGTTGAAAACTATCTTTACAAATAATTGGAAAAGTAAAATACTATTGAAATATAATTTTATTTTATTTTATTGTATATTCTTATGAATTTTGTCAAATATTTCCCAGTGACATTTTAGTTGGTTCTGGATGCACTTCAAAGGACTAAGGTCTGAAACTTGTGCCTTTGACTGTTCAAAGAAGATGACTAAGGCTCTGGAGGACTAAGAGGTTAAGGACAAAAAGTTTGTCATAAGGAAGATGCCCTCCATATTTCTTTTTCTTTTATTAAGGTTTGTTTTTTTTTCCCAAACAATTCTTCGACATAAGCCCTTGCAAAGTCTTGTGTTCTAATTCTCCTTCCTCCATGCCCTCCCCAAATGAGTCACTCCATATTGATTGTCAGGGAACAAACTCTTTGTGCATCATAATAGTTATGGCTCTGATCTCTAGATAATTCAATCAGTCATTTATTATCAATCAATAAACATTTCTTAAGTGACTACTATGTGCCAGACACTATGCTAAGTTCAGGGGATATAAAAAAAGGCAAAAGTTAGCTCCAACTCTCATGGAGCTTACAATCAAATAGGGGTAGACAACATGCAAACAGATATAGAAAAAAGAAAACTATATACAATAATTAACAGAGGAAAGGCATTGGAACTAACTGAGTTTTGGGAAAACTGAGAAGGAAGTGTTTTAGGCATGGAGAACATTCAGAAAAAAATGGTCAAAGTTGAGAGATAGAATATTTTTTGGTGGAATAAGCAGGAGAACAGAGTCATTGGATCTAAGAGTCTGTGACAGGGAGTAAAGTATAAGAAGAATGGGAAGGTAGGAGGGGGTCTAAGTAATGAAGAACTTTGAACGCCAGCCTAAGCATTTCATATTTAATGCTAGAAGTAAAAGGAAGTCAATGGAGTATATAGTTTGGGGAGGGACAGGCTAATAGTCTGTGCTTTAGGAAAATCATATTAATGGCTCAATGAAGATAACAAAATTAAGTTGTTGCTGTTTGTGTTTGGTTTCAAAGAGCATCAATGATGTTGTAGAGTAATGTCTTGATTTGTGCTTGAATTGCTGTGATTTGAATTGAATTTTTTATTAAAGTTTTTTTGCTTTCAAAACATATGCATGGATAATTTTTCAACCTTGATTCTTACAAAACCTTGTGTTCCAATTTTTCTCCTTCTTCCTCCCACTCCCTCCCCTAGATAGCAAATAATCCAATATATGTTAAATCCAATGTATGTACATATATTTATACACTTATCTTGTTGCACAAGAAAAATCATATCAAAAAGAAAAAAAATAAGAAAGAAAACAAAATGCAAACAGACTACAACCAAAAGAATGATTCACCACACTCAGTTCCCACAGTCCTCTCTCTATGTGTAGATGGTTCTCCTTGTCACAAGATGATTAAAACTGGCTTCAATCATTCACTGTTGAAAAGAGCCACATCCATCAGAATTGATCATCATATAATCTTATTGTTTCTATGTGTAATGATCTCCTGATTCTGCTCATTTCACTTAGCATCAGTTCATGTAAGTCTCTCCAGCATTCTCTGAAACCATCCTGCTGGCCATTTCTTACAGAACAATAATATTCCATAACATTCATATGCCACAATTTATTCAGCCATTCTCCAATAGATGGGCATCCACTCAGTTTCCAGTTTCTGCCCACTACAAAGAGGGCTGCCACAAACATTTTTGCACATGTGGGTCCCTTTCCCTCTTTTAAGATCTCTTTGGGATACAGCCCAGTAGGACACTGCTGGATCAAAGGGTATGCACAGTTTGATAACTTTTTAATTGAATTTGAGTGAGGCAGAATTTCAAAAAGCCATCAGCCTCACTTCCCCAATCCCGTAGCAGGATAAAAGTCAGGATGACTAGAGATGGCTCAGATGCAGTGGGCAACTTTGGTGTCTTCAATGTTTGACCAGACTCTAAGTGCTTCACAGTACCTGCTTTGGCCACTTTCCTGATCTTTGCAAATTGATCTCTCAGCACAGTATCTGGTATATAGGAGGCACTTAACATTTAGTGAGTCTTAGAAAATGATTGAATTATCTGAAGATCAGCTGAGAGAAATATCCGCATGCTTGGGGAAGATATCCCCCTAATTCATGAGACCTCTTGGTTACCCTCAACTTGGTTTAGTCTTTCTACTGAGATAGTTTTAGTGCACTATGGCCACTGTACATGCTACAGCTTCTTGGAGCCACAGAGAAAAGTGGACACCAAAGTTGGAGGAGAACCTCTGAAAAGAATTCAGCAACCAGATCATTAGGGGTACTAGTCCTTCCTGAGCACCCCATATGCTCCAACAAAAAATAAAAGTAGTGTAAAGAGAGAAGCTAAGAATACACAGGACAGAATCCTGAGGGATGCTTCTTGTTCAAAAGGCATTATCTAGAAGAGGATCTAGCGAAGAACACAGAAAAGCAGTGAAGTAGAGAGAGACTTGAGCAGACAGAGCCATCAGTGGGCCAATGGAATAGTCCAGGTGAGAAATGATGAGAGTCTACAGTATCAAAGGGACAGTATCAGAGAAGAAAAGGGGTCATATTCAAGAAATGTTCAGGTGAAACACACAAGTATTGGCAAGAGATTGGATATTGGTGGGGAGGGGGAGTGATTTTGGTCCACCTCAAAAATGAAGGACAACAACATCATATATTGTACATATGTACCGCACATTTATTTTATTTTTTATTGAAACTTTTTATTTTCAAAACATATTCAAGGATAATTTTTCATCAGTGACCCTTGCAAAACCTTGTGTTCCACCCAAAGTAATCCAATTAACATTATATTTTTTAACAAGACTGAATTAGAAACTTCATTTTTAAAAAGTCACAAGTGCTCAAAAAGACTTTTAAGTAAATGTGATAATATTAAATTCTGATTGTACCAGAGTTAAAAACAAAGAGTTCCTACTAGGAGAAAAACTTTTAAGATAGTGGTGGTAGAGTTAAAACTTAAAAAAAAAATAAAACAAATAAACCCTTCCATCTTTTCATTCAAATTCATAACATCACAACATCTTTCTTTCTTAGAAAATACATTTCATACAATGGAAACTGAAAGTACCTCTATTCAAATCCAACTACTTCACATAATAATTTTATGACCCTGAGCAATTCATTCACCTTCCTTCAGTTCTGTCAGATGAGGGGATGGAGTTGGACTACATAATCTTTAATGTCACTTGTAACTCTAAATTTATACTCTTAAACATTTAAGAACCCATATTTTAGTTGCTATCTTTATTACTTACTTTTCCCCTCAGGCCAAAATCTGTGTTTTCAGAGTAATGAGATGCTCTATCAGTGGTATGAAAATCTAAGAATCTAAATAATCTCAGAAGAAGTAGGACATGTACCTGTACTTGTTGTCAATACATATATATATGTATATATATATATATATATATATGTATATATACACACACACACACACACACACACACATATATATATATAGATATAGATGCTATATATTTGCATTTCAAAATCATTGATACATTCCAATTTGGAAATATGGATATAATGTGGAACTTAGGGTCAATAAGAGACAGGTTTAAATCCAGTTAATAAATGGCAGAAGGTATGTATTAGCTTGGGAAAGTCCCTTAACATCTCTGGGCCTCAGACAATATTCCAAGACTGATTCTGGATCTATAGGTGGGTTGTGATTGGCATTGATACAAAGAGATCTCACAGCAAGTAAAATTTGAATCTTTGACACGTATGACAATTATTTTTTACAACCATTCCTTGTGACTAAATTAATTAGATTCTAATTACTGTGCAGAAGAGGCCCCACAAAGTCCAAACCAGGTGAATATAATGACAGAGGTATTTTTCTGTGTTCCACTGCCACCAAATATTTCATTAGAAAGTAATAAACATGTATTCAACTAATATATTAAATGCATGTGTTCCTCCCTCTGGCACACGCAAAGTGAAACTGCCATTTTTTTAAATTTTTTTTTTTTGTTACCTACCTACAAATTTTCCCTCCAGAGTGAAACTAGATCAGAATAGAATCAGTGAATGTCAAAGAAGAAGCTAAAAAGAATATATAAAGAGTGAAAGAGCAGACTATCTCCTCCCTATCCCACCCCAATATCAGTCCTGAAAACTTGATTTTGTATTGTTCCCTGCATTTATCCCTGCTGTGATAAGCCTAAGGTACCATTCTTAGAAACTCAAAGTGTGCCTTTCTGAAAAACCATTCAAATTTGACAGTTATCAGATGTACTGAAAAACAATTGTTTTTGGGAGATTAAAAACAGAAAAAAGTTTAATATTTCTTTGCTCTATCTCCTCTTTTCAAATTCAGTTTTAAAGAACCCACCAGTCCCCTGAGCTTTGCATGTAAAGGTAGTTTTAAAGTACAATTTTAAGCCAAGTGAATATTTCACAGATGAAAAGACATGTGCTTTCCAAACTACAATATTCAGAAAGGTGGATTTTAATTTCCGCAAAGACAAAGCCAACAGAAAAGAGAATGCATATCTTAATGTACTTAAAAACTATAATATTACTTAGATGGTAAAGTTTTATTCGGAAAAACGATTGTCAATTATGATTAATATTCTCCTTATAATTAATTCAAAATCTTATTAAAATCCAACTTTTATAACTTTACATATAATAATGTTGCCCATGTCAGGACAGAGACTATGCCTCATCATTAATTTTACCTGTATCACTTCTCAGCCCTCAAAAAAAGGCAATAAAAGAAAACCTCCTTAGAAATCAGCAAGGCCCCGACCACACTCATCTCCATAATAGCACAATTTCCAATTCACGCCTCATTTTCATTAATGTTTCTGGCCATAAATTTTTAAGCATATGATAAAAAATTTCTGAAGCGGCATAAAACTAACATGAAGAGGGAGTTCATTAGCATGTGACCCTAATTAGAAATTCCATATTAACTTCCCATTTCTACTTGTGCATATCCAATAACATTGGGTCTAATATCCTGGATATGGCTTTTACATTCTTTGAGGGAATTAAAAAAATTTCTTTCTTTTTATTTTTAAACAATCTATGTATTTCCATTGTTATTGAATAAGTCAACAGACAATGGTATCACAGCTGGGCCTTTTGTGTCCCAAATTATCCGGGAGAATTGTGAGAAGGTACTAGCACAATGCTTTATTAATGATACCAGATCATAAAAAGGGGGAAATATGCTGAGTCCAGCTCTTTCCTAATGTTGGGTGATAAAAATGCTACTTCAGGATTCAGAAGGTTAAGTTCTAATGTGTATTTTGAATAGAGTGTGCTGGGATAATTGCCTCATAAAGCAATGCATTGACCAGCCTGCTAATGGCTGCAGAGTGCAGAACTCAGCAAAGAGTGCCAAGCTTACTGGAAAAAATGCTGTGGCTTGACTTTTGTAGATTTTCCACATTAAGTTAACTTCCCCCACCCCCAATTCCAAAATGGATAAAACACCACTGTTGGTGTACCTGTCATTAGAGAAACATAAAAGCAGAAAAAAGAGGTGGGTTGGTTATATAGCAAAAGTAAGGAATAAAATCTTGACCCTGGTTTAGAGATTAAGAAATGCAAATCCTCCTCTTTTCCTTGGAAAGGTGGGGTGCCATGGGTACAGAATGTTGTATACTTTATCAGATATAATCATTGTATTGGGTGAACAGGTTAGCTGTAGACAAAGGAAAATTGGAGAGAGAGATGATGGCACAGCTACAAATGATTATGATGGTACAAACAAAAGGAATCAAAGAACATTATTTTAAGAGAGCAAAGAGAGATGTGTACTCAAACAAATGAGTTCTTGAGCTAACAAGAACATACAATTAAGGATCCTTTATATGTTGGGTAGAAGCTCTATAGATAGCTTATGGTAGAATATGAACTGGAATGAACAGAATCTTTAGACATGAATGGGTTGGAATCTGCATTACTGGAGGGCATAGCCTAATCCATCATAGATCTATTAATATATTGGAGAAAAAAAAGATGCAAAACTAAAGAACATGCCCTTCTCTGCAATTTGAAGAAATGGCAACAGATTCACTCAGGGATCACATTTCTACAGCTTTTCCACAGTGTCAACTTCTTTATTAGATAAAAACAATTTCTAGTGTACTTGGTAATGTTCCAAGACGGAGGCTACCATTCACATAATAGGATCATAGAAACATCACTGGAGAACTAATAGGAATTATCTTTTTCAGTGGCTTCATCTTGCAGTTAAAGAAACTGAGCCCCAGAAAAATTAAATTATTGCTTAGCATCATAAAGGAAGTAAGTGACAGAAGTGGTATTTGAATCCAGGTCTTCTGCCTCCTAAGTCAGTACTATTTTTACTGCACCCATGAGACTCGCATCTTATATTTTTTGACCCCCACTCAGTGAAGGGAAATTTCAGCCTATTATTGAATCAATTTCTTGGAAGCTATCCCTCTATTGCCATTTCAAACTAAACCCTGATTTCAGATTTTGCCAATAAAGATTGGAATAAAGAAATGTGTGAACCTATAAAGCTCATATAAAGTTATAATTAATGGAAATAAAGCTACTGACAAAGGAGTATAAAAGTACATTTTTTTTTAATTAAACAATTCAGGAAATTTCTGTAATATGTTAATTATTAAAGAGACCTCGGGAGAAATCTGGAAAGAATGCAGATTAGATCAGAAAATTCTAAGTTCTCCAGATTTCCCCACAAACAAAAAAAAAATAATAAATTATGCCTCAGGGTGAGATGTACTGGTAAAAAAATAATAATAATATTTGGAACGGAACAGGGATCCTCCTGGAACAACTGGAAAAGACCCCAGGATGGAGGTTTAACAGTATGAAGTATAAATACCTCCAGCCTAGCTCCATTGAAACAGAAAGCAGGAGCCCTGGAGGTGGCTGGGTTCAGATGAAATCTCAGTCAGAACCACAGGAAATTTTACCCCCTGGACAGTAGGATTAGGAGGTCTTAGTCTGGGAAGACTGAGGGAAACTGCTGATTAGGAATGCTAGACCCAGCTATGCTGCTGAGATGTGGCTCTGGGTGAAAAGGAACCAGCACATGTGGTGAGTGCAGGGGCAAAGATGCTCTGGCTGCAGGGACTTGGAGAAGGGTAGAGTTTTTGATTTGGAGTTCCAGGTCAAAAGGGGGAGTTGAAGTGAAGTCAGAGTTACCATCTCTCCCATCCCAGGATTAGAGGTGATTACAGTAATAAGGTCTCATTAAAAAAAAAAAAAAAAAAAAGAACAAAGAAAAGGAGAGATAACCCATAGAAGCTTTCAATGGGAATAAGAAAGACTGGGATTCATTGAGGAGACCAAAGGGGGGAAAAATGTATCTTCTAGCGGCAAAGAATGCCATTAAATGACTACCTGTTCAGAAAGAACTTATAGTAGAAGTTAAAAAAGACTTTAAAAATCAAATGAGAGATTGAGAAAAAAATTTTAAAATAAAGAAAAGAAAAAAGAACTATCCATGAAAACAAGAAGATTATGAAAAGAAATGCAACCAAATAGAAAAGAAGATCCAGAGTGTTAATGAAGAAAATAATTCTTTGAAAATTAGAATTAGGCAAGGGGAAGCCAATAAAGCTATGAGACCAGGAAATAACAAAACAAAATATAAAGAATGAAAAAAACAGAAGACTATCTGAAACCTCTTATAAGAAAAACAATGCATCTGGAGAACAGATCAAGAAGAGAATATGAGAATAACTGAACTATCTGAAAACTATGACTAGAAAAAGAATCTTGAATCATTAATACAAAAAATAATCAAAGAAAATTGTCCTGAAGTGATCTTACATAAGGAAAAGTTGAAATAAAAAAAAAAAATTCACTGATCACCCCCTCAAAGAAATACTTCAAGGAAAATACATAGGAACATTATTGCTAAATTTTGAAATCTCTAGTTCAAAGAGAAAATTTTACAAGAAACAAACAAATACAAATTTCAAATATGCTAGAGTACAGTTAGAATTCTACAGGTTTTATCAGCAGCTACAACAAAAGACCACAGGTCCTAGAATTTTATGTATCAATAATCAAAAGAATTAAGCCTATAGCCAAAAATATCATATCCAGCAAAAGTAAGCATAATATTGATTTTTTTTTTAATGGGCATTCAATGAACTTGTAGATTTTTCAAGACTTTGTTTCTACACCAAAGCTAAACTCAATAGAAAATTTAACATGTGAGAGTTAACATCAAAGATTAATTTCAAAGAACTCAACAACAAAACTGTTAATGTTTTATACAGGGAAATATAAACCATACAACTAAGATTGACAGTACATCAGTAACAGGATAGTTCAAAAGAAGTGTTGGAGCAGAGGTGAGTATGATCTGACTCTAAAAGGTAAAACTGTCTAGGAAAAGGTAATTATGAATTATGAAAGGTAAATATGAATGAGATGTACAGGGAAAAACTGACAACAGTGGGATTAGAGAAAGAGAGCTGGTAGTTATGAAAACCTACTCATGTCAGGAATGGGTGAAATAAGGAATTTTATACACACACACCATGAAAGGAAAGCACCATCCAAAATCTGTAAAAATATAAGGGTGAAGGGAATAGGATAAAGTAGAGCATAGAAAAGTATGTAGATTTATGATAGTGGGATAGTGGGACAAGATAGAATAATGGGGAAGGGATAAAAGGGGAAGGAAAGGGTAGTATAGGATAAAGTGGATTATAGAAGGAAGTTTAGATTAATGGGAGTGGTATAAAGTATGTAGATTAATGAGAATGGGATAAAGAGGGAGGGAAAGTAGGAGAAAGGGAGGGATAAATGGGTGTAGGGAGGTTAAATTATAACAAGGTAAATTAAAGAGTAGAACTGAAGTAGAAGAGTCAGCTGAGACAGGATTTAAGAGATATACACAAAGAAATAAATATAAACACTATAACAGGGATCAGGAGTAGGATTTATTAAGGAAAAAAAGTAGGGATAAGGAGGTTTTTTTTTTTTTTAAAGGAAACCATTAAAAAATGTATAATAATTCTATGCTAGGGTAAGAGTGAATAAGATAAAATGGATATCTTTAGTAAACAAAAGTTTGTGAGAAGATAGAGAAGATAGAAAGAAAAAAAATACTTTCATTCATAATATTACATGAAAAGTTTATTACAGAGCTTCAAATCAATGCTATATGAAATCCCTTAAGGAAGATTATTAGTGAAACAAACAAACAACAACAAAAAAGCTGCACTGGGAAAAACTTTCTAAAAATACTAAAAATGATAGGATTTCAACAGGCAAAGAGGACAAGAGAAACATTTCAGTTATAAGGAAGAGCCTGAAAAAGGTAAAGAAAAATAAATTAATTAATTTTTAAAATTTAAATTTAAATTTAAATTTTATGGGTTTTTTAAGAAAGCAGAAAAATTTTTGGTTTGACTGGAACTTAAATGAAGGAAAGAGAAGAGAGAAAGTTGGAAAGATAGCATGCTGCCATATCATGCCAGATTTTGAAAGCCAAGTAAAAGAACATGAACTTTACCCAGTAGTCAATGGGAAGAAAATGAAGTTTGGGCAGAGGAATGACATTAACAAAAGATTATTCTGGCAGCAGTACAA
Source organism: Sminthopsis crassicaudata (assembly GCF_048593235.1). NCBI lineage: Eukaryota > Metazoa > Chordata > Mammalia > Dasyuromorphia > Dasyuridae > Sminthopsis > Sminthopsis crassicaudata. Next base: position 425,585,804 of record NC_133617.1, on the reverse strand, counting down.
AGAATGTTTGGGAGACACAGAAGATTACCTGATTGAAAGTAATAACAATGAAATCAGAGCCTATGCCATGGTAAAAAGATGGGAAAAGCTGATTACTGGAGATGGGAACCAACTTCTAGTACATGGAAAATGATAAAAGAATTTTCTCACGTACAACTGGTGAAATTAACACAAAAATCTAACTCACTATTTATTGATTTATTGATAATCAGACTCTTCCCCTTTTCTACTCATTAAATGTTATACAAATATATAAAAATATTTTTGATGGTGATGAGATTAAAATTTTTAGCTCTAAATATGTTGTTTACCATCATTACTCATTTGCAACTTTGAAAAGTCATTTAATCTCTGTGACACACTTTATCCATCTGGTAAAATGTAAATAATGCTTGATGAACCTCACAGGTCTATAATGAGAGAAAATGAAGTATTTATAGTTCTTAGGTCAAGATAAATATTATTTTAATAGTATTTTATTTTTCCAAATACATGTAAAGACAGTTTTCAATATTCACCTTTGCAAAATCTTATGTTCCAATTTTTTCTCCCTCTCTGCTATCTTAGGAGAATGTCCAATTCTCCTTAACATATTTCCAAATTTGCTATGCTATGTAAGAAAAAACAGACCAAAATGAAAAGAAAAAAAAAACAGAAAAGAAAGAAAGAAAAATCAAACAATCAAACAAAAAGGTTAAAATGCTATGCTTTGATTCAACTGCAGTCTCCATGGCTCTCTCTCTGAATGTTCATGGTACTCTCCATCACAAGCCTATTGGAATTGCCTTGAATCACCTCATTGTTGAAAAAGGTTAATAGTTGATCATCACATAATCTTGTTGTTACTGTGTACAATATTCTTTTGATTCTGTTCACTTTACTTAGTGTCATTTCATGTAAGTCTTTCCAGGCTTATAAATATTATTTGAAAATATTTCACATTGGATCTAAATTGATCAGGAAAAGTATGGAATTGAATGCTATCTTTCTTCTACTTATTACCTGTGTAACTATGGGCAATCACTATATTTCCCTAGGGCTAGTTTCCTCATCTATATGGAATCGGTATATTAAAGGTATATTTCAGGTCTTAAATTATGATTGTTCATCTATTTTGTTAAAATAGATTTTACTTCCATGTGTATTCTGAAAGATGTGCTTCAATCCCATAGATGAAAAAAATATGTTTATAGATTATTGTGGAATAATTAATTTACAAATTAATTAACTTGGCATTTATTCCTCTTTCTTCTAGTAAAGATGATAGTAAAAAGTTATTTATTTGGAGATTTATTCTCAAGAATACTTTTAATGGGTTTCTTTTTTTCTCTTCTATTCTTAAGCAGTGGAATTAATAAAATAAATGCAATCACATTTATTGTCTTTCCCACTTTCCCCTCTGTTGTAGTGTTTAAACTTTGGATTCCCATGATCTACCAGTTCAGTTATTTTCCTATTTTCATTCTAATAATATTTCTGAATTTTACCTTCACAATGAATCCCAGTTATATTGAACCCATGTTAGGAGCCAAGAATTATTTAGTATAATCCCCAACATTTTCCATTAATTGACTGAATAAACATATATTAAAGACATTATTTTGAAGGTAGATGTAATATTGTAGACAGAGAACTAACTGATCCTGAAATTGGGAAAGATCTGAGATTAATGATGATGATGTACATCTATCATCACATTTGATTCTCGAAACAACTTAATGGGATAAGACCTATTATTACCTCCATTTTGCAAATGAGTTAAGTGAAACTGAAGTTAAATGACCTAACCAAAGCCACATAGCTAATATGTATGTCTGAGGCAATCAAAGAATTTCTTCCTGATTTCATGTGGAGCACTCAATCCACTGACACCTAGTCCCGCCTCTGAAACAGAATTAATGTGTGACCACAGGCAAATCATTTAACCTTTCAGGGCCCATGGTAACTCTCTAAGGCTTTCAGCTGTAGAATAGCTGCCAATCTATATTTAAAGAAGGAAATTCTTTATATATATATGTGTGTCTCTGGTTCAGATCTCTAACCATCCCCCCAAAAGTGAAAATCACTGTGCCATCTATTTTCAGGGATCTTAAATCTTACTTGAAGGATTATATTTATACACAAAGATGGTGGAGCTTTATAGCAAGACAATCTGATGATCACTGGCTTCCCAGGAAAAATATTAGGAATCAAAAATTCACCAAATATAATATTTCAAGTTCTTATAAAAGAAAATTTCTTGTAAGTACAAGGAATTAGAAGAACTCTACACAATCCACAATATACTAATTGAGAGAAACATAATGTTAACTTACAAAGAAAAATAGCCAACAGGTCTGAGAGCTTTGGAGTCAGAGTTTTGTAAGCTACCAGAGAAGAAGAGGGACAGGGGAAGAGGTACTGGTGTAAAAAGAGACCTAACTACTGAAGGGATCAAGAAGCTCTTCTTGTAAAAGATGAAAGTTGAGTTGAATCCTGAAAGATCCTAGGTATTCTAAGGGGCAGCTAAGTGACTCAATGGATGATGTGCCAAGTCTGGAGTCAGGAAGACTAATTTTCCTAAATTTACATCTGACCTAAGACACTGACTAGCTGTGTGATCCTGGATGAGTTACTTACCCCTGTTTGCTTCAGTTTATTTCTCTTTAAAATGGAATGAAGAAGTAAATGGCAAAGCATTCCAGTATCTTTCAGGAAAACCCCAAATGTTATTGTGAAGGGTCAGACATGGCTGAAATGATTGAATAACAACAATAATAATTCTAAGAGATGGAGGTGAAGAGGAAGTACATTCCAAGCACAGTGGAAGACCTGTACAAAAGTATAGTTACTGAAAATAAAATACTGAATGATGAATTGAACCCATTTTGGAAAGCAATTTGAAGTACTAAACACGTTAAAATGTCAATAAACTTTGACCCACTGCTGGAAATATACCCCGTGAAGGTCAATGTCAAAAAGTTAGTCCATGTATACTGAAATATTTCTGTAGTTCTATAAAGAACTGGAAACAAAGTTAACATAAACTAAATAGGCAAACAAATTGTGATATATTAATATGATAGAATTTATTGTGTTATAAGAAGTGATGATGATGGAGATGAAAAATAAAAGGAAATATCAGGAGACTTACATGAACTGATGACAAAGAGAATTAAGTAGAATCAGCAGAATGATGATAGTAATATCAATGTAAAGAATAACAACAAAAATTCAAATAATAATGACAAATCTTAGCCCTGGTGAAGAGAAAAGAGATGGTAGAATAGGTGTAGAAAATTGTATATCATTTTGGACTTGATTGATATGTTGGTGAGTCCCATCGACTTTTTTTTCCTTTTATTTAAAATTCATTGTTAGAAGATATGGATTGCTGGGAGGAGAATGAAAGGGCTATATTTGAAAATGAAGGTAATTTTTGAAAGAAAGCTTTCAATACAAATTTAAAGTAAAACAAAAATAATGCACTTTCTACTTAAGATTGGGAAATATCTCAAGCAAGAATGAACAATTAAAAAAAAATCCTTTCATACAAGTGGAAGGAAGAACAGGAGAATAAGAGTGATTTCTGGGCTATTACTTTGTAATTTTTAATTTTCCTCTTACACTCTTCTGTCAGTCATTTGCTGACATGGAAAGTTTTCATGTGACCTCCCCCTAATCCCTGACACATCTTTGCCAGCTTCTGTTCTGAATTATAGCCTTACTAAGATGAAGCACTAGGTCATATTGTTCATTCCATTTGTATTAAAGCCATAGGAGAGTTATTTGCTAAGGATTTGAATCTTGGGCTAATCTATTTTTATTTTCCAACTTAAAAACACAACCTGTAAACAAACCATTGCCTTTCTTGGCTGTCCTTCCATTGACTTCACTATGCCTTGTATTTTCTGTTCACATTAATTAGTATTCTCACTTTCAATAATAATAAGTACTGACATTTATAGAACATCTTAAAGTCTGCAAAGTGCTGTATATACATTATTTCATTTGAGAACTCCAAACAACCCTGTGAGTAGATACCAGAGGTATTGCTATTCCCATTTTACACATAAGGAAACTGAACTATAGGGGAATGAAAAGGTTTAGGATCCAAAGTGTGGAACTGAATAAGATATGTAAGGTCATCTAGCCCAAAACTCTCATTTTTCAGTTAAGGAAAAGGAAGCCCAAAGAGGTTAAGAGACTGGAATTCACAAAGCTAAAGTTAAGAGGTATAATTTGAATAGAGGTCTATCCAAATCCAAGCCTAGCATTCACTATGTCATCCTTCCTCTCAGTTTTAACAGCCTGCACCTGGTTGCTTCTTATAGGATCATAAATTTAGAACTGGAAGGAGCCTTTGAGGTGACTTAGTTCAAACTCCCTCCTCTCTCTTCCATAAAAAGAAACCAAGGCACAGAGAGGTTAAGATTGCAGAAATAACAAATTACTAAGCTAGTATTTGACCTAAGGCTCTCTCTAACCCTTGATTCAGCGATCTGCCCACTATGTCATTCATGACTAACTACAGGAGCCAGTGTTTGAAATTAGCTCAGTACTTTGGGTCACATAACAGAATGGAGAATTGGTATCATTATCTAGAAAATTCAATCCCTACAAACCTGACAAACATTAATGGAACAGAGAAAATGGGTTTGGGAGGTTATTCATGGCCTGAGTTATCTGGATGATTGATAGTCTATATAATACAGATCTCCGAAATTTTTTATGAGATTACAAGACCAATTTTTGAGATTTCAGGAGGGACAGAGCCAGTGTGTGTGTGTGTGTGTGTGTGTGTGTGTGTGTGTGTGTGTTTTAAAGGGAAGATACTGGAGGGAAGATTGATGATAAAGTCTTAGGGAAGAGACAATGTACCTTATATACTCTCTATTCAACCCAATTGAACAACAATTTGTTAAGTGCCTACTATGGGTCAGATGTGGAATGAAATTACTCTTACTCTCAAGGCACTTCCATTCTACCAGGCCAACAATTCTTAAACTTTGTTGACAATACCTTTTATACTCTTTGAATTATTGAGAAATCATAAAGAACTTTTGTTTATGTGGGTTATGTCTATATCACATTAGAAATTAAAATATCTTGGTATTCTTGTGAAAAGATTTTTTTTAAACTTTCTGTAGTCCTAAAAGGGTCTCAGGAAGCCCCAAGTTATCCTAAATCATAAGAAATCACAGAATTCAGAATCATAAGAAAACACAATAATGACAGGAGGGAGAAAACACCATTTCCTGGGAGGGAAGGAAGGAGCCTGAACTTGGTATTTTGATAATTGAAATTAAATAGTCTCCAGTTCCTCTCACTCTTTGCATAGTGATCTGTCTTTCTTAGTCAATTTAATTTATAAATGAATCTTTCCTACCTCAGCTCCCTCCTCTTCATTCATTAGAATTAGACATTATAGATATGAAAGGCAGAGTTTGAGCCCAATTAAGAATCTGTGTTCAGTAATGGATGCTTAAGGAGGTTTGTTCTCACTGTACAAGAAATAGAATGTAGACCCATGGAAAATGGAAGGGACTTGAGAAAATATCTAGCCCTTTTTTTTTAGCCCTTTGTATCATGGACTTTTTTTGGCTGACTGGTGAAGCTGATGGTTCCTTTCTCAGAATAATGATTTAAAATGCATTAAAAATATATAGAATTATAAATGAGACAAATTATCTTGAAATGGATATTAAAATACTAAAACAAACAAAAACAAATACTAAGTTCATAGACTCCAAACCAAGAATCCTTAAGAACCACTCTTATTTTTCAGTTAAGAAAACTAAAGCCTAGAAAAATCATAAGGTATCTAATGTTACCCAACTAAGAAGGAGAAGAATTGCCTTTTTTCAGTCAGTCAATAAACATTTATGAAAGTTACTCCTTGTCAGGCACTGCACTAAATGTTGGGGCTGCAAAAAAGGGTTTAAAAAAAAGATTTCCTGTCTTCAACCAGTTCACAGTCTAATAGGTAAAGAGAATCTGAAAATAACTCTCAAGGGATGTGTGTGTGTGTATACACACCTATACATGTATACACATATATCACAAACATGGCTTTATGTGTATACATATAATTATATATTTATAAATGCATGTTTATGTATTTTGTCATATCCATATATATTCTATTATACATATGAGGAAAAAATAGAGATAAGATATTAGTATTAAAGAGAATCAGAAAAGACATCTCATAGAATATGAGATTTTTGTTTGCATTTTTGTTTTTCTTCCCAGGTTATTTTTACCTTCTGAATCCAATTCTTCCTATGCAACAAGAAATTCAGATCTGCACACATATACATAGTATATCTAGGATATACTATAACATATCTAACATGTATAAGACTGCCTGCCATCTAGGGAAGGAGTGGAGGGAGGGAAGGGAAAAGTCAGAAATGAGTGCAAGGGATAATGGTTGTAAAAAATTACCTATGCAATGTACTGTCAAAAAAAGTTATAATTATAAAATTTAAAAAAAGAAAATTCAAAAAACAGAAAAAAAAAAGAATATGAGATTTTCACTGATGCTTGAAGGAAGCCAAGGAATTCCAGAGGGAGGAGGGAATAGGGAAGAGGATAAAGAAGGAGAGAATTCTAGGCATGGGAAAGAACCTATAAAATGTTTGGAGTCAGGAGATCGAGTATCACTGTGAGAAGAAAAGCAAGGAAGTGGAGTTAAATGGGATCACAGAGCATATTAGATGGAGTAAAGTATAAGAAGACTGGAAAGTTAATGGGGGAGAGGGAGATAGATGGTGAAGGGTTCTGAAAACCAAAAAGATGATTCTATATTGGATCCTGGAGGTGATAGGGATACAAGAATTTATTAAATAGGTTTGGGGAGAATGGGGACATTACTTTAGGAAGATTTAATTTGACTGCTAAACATATTCCACACTTAAGTGGGGAGAGAGCTTCCCTTCTTCCCTTCAAACATCGTTAAACTTTGAGTAAAAATAAACACACCTTTGTTGACTTATGTGTTCTCCAAGGAAAATTGCCAGACATCCTGATCTTCTTTCAACAAACATTTATGGCATGCATAACTCTATTAGGAAATCATCAAACCATTTACAAGAAACAAAGACTATTTTTTGTTTCAACATGCACAAAAATTTGCTTATGATAAGTTAGCTTATCATCCAAAAGGGAATACTGGTGGTATATGGGAATGGAACTGAAATTCCCAATCAGTATGTTCTCAAAACTAAAAGAAATTTTTCTTAGAAAGACCTTGCCTGAGATTTACAACTCACTTCTTTGATGGCTATGTAATTATATCTATATGAGTCCCCCTTCAATTTGGTGTAGTACAAACCCATCTGTGCTTTCTCATCCTGGCTGAGTTTTGTCTGTATCCTCCCTTAAGTGTGTGTGTGTGTGTGTGTGTGTGTGTGTGTGTGTGTGTGTGTATGTGTGTGTATGTGATCACAAAGAATTCACCAAATTGCTAATGGCTCTTCCTTTGGGTCTCTGGACAGAAATATCAATGGAATATGGATTGTCCCTTATCTTGGTAAATAACTTGCCCAGGTATCTCTTCTTGACAAATGTAGACATGAAACTCTCTATTTGATTTGTGAGACATTGTAAGCACATATGTATTACAATGTTTCCTAAAATGTATTTCCCTTCTTTAAGGATTGGAGCTGAAAAAACTCCCAGGAGATGGGGAAGGGGGAATTAAAGGGTGGTCGTAGAGGGAGAATGGGAGAGGCAGAAAATAAGATTGTCAATTCAAACTATCTCTACTTTTACTAGCAGATTCATCTTGTCTTCTGTGTGCTTTCCCTATTTAAAGAGTTTATTCTCCACCCCTCACCCTACAATTGGAGAAACATATGTTCCCAGACTTTTGAAATAAGGCCAGTTGAAGATGGAAGCTCCAAACCTCAATCTGCTCGTTCTCTCCAGGAACCAGTGTGAACGATTAAAGGATTCAAATTGTGCCAGTTTTAAACCTGCCCCCGTGATGTCTTTATAATCTTGTCTTTAAAAAGGCTGCTAAATCTCATCTCACCAGTGGGAAGGATAACCTTATTTTAAGATAACAGCAGAAAAAAGAAAAAATAAAATTTAACTTTGACTTTTAAACTATGGAGCCAAACTAAAAACTAACCCCTTGGGAGGGATACGGGGGAAGCTTTGTTCTAAAACTTATGGTGTATTCCTAAAAGCAACATTACTATCAGAGCTACGCCATGTCACTATCTCTGTTTTAGGTGTCATAATGGATTGAATGCTGACCTTTGAGACAAGAAAGAACTGAGTTCTAAGATTATTTTATACCCTTAGTAATTGTATGGTCCCAGCAACAGACAGAGCTCTGGGCAAACAAATACTTATAATAGTGGCAATTATATAGGCCATTGTTTAGATCAAATAAGATAATATTTGTAAAGTGCCAGCTCAGTACCTGGCACATAGTAGGTATGTAATAAATTTCTGTTTTCTATTTAATCTCTTTCAACCTTCATTTCCTCATTTATAAAAGGAGATATAATACCTACTTCACAGATTTCTTAAGGAGCAGATGAGAAAACTGTGTGTGTATGTTTGTGTGTGTGTAAATATATATATACACAGAAATGCACATACATGCATATATACATATTAATATGTAAGTATATATGTGTATGTATATATAATATATGTATATATAATATATGTGTATATAATATGCATATATGAGTATATTTATGTTGTTGTGGTTTAGTCAATTGATAATGTCTGACTTCATAACCTCATGTGGGATTTTCTTGGTAAAGATTCTGAAATGGGTTGCCATTTCCTTCTCCAGCTCATTTTACAGATGAGGAAACTGAGGCAAATGGGTAAATAACCTGGCTAGGATCATACATCAAGTGTCTGTGTTGGATACTGACAGAACTCTATCCAGTGCTTTTCTGTGTGAGTGTGTGTATGTGTGTATAAAACTTTATAGATCTTAATAGATGTTAACAGATGTTAATGATGACAATATGACAACAATTTATTGAGTCCTTTCGAAGCTAAAAATGAGAACTCTTAATCCCAACTTATTGTTTTAATCAACCTCCCTTGTGTCCTCACTAAAGCTCACTAAGGAAAGTACATAGGAAGACAATACAAGGTCACATTATAGCCTCACATGCTCTGAAATAATATACAAGAACACTAGATATAAAATATGAAAATAAAAATAATTAGTATTTTAAAGTCAGAACTTTTTTTCCCTTGAGGGAAAAAAATAAAGATCTCAATATGATACTAGCTATTTCTAAAGTTCATTTTCATTCCTATGGGCAGGGTAGGCTGAACTCTAAGTTAGCAACAACAACCAATTAATCAAACTCCACCAATCAATTTGCCTGGCTAATTCAATATAGTAATTTTTTTTTTCCCTGTCACTCCCTCTACCCCACCATCCCTTCTGCATTTTATAGTTCAATATTAGAGCATCAAATCAAGAATGCCAGGAGGGTCATATATCTTAGGTTATACAGTAGAATAAAGCTGCAATGGACCTTAGAAACCATCTAATATGTTTTCATTTTACAAATGAAGAAACTGAGAGTTAGATATGTCCAAGGTCAAATATGAACTGTTTTAAAAAGAAGAAGAGATGGGATTTGAATTCAGATACTATGACTTAAAAGATAGGAGTTTATGTAGATTGAGAGTTGAAAAAAATAAAAAATCCCCCCCCCGCCAAAAAAAGTCCTACCAAAGATTATATAGTTCAAATTCCACATTTTACAGATAGAAAACTGGTTTCTACATTAAAAAAAGCTGACAATTTGATCTTTCTTTTCCTCCCTTCCTCCCTCTCCCTCCCTCCATCTCTCTCTCTCCCTCCCTCTCTCCTTCCTTCCTTCCCTCCTTCCTTCTTTCCTTCCTTCCTTCCTTCCTTCCTTCCTTCCTTCCTTCCTTCCTTCCTTCCTTCCTTCCTTCCTTCCTTCCTTCCTTCCTTCCTTCCTTCCTTCCTTCCTTCCTTCCTTCCTTCTTTCCTTCCTTCCTTCCTTCCTTCCTTCCTTCCTTCCTTCCTTCCTTCCTTCCTTCCTTCCTTCCTTCCTTCCTTCCTTCCTTCCTTCCTTCCTTCCTTCCTTCCTTCCTTCCATTTTTTTTAAACACTGGGCCTATTCCACCCTCTCTAGAAGTATAAAAATTACTCTCAGAGATTATTCAATCTGGAATTTGATGGGCATAATACTCTGTTCCCACTCTGGGTGGGTCAACCCTACCTTAGGCAACTTAGTATTCCCCTACTCTTGGAAACTTACTATGTTTAGTGAATTTAGTACTGAATTTAGTATGGTGCCAGATCACCAGAGCTCACTGCAACTGAGTAAACCTTTGCTCCCAAAATCTGCCAGAATAGGAAGGTATCAAATCAATAAATGCTAATTATCAAAAATGTTATGAAAATAACACTTCTAATTATTAGTAACAAAAGAAAAAAAAAGTGACTCAGATTCCACCTAAAATATGTTAGTTCAGAAATAGTGACAAAAGAGGAATTAGGCAATTACTGAAGAGGCTGTGGAAGAACAGGTATATGGATGAAAACTCCCTCCCCTTTTTTTGGAGAGATATTCAGTTTTTATTTTGTTGTTGTTGTTGTTGTTAAATTTCTTTTTATTTGGATTTGGTAAACAATGAACATGAACATTTCCTTATACAAAAGAAAAGAGGAAAAGAAATGTACTGTTGTTGTAACTGGGAAATGGTCCAATCATCATAAAAAGCATTTGGAACTATCAATCAATTAATCAATAAACATTTTGTTGTTGTTCTGTGGGGTCCAACTCTTTGTGACCCCTTTGGAGTTTTCTTGGCAAAGATACTGGAGTGGTTTGCCATTTCCTTCTCCATCTAATTCTACACATAAGGAACTGAGGGAAACAGGATTAAGTGACTTGTCCAGGGTCACATTGCTGGTTAGCATCTGAGACCATATTTGAACTCAGGAAGAAGATTTTTTCTGACTTGAAGCCAGGCACTCTATCCACAGCATCATCCAACTGCCCATAAACATTTATTAAGCACCTACTATGTGCACCATTATGCTAAACACTTGAGATACAAAAAGAATCAAAAAATAGTTTTTGCTCTCAAAGAGCTTATAATCTAACAGGGGAAACAACATACAAACAGATATGTACAAAACAAGCTACATACATTACAAGTAGAAATTATTAATAGAGGGAAGGTACTGAATTTTAAAAATCTGATACTTGCTCCCCATTCTTATCCTTAGGGTTCTAATAAAAGGCAGCCTAATATTTAAGTTGCTCAGGTACAGGTAGACAAGTGTTATAGTCACATTTAAAGTATTAAACATATTGGAAGGAAAGAAGTATGTAGTAAGGGAAGATTCATTTAACTTTATAGATATGAGTGTCTCCTGTGAATTCTAAAGCATAGGGTGCATTTCTATTATTCAACACTTTTTTATATGTCAGAAGTACTATTTTCTTAACAACAACAACAATCTAGTGTGAGGAGGTGAAAGATTTTCTTCTTTAGAAACCATCATCAAATCATGTGAAGCTTTCCCTTCAGGGTTTGTTTTGTGGGTGATAAAGAATTCTTCATAGTTTTGTAATTATAATTTAATTAATGGCAAAAAAATGTTCCTGTCTCTGCTTTGAATATTTTATATGCTGAAATTAATCAGAGCAGCACCATCTCCTCTGGCTCTTTTTGTCAGTTTAAAGAGTAGTATCTTGGTATATCTCAGAATCAGAGATCCTGGGTTCCAATTCAAGTTCTGATACTTAGATACTTAGATCAGCAAGGATTTATCAAGTGCCAGTCATATTCTTGGTCCTTTGCTAGGTACTCAATATATAAAGACAAAAATAAAATATTCCCTGGCCTTCAAAGAGCTTAATTTTACCAGAAAGAACAGTACACACATAAATAATTATATATAAAATGTTTGTGCTTTCTGCTACATAGCCTTAGAAAGTCTCTTCTATTGGATTAAAAACACACACAAAACCCTCAAAAGAATACTACTACAATGGCTTGGCAATTTGAGCTCTACAAAATCTAGTAGAGGTGAAGTGGCTTGATCAAGATCATAGCTAAACGGCATAGTGAAAAGAAAGCTCAGATTGAAGTCAGGAGGATTAAGTTGAAATTTGGCCTCTTTTCCCTTCCTCTCTCCCTCCCTCCCTCCCTCCCTCTCTCCCTCCCTTCCTTCCTTTCCTTCCCTTCCTTCCTTCCTTCCTCCCTTCCTTCCTTCCTTCCTCCTTTCCTTCCTTCCTCCCTCCTTTCCTTCCTTCCTCCCTCCTTTCCTTCCTTCCTTCCTTCCTCCCTTCCTTCCTTCCTTCCTTCCTTCCTTCCTTCCTTCCTTCCTTCCTTCCTTCCTTCCTTCCTTCCTTCCTTCCTTCCTTTCCTTCCCTTCCTTCCTCCCTCCCTCCCTCCCTCCCTCCCTCCCTTCCTTCCTTCCTTCCTTCCTTCCTTCCTTCCTTCCTTCCTTCCTTCCTTCCTTCCTTCCTTCCTCCCTCCCTCCCTCCCTCTCTCCCTCTCTCCCTCCCTTTCCTTCCCTCCCTCCCTTCCTTCCTTCCTTCCTTCCTTCCTTCCTTCCTTCCTTCCTTCCTTCCTTCCTTCCTTCCTTCCTTCCTTCCTTCCTTCCTTCCTTCCTTCCTTCCTTCCTTCCTTCCTTCCTTCCTTCCTTCCTTCCTTCCTTCCTCCCTCCCTCCCTCCCTCTCTCCCTCTTTCCCTTCCTTTCCTTCCCTTCCTTCCTTCCTTCCTTCCTTCCTTCCTTCCTTCCTTCCTTCCTTCCTTCCTTCCTTCCTTCCTTCCTTCCTTCCTTCCTTCCTTCCTTCCTTCCTTCCTTCCTTCCTTCCTTCCTTCCTTCCTTCCTTCCTTCCTTCCACAGATAGTAGATCACAGAACTGGGATGTAAGACCAGATTCCTTGACTCCAAATCCAATTTGATTTCTGCTATACTAAACTGTAAGATAATATGCCCAGCCCAGCTTCCATACCTGGAAACTTGGAAACATATCAATTCCCACAGCTCTGGGAAGTAGCAGGTGAAATAATCTCCCCTTACAAAAGGGAACTGAGCTGCAGAAGTTTATAGATTTGTGTGCTTTGGCAAGTCTGTGGTTGATTAGTTTTTGGCTGCCTCTGAATAAACCCATAAATGTGTACATGCACATTTTGCATGGATAGATGGCCAGGTGAATGAAGACACCAAAAAGAAGAGTAATGACAAAGGTCATTTTAAAAACTTAATCATATCCAACGAAAACACAGACAATACCACTTTTATTTATAATTTTTTTTTTTTTTACCCTGGAACAAAAAATTGGTTAGACTTGGGATACAGTCCCTAAATCATGCTACTGTATTCTCAGTATTTCCTTCTCCCCAATTTTTTAACCTTATCCAGTCTTTGACTCTGGAAACTATTGCTTACAGCTGTGTCCCTACTCAATTAAAACAAAACAAAACAAAACTCTACAGCTCTTTATTACTGCTGAACTGGGGCAGGGCAAGCTTTGTCTGTTAGACTGGATTCAGTTCCCAGTCTCACTTTGAATATACCTTCCACTTATGTAAATGCTTCCTCTGATTGATTGGTTCCTCTCAGAACCTCCTTTTTAAGGAAGTTGCCCAGATCAGTCACCTTTCAGTTCCTTTCTAGGCAGTACTTTTGACTCATCAGACTTTTATTGACACAGTTTCTCTGTGACTATCCCCTTTCTATCTCTATCACCCCATATTTTTAAATTGCTTTTTGTATCCTATCTTCCTTCAATTAGAATGTAAGCTCCTTGAAAGCAGAGCTATCTTTCTTTCTGATATAATTTTATTCTCAGCGTTTAGCACAATGTATAGAACATAGGAAGCACTTAAATGATAGGTGGCTTGAACTCAGGATTAGAGCCTCAGATACTCAGAACTCAACCTGGCAACAGAGTCCAAGACACCAGATACTCACCTTCAGAGCCCTGATCAGGAGCATTCAAATCAAGACTAGATCTCTTACCATCAGGACTTTATCGATGTATCATTGTAGTCACATCAGTTCCTTCTAAAATGGCCATCAATCCTATTCATTACAATAGCTATTCTGAATCTCTTCTCAAACTAAATACAGTGCCTCTTTCTTTAATTTTTCCAGGATGGAGGAGTCATAGATATGTTTGTAGGCAGTAAGAAATGAGCCAATAGACCAGGAAATATTGCTAATAAATGATAGGGTAGAGATGAGAGAGCAATCTATTGGAAGAGATGGATGGATGGAAGAGGATCTCTGGTAGAAGTCTAGTCAGAATGGTTGCACAATTTTCTCCAACTTCATTTAACAATATATGTGAGGGTAAAAGAAAAGTTTACTAACCAAAGGATGGGGATTTCAGAGGATATAATAGAAGAGAAATATCAACTTCATTAAGGTAAAATTGCCTAGTGGAAGAGTAAGAGCTGGGTATAAAGGGAATCTCTGTGCTAGCCCAATGTGAGTCAAATGAAATCACACACATAAAGCACTTTTAAATCTACAAAATGAGACATAACTGGAAATTAGTGTCATTATAAACAACCAGCTCATTGCATATAATACATTACATATAATATATAATTATATAAATTGTGCCATATTATATAGCATATAATTATAATGATTCAATACGGATACTATTATAATAAAATAAGGATGAACAACACCAAGCTACCTAGACATGTTAGCAACAATACAAAACTATTATGAATTATTCTGTTTGTCAGGAGTCCAACATGCCTTAAAAGTACGAGAAATTATGAGGATCAAACATGTCACTTGTTTGTTGACTTTTCCATGTAAATAGCTCTATCATTAGTCCCCATTAAAAAAACAAGTGATGAGGGGAAAGGATGACACAAAAAACCCCATCTTTTCCTACCAGCCCCTTGATGGTGCTGACAGCTGCAACCAGTTCATAAATTCCACTGCTGCTGACTGACTCATGAAGTGGTCATGCAGAACATATTTCATAGGAAAAAAACGTTAGCTGGCTAGAGGCTGTATTGCTGATCACAGCTTGGAACTGCAACTACTGGTATGTGGCTATGTATTCATTTCATGCACTATAACACCTAATGTACATGACAAAGTGTTGAATATAAAGTTAATTCACAAACTGAAGAAGTGAATGCCACTGAGGCTTTGATGGAAAAGAAAAGCCTCTCCCCCACACTCCAAGATATCTAAGAAAGAACTTTCTGTTGCATATTTTAAGGTTTTTTTAAATACTTTTCCATGCCTCATGTCTTTTGTTAGCAGAAAATGGGCAACTCTTTTTGCATAGCCAACATTAGCATCCCAAACACTTAGAGCAGTATCCAAAGACGACAGTTTTTTAAAAGATGGCACAATGGTAATAGAGTTATTTTAAGGTTACTTGTTACTAAGATTTTTCTCTTGCCTTTTTTCAACAAGCCAAACCACAAATATTTATTGATGGTATGGACATTTCATTGTAGGGAACTGCAAAGAAACATACCCTCTAATCTCAAAGATGTTGATAATCCAGGTACAGGAAATGTGGGCAAAAAAATAAAAACACTATACAGTTCAGCATATGATCTGACATGTGCCAGGTATAATAGAAGTGCTTATTGGTTGATACAGCTATCAAGTTAAAGAAAGTGATAGTCATATAATCACAGATATGCACATTTAGAAGAGACTTCATTCCTCATTTTAAACCTGCCTGACCAAAAATCCTCTCTACAAAACATGTGACACATTTGCTTGGAGTTTTCTTGGTAAAGCGTCATTATCAACCATTTTCACTATAGTGTGAAGGAAGCATATGGTAGCAGTCTTTGATATATAACAGTATATCAAATGGAATGGAGTATTTGTTTTGGGAAGATAAAAGGAAAGAATTTTGATCAGCAAGTTTCTATGTCATGAAAAGAAACCTTATTGATACTTTATTTAAGTCTAGACTTTAAGTCTTAAACTCCTGTATTGTTATTTTAGTTACTTAATTACTTTAATTACTTAATTAATACTCCATAGTAATGGGTTCATTAAAACAATATATCTATGAAATATCTATTTGATGAATGGATTAATAGAGAGAGACAGAGACAAACACACACACAGAGAAAGAGAGACAGAGACATACACAGAAAGACAAAGACAGAGACAGAGAGACAGAGATGCACATAGAAATTCAATGTTAGCTTAAAGATTTTTAGCATGAAGGGAGCCTACTTCTTTCTTTGGCAATCTATTCTACTTTTGTATATGGCTAACTGTTGGGATTTTTTTTTTTAAACCAAACCTCAATCTGACACTGCTTTTAGTTCTGTGCTTTGGGAACAAATGAACAAAACCTAATCTTTCTTCCATGAATGATCTTTAATTTATAATTAATAATAATACTAACAAACATTTCTATAATACTTTAAGGAATAAAAAACACTTAATTAATGTTATTTTGTTCTCATAACAACTTTTTAAGGTTATTTTACCCTTTTTTACAGATGAGGAAACTGAGACCAAAAGAAGTGAATTGATTTGCCCAGCATCCCATAACTAGAAACTTTCTAAAACAATATTTAAACACAAGTCCTCTTAATTCTCAGTCTAGCACTCTATCCATGAGGTCACCTAGCTGCTACCTAGATACAGATGCTTTGATATAGATATCATGTTCTTTATATTTTTTCTGGCTAAACTCTGTGTTAAACCTGACCGTGATTTCACCATATTGGTAACCATCCTCCATTTGCTTCCCAATTTTCTTCTGAAATGTGGCTCCCAGAAACGAACATAACATTTTACAAATGATCTGATTGGTACAGAGTAATGATTCATCTACAATGATGGATACTTTGCCTCTCTGGATGAAGTTTAAAATCTCAGTCACTTATTTCAGGGGTTATAGTACTCTCTTAACTCATATTGATGTAGTATGTAAACATTTTACTTTTTTTTCCACCAAAAATATTGTTTTCTAACTAGACATTTCACTCCTTATACCTGAGGCAACTATACAGTGAATATATTATTAGAGCAGTTGTATGTTGCAATGAATATTTTACTGGATCTGGAGTCAGTAAGACTTCTCTTCTTGAGGTTAAATCTGGCTTAAGATAGTTACCAGCTGGACAAGTCACTTCACATAGTTTGCCTCAGTTTTCTCAAACTGTAAAATGAACTAGAGAAAGAAATGGAAACACTTGAGCTACTTTATGAAGAAAACCCCAAATGGAGGTCATGGGGAGTCAGACATGACTGAAAAAATTACAGAAAAGTTAAGAATCTGGCATAAGAAGAACTGAGTCCAATTGAGTCTCTTAATATTTACCAGCTATGAGATCCTGGACCAGTTCTGTAGTCTTTTTCTGCCTCATGGCAGCACCTACCTCATGGGCCATTGTGAGGACCAAATTTAAAGTATTATGCAAACCTTAAAATGCTATTTGAAGATTAACTCTTAGAACTGTTATTATTCTTATTGTTGTTATATTGATTTTTTTTAACCTAAGTGCAAAACTGGAAATTAACAGGAAAATACGTGTGCATAATAATGGAGGGTCAACACCCTAGCCTAGCAGTAGGATTATAGTTCAGATCTATAAAGCACCTTATCTGATATAACCAACTTCTCTTCCTCTTGCAATTGATAAATAAGGAAACTAAAATCTAAGAAAATAACTGGAGAAAAGAGTAGTAAGTGAGAAACTCAGTACTTAAATTCATCTTCCATGACTCCAGTTTTAGCATTCTTTTCACCAGATCAAATGATGCCTTTGTATTATCTAGTTAAGTAATATTAATTCTATAATAGAGTACTATGATTGGTTTGGAAGGCATGACAAAAAGGATAAATAGTAGGACCTGGTGACTGATTGGTCACAGAAGACCAGTTAGAAAAGGGAGGAAATGGAGCTTTTGAATCTGAATGTCCTAAAGAAAGTGAAGCACTGAAGAGAAATTTTAAAAGTTAAGAGTTATTTACTTATTGCAATAGCTATCAGAGAAAAGAAGGACCCAGGTAAGATTTGGGGAAATAAGGAGAAAATATAGATGGTTGTTTGCTAGTAACTTTATCTTGGCCCATCAGTCAGTCAACAAATATTTATTGAGCTCATACTATTTGTTGAGCACTGTGCCAAGTGGAAGGGATACACAGGAAGTTAAAGATAGTCCCTGATTTTGAGGAACTCACAATCTAAGGGGGAGAAAACTTTAAATATGACATTTAAACAAAGATAAAATGGAAATAATCAATAGAAGAATGGTACTAGAATTAAGAGGAATTGGCAAAAGCTTTCTGTAGAAGGTGGGATTTTGGCTAGGACTTGAAAGAAGTCTGGGAGGCTAGGAGATAGAAACCAGAAAAAAGAGCATGTTCATGCATGGGAGACAGCCAACCATTAAGAATGCCAAGAGTAGGAGGGGGTATAGTGTCCTGTTTGAGGAAAAATAAGAAAGTCAGTATCACTGAATTGAAAAGTACTTTAGAATGAATAAGATTAAGGAGAGGGGGGTAGAGAGGGCAACATGACTAGGAGAATAATGATGCCTTCAATAAGGAAGTTTGGAAGGGGAATGGTATTGGTGTAAATATACTAAATTTGATTTTGGATATGTTGAATTTTAGATGTCTCCAAGACATCTGGTTCAAGAAATCAATTAGGCAGCTGGAAATGAGAACCTCTCCAGGTTGATCTCCATCAACAGAAGATTTGGATAGGATAAGTAGATTAGAGAACTGAATCCATAGCTTGTGATAAGATCACTAAGTGAAATAGTATAGAAGGAGAAAAAAAGAGGGTCTCAAACACAGTCCTGTTGTATAATTAGAGTTCAGGGGTATAACTGATGAAAATTCAGTAAAAAAAATCAGGAAATAGCTGTCATGAGGGTAGGAGGCAAAACTGGAGTCCACTCTTTGCCGAAGTCCCAAACATGGCATCCTTACACTAGCCATGTCAAGGATTTCTGCCCACTGGTGTCAGCTCTGGCTCTGGGGTCTTTCTACCTTTTAACCTTACTTCCAAACCCCACAATAAACCTCTTTTATCAATCTAGGTTTTTGGGTTTGTAAATTCCTTTACAGGGGACTCTTGCACCACCACCAAACCTCATTTAACTCCGTATCCTTGTGCTGAATCCAAAGGGGTTGCAGGGGAGCTCTATTTGACTCCCTGTACCCTGAACCTGCCACTAGACCTCAATTAAATCTAATTTTATTTAGATGCTCCTTATCTAATTCTCATCAAAAGCATCTATGTCAAACATATTGTCAAAATGCAAGACAGATATGGAATGAATGATATCAAGGATGTTGATCAAATGCAAGTTTTTTGAGGATGGAGGAGACATGGTCATGTTTGTAGGCAGTAGGGGAAAGGAGATTGGAAAACAAGTAAGAGAGTTCTGGGGGTGGAGCTAAGATAGTGAATTAAAGTCAGGAAACTGCTCAAGCTCTCCCAGTTTCCCTCAAAACAGTTTTGCAAAATTCCAAATCTATAATCTCAAGGAAAAAATACTGCAAGATACCAAACAAAAATAATTCAAATATCAAATATCAAGGAGCCACAGTCAGGATTACCCAAGACCTGGCAGCTTCTACAATAAAAGATTGGAGGGCCTGGAATGCCATATTTTGGAAGGTAAAGGACCTAGGGTCACAACCAAGAATTACCCAATGAGATTTAGCATCCTATTTCAGGGGAGGAGATGGAGCTTCAGAAAAGTAAGAGACTTTCAATCATTTCTATTGAAAAAAAAAAATAAAACAGAAATAAACAAAAAATATAATCTACAAACACAGGATACAAGAGAATCATAAAAACATAAACAGTGGGAAAATATATAGTTAAAGGTTAAACTGTTTATCTCCCGAGATAGTAAAACAATATCTGTAACTCTTGAGGATTGTTTTCTGTCACTGGGGTAAATAGAGGGTAGCATTAAATGAACTGAGAGTGTGGTTGTGAATGGATGCTGATGTGATGACAAAGAAAAAATCATTAAGGAGTGGAAAACGGAAGAGGGAAGCTATAATAGGACAATTAGTTCACACCAAGAGGCTCAAAGGACATATTACAAACAAGGGAAAGAAGGGACGGAATGAGCACTGACTGAAGCTTGATCTCATCAGTTCTGGCTCTAAAGAGGAAATAACTTAATCATTCAGGTGGGTATAGAAATTCATCTAACTCTATAAAGAAGTAGGAGGAGAAAGAAGAAAATATCTGAAGAAGCTATGAAGGTTATGGCATATTATTGTTCCATAAAAAGTGATGAGCAAACCGATTATAGAAAGGCTTGGAAAGATTTTCATGATCTGATGCTGAGTGAAACAAGCAGAACCAGGAATACATTGTAACAATAACAGCAAGAATGTGTGATGATCAACTATAAAAGACTTGGTTCTTCTCAGTACTTCAGTGATCCAAAGCAATCTCAACAGACTTTGGATATAAAATGCCATCTGTAACCAGAAAAAGACTCAATGTAAATCAACACATACTGTGTTCACTTCTTTTTTTCTGTTTTTTTTTTTTTTTTTTTTTTTTTAATCTCTCCCATGGCTTTTTCCCTTTTGCTCTGATTTTTCTTTCCAACATGATTCATAAAGCAATGTGTATTAGAAATAAACTTACTACAACAATAGAAAAAATAATAAAACAAGTGAAGAGAGTAGAAATGATAGAGGAGTAGTATAAGGGGAAAACAACAAGAAGAAACAACACAACAAAAAATAAAAATGGGATACGTATGTACTTAGAGAGTTAACCTTTGAAAAGAGAGGGGCCATGACTTCATGTAACATAGGGATAAAGAAGCTGGTGGCAGAATGCATGGAACCCTTTGGGAACATGAACCCTCATATGAAGAGGTTTTCATGTAGAAACTATGGAACAAAAGATAGTTTTTCACTGTGCTCTTACTGAAAACCAAATGAGGAAACAATATATCTACCCCCCTCTTTTACATGAGCACAGAAGGATTCATGTGGGTAAATCATTAGGAACACATCTTCCCTCCTGGAAAGAAAGAAAAAACAATTGAGTTCCTTACTTTCTCTCTAGAGAGATAAAAAGGAGAACTCAGGGGGTGCAAATTGTGAATTTCAAGGTTTCAAGAGAGGTTTGGGGGTTTCTTCCTTTTTTCTAAAAGATAAATTACTTTTTTTTCTAGAAAAGATTAATACAATTTATGTTTTTGCTGAACAGCAGAATAGCATGTCATATAAAGAGTGACAAAACTCCTGGCTTTTAATACTTTTTAGCTGCATAATTCTGAGCAGGTCATACCGTCTGGAAACCTCAGTTTCATCAATTGAAAAATGGTACTTACTACTTAGGGTTCTAAGAATAAATAAGAGAATATATATTGAGTTTTTTTTAACTTTTTAAATATTCTATGTAAATGTCAGTCATGATTGTTATTATTGTCATAACTTTATAAAGGACTTAAATTATCTTTTTCTTACAGCAAAATGTATCACTATATTAGTTAGTGCAGTAGACAGAGCACTGGGTGTACAGTCAAGAAGACTGGAATTCAAGTCTAGGCTCAAATGCTTCTTGACTGTGTGACTCTGAACAAATCTTTTAACTCTGCTCAGCCTCAGTTTTGTCATATGTAAAATGGGGATAATAATATTACTTACCCTCCTAGGATTATTGTGAGGATCAAATGAAATAGTATTTATAAAGTGCTTTTCAAACCTTAAAATGCTATATAATTGCTAATTAATAATAAAAATAATGGTTATAATAGTAATAATATAATAAATGGGAACTAGAGATCAGATCAATTAATTTCAAACTAATCTGAAAAGTATAGATTGTTTATTTCAACTTGCTCATTTTACAGATCAACCTACAAATCAAAGTTAAATGACTTCCCTAGAGTCCACACAGATAGAATTTGAACTGAGATTTCCTCATTCCCCAATTCAGTGCTCTTTCCATTGTTTGAAACTTCTTACCTAAGAGACAAAGGAATTTATGTGGGTGAAATTAAGTACCCAGTACAATGAGATTGATGACATCAAATGTTTTTCATAGCTTGCCCAATTGACAGCACCTTAACTCAGGCCCAACCCCAAATGGCAGATTATTCAGGTAGTTTCTCAGAGTCCTTAGATTAATATAGCAAACAGCATATAAGGCATAAATTATACACATTTTAAATTACTGCAATGCAATTTTTAAATTCCTTAAATAAGTTTTGATTTAAAATGACTAATATGGAAATATTTTATGTGATTGAACATGTATAGTCTATATGTGATTGCTTACCATCTCAGGGAGAAGAAAAGGGAGGGAGAGAAGGATAGATTCTGGAACTCAAGTCTTATTTAAAAAAAAAAAAAAAAAAAAAAAACACCTTAAAAATTGTTGTAACATGTAATTGGAGGGAAAATAAAATATATTTTAAAAAGAAAAAAAAACCTTGATTTAATAATATGTTCAGTAAGTAGAACTCAAGAGTAGACAATAAATACCATCCCCTTGATATTTATTTTGAACCACTTATGAAATAGTCTCTTATGAAAACCTAGAAACTTGGATTAATTTAGTTTGTTGTATATTCATTAGCCTAGATTAAGATGAATGCTCACTGGATTTTTTTTTTTTATAGCTAAGTAAAATTTTGGATCAAATTTTACATTATTTCTGCTTTTAGGTAATTTATTCAGTTGTCACTTGAAAAAAAATGCCCAGAAATAATGGCTTATGTTATACTAAAGTCTAGGATATTGGTTTCTGGCACTAAAGGAAAAAAAAAATGTGATTTTCTTGTTCCTATATCAAACTTCCAAGTCTTCACATTAAAAAAAACAAAAACAAAAACAAAAAAAAAAAACAAAAAACCATCAAGCTATCAAATTCCCTATGAAAAATACACAGAAATCTCTATGGTTTTAAGAAGCAGATCTATAAGACTTTTATCATTAAGACCTTAATCCTGGAATAATTTAACAGGAATAATTAATCATAATCCTAATATAGTGCTTTGAGGTTTTAAATTTTCTTACTTATTTTATCTCTTTTGGTCTTTGCTTCAAGCCTATAATGTATGTGCTATTATAATAATCATTTTACAGATTCAACAGCAACCAACAACAAAAACTGAGACTGAGAGATGTTAAATGTCTTGTCCAAATTGATCCAAATGTTATCTAATCCTCTAACCAATGTGTTCCTTAGATATCTTTTTGTTATTGTTGCCTTTTTATTGATAATTTCCATATTCTATTTAATAGCCTTTCTACCCAAGGTTTTCCAAGACTTTCAAGCAAGGGTGCTGAATTGAGAGTCAGATCTTGTCTTCAAATTCTGATTTTGCCACTTAACTACCCATATAACCTACGTCACTGAGCTAAATTTCTAGCAACTAACATTTAAATGATACTTTTTTTTTTCATATTTTTATCTATATGATGAGGGGTTAGAAACCATATATCCACTAAGATTTCTTCTTTCAATTTATTAGTCATTGCTTGATGCATAATACATCTCTATTCCATAATGTCTGCCTCTACTGAGATGCTACTACATCAATTGTCCAAACTGGAAAAAAAAAAAATTCGTACAGAAAAACTAACCAACCCACAAACAAAATCTCAAACAATTGCTATTTATTGTTTATATAACCTGGGACAAGTTACTTTAATCTCCTGAATTCAAGGCTGGTGCTCAATCCACTGCACCACCTAGCTGCCCCTACTTTAATCTCACTGAGTTAAATTCTCAGTGTTTGGGATCAGACAGACACTAAGATTTCTTCTCTCAATTTATGAATCAGCGTAACACATATTTATTAAGTACTTGCTTGATTCATAGTATACTATAATCCTGAGAAGGGGGAAACTATCACAGCACAGTGGGTGTGACATAGTGAACATTTGATCAATATAGAATAAATGCATGGTCCTGTCTTTTCTTTGTATCAGCCCTTTAATAAATGAAATTTAATATTGGTCTCATATTGGGACTTGACAGAAGAAGAAAGAGATAATTTGAAATGAAGAACAGAAAATTCAATTGAAATTAATTTAATTCAATTTGGTATTAACAAGTATAACACTAGGTGTCTCACCAGAGTCTAAGAGACCCACTGCTCTTAATGAATCAGACCCCTGAAGACAAAATAACCAAATTAGACTTATAGTCTAATAGGGAATACAGAAAGACAGGTTCATATTAATTTTGTCTTCAGAGGGCAGTTATCAAACTTACAAATTCCTTGTGATTATGCTTCCAGTTAGAAAAAGAAAAACTAACAAAAAGTTGGAGTTTGGATGCCAGCCCTACACTAGAGGAGATCCCCATCTTCTAAGAGAATTGCCTCCATGCCCTCAAGGTATGAACCAATGGATACAAGGAAATGCAAATATTTAGTCAAAAGCAAGAGCTTGAGAGAAGTGAGACTATTTCTGTAAAACCGTGTAAGTGTTTGATTTCAAGTCTTTTGATATAACATTAGGCAAGCAAGGTCCATATTAGTATAGTGAATGTTATTATGTGAAACTGAATATAGCACAAATCTGATAGATAAAACTTAACCTGATAGATCATTATTGTTGTTTGTTATAAATTGGCTGTTTTTCAGTCATTTCCAGCTCTTCATAACTCCATTTCAGAATTTTCTTGGTGCGGTTTGCTGTTTCCTTTTTCAGCTCATTTTACAGATGAGGAAATTGAGGCACACTGAATTAAGTGACGTGCTCAGGGTCACCGCTAGTACGCGTCTGAGGCCAGATTTGAATTCAGGAAGAGGAGTTTTCCTGATTCCAAACTCAATTTTCTTTCCACTGCACCACCTCGCTGAACTCAGATAGATTATGGCTAACATAATATGGCCATTTTTCATACCTTTCATCCCCTATTCATGTCATGCAATTGTTTTTCCACGAATGGATAAGCCATTCAACTCTGGACAGTAGAACAAGGCAATTGAACTTTTCCTTTCCTCCCTCCCTATCCCAATATCAGTTTTAAATATTTCTAAGTAGATGTTAATTAAGTGCAGTTTACAGTGCAGGTTTAACAGCTCTATCAAATCTTGCAAAATTGATTTTAAGAAAGGCAAGTATAGTTTGAGCACAGATGAGGTATGACAGAGTGGAAGGCCACAGCTGTCCTTTTGTCAGCCTAGAACATTCTGTAACATATTTCAATAGAAAGTAGAATTTAATTCACAGCATATGCTTGGGATTGTTTCCAACACCTCTGATAGCTTATAGTGATAGAATAACTCAACCATATTTAAATAAGGTAAACATCTGCAAACCAACATACTGAACATCTTTCCAAAGATGTATAGACTGTAAGTTTCTGCCACTGCCAATTTATACACAGGTTTAGTTATTATTTTAATGATGTATTTTTAACGGCTTATATTTCCATGTTAGTGTGATTGATGTGGATGCTTTTCATGTGTGGTTGGGGGAGTCTATCTGGGATTTATAAACCAACAGGCTAATCTGGGCACTGACAGATCATTTTCTACACCAGGGAACTCCACAAACATTCCCTTCAAACTAGACTAAACTAGTTCAATACACTCAATGGCTTCATGATTTGTTTGTTTTCGTTTCTTTTTCCCCCTAGAAACACAACCAAGACTGTGTAGTTTTAGGTTGCCTATATCCAGAGAAAAACAAATAATTGGATGCACACAGCACATCCCAGAGAAACCACCTAAGATAGGGCATACCTGCAGAGAAACAAACATGACTTGGCAGAGGCTGTGTGTGACCCAAGAGTAAGGAAACATTTTTAAAGTTAACCCCAAATCCCTGAATGCTATTAAGCAAGTGATTTAACCCACTCTGCCCCTTAGCTATTATCCCATATCTCTCTTCTTCTTGGTTAAACTCCTTGAAAAAAAAAAATTTCCTCTATCTTTTCCTCTTACTCTCAATCATTCATTTAATAACAAGTCATTAAATGTTTATTATATTCAAGACACTGGGCTAAGAGCTGGAGATACAAAAGGAGGAAAAAGATAATAAAGATCTTCAAGAATATTACAGTTTAATGAGAGATATAACATGCAAACATGTATAAAAAGCAAGCTATAAACAGGATAGATAGGAAATAATTTCCAGAGAAAAGGCATTAGAATTAAGGAGGACTAGGGGAAGACTTCCTGTAGAAGGTAGGAATTTAGCTGAGACTTAAAGGAATCCTGGGAGGTCAGGAGATGAAAAAGAGGAAGAACATTACAGAGATGGGGAAGAATCAGGGAATGCATGGAGCCTTGTTTGGGGAAGAGTCAGGAAGACAATGTCACTAGATAGAAGAGTGCATGTTAGGGAGTGAAGTATAGAAAGACTGGAAAGGTAGGAGAGAGTGAGGCTATGAAAGGCTTTGCATCAAACAAAGCATTTATTATTTGATACTGAAGGCAATAGGGAGTCATTGCAGGTTATTAAGTAGAGAGATGGGATGAAACGATCATTCCTGTGCTTTATGAAAATCATTTTAGTAACTGAATGGAAGATACACTGGAGTGAGGATGGATTTGGGTCAGGCAGACTCCCCAGCAGGCAATTGCAATGATGCAAAAATAACGATATGAAGTGACAAGGTCATCAAAGTGGTGGGAGAAAGGGGAATATTTGAGAGAATTTGGAAAGGTGAAATTGACAATCCTTGGAAAGAGATGAGATTTTGGGTAAGAGAGTGAGGACACCAAAATAACTCCTGGGTTAGGAGCCTGACAGCCTGGGCAGTTGGATAGTACTGCCCTCTATAGCAATAGGGAAGATAGAAAGGATTGAGGAGATGGTATTGCCCTCTAAAATAATAATAAGGAAGATTGGGGTCAGAGGGGAAAGATAATGATCCAGAGATCACCATACAGCCCTTTTCTTTGGGAGACTAAGTTGGGGCCACTTTAGCATTGAAATTCCCAAATAAGGTAATTCATCCTAAAGATGTGGTTGGTTAAAAGTTTTTCCTCATTTATGACTTAGAATGTGAGGTCATTTGAGCTGGCTAATCAGGACAAAGATCCAGTATATAAGGAGTGTTAGTTAGCCCAGGTCCCTATATAAATTCTTGTCTGTTAACTCGGTCTCCTGGCCTAACTGCTTTCTCAAAAGGTTGTAATAAAATTCCTTTCTTATTTTGCCTTAAGAAACCTTTTTAATTTATTTGATTTTTTTGAGCTGGTGGTCTTGTCCCACACAAAATGTAGCCTCTAATTTTTTTTTTTTTAATTTCTAGAGTTTAGCAAAGCACCAGACACTTAATAAAATCTAATTAAACTGATTAACTGAAAAGTTATGTATAGGTAAGTCACTAAATTTATAAGGGCTCCCAAGCAACTCTCTAAAACAATTAAATGCTTATCTACTTCTTTTTAGGTGAGGTAGTTTTCAAACTGTGACTTTGAGCTCCTGACCTCCTTAATGGAACTGCTGAAATCATGACCAGAATTTTGGTCCAAATCAATTTTTTGGACCAAAAATCAAAATCAAACCATACTAAAATAAGTCTCTGGGAAGGAGGGCTAGAAGAATAAGAAAGTCTAAAATGTTTATTATGTTTAAAGAAATTGATCGATTTTATTACTTTTTTACAGTAACCAGACAACCAATGCTTCCAATAAGAGGTCCTGCTTAATAGAAGAGAATTCTTTATAATTAGGATAACTAAATTCTAGCCTTAGGGACTTTTGTATTATTCTTATGCAAATAAAGCTTCTAAAGAGCTTGAAAACATTTTGTTCTTGCAAGTAGGTAAACATTCTCTTTCAATTATTGCTAATATTGTTCTCATTATTAGCAAAACTCACCAAAACAATTTAAAAACTTTTTTTTTTTTTTTTTTTAGCTAATACAAAGGTGAATTTCAGTCACTCCTCAAACCATTACCTACTATTCCTAATTAATGAACTCCAATCTAGGGAATTTTTGTTAGGGCAAAAATAGCATAATTGTTAAATTTGTCAATCTGATGATATATCAAGTACTAGATACTTAAAATGAATTCCCAAAGATAGCTTGTTTTTGCTTGAATTTCTACATAATTATCCAATCTCAATCTTATTTGCTTTTGTTTGTTTATTAATTTTGCAGAGCAAAATGGTTCAAAGAGCATAGGTTCTAGAATTTGAGATCCTTTGGTCTATATATATTCCCTTGAAACCTTGAGTCTGGAGCTCAGTTTTCCCATCTGTAAAATGAAGAGCTTCTGAAGTCCTTTCCAGCTTTGTTTGATAAGCCAAGAGAGAATAAAACCCTGAATTTAGAGTTCAATTAGAATAACAATTCTATTACACATAGTACTTGACCCATAGTCCTAATGATGATGTCTAGATAAGGGATACCTAAATAAAATTAAGATTAATTGAGGTCTAGTGGCAGGTTCAGGGTACAGGAAGTCAAATGGAGCTCCCCTGCAACCCCTTTGGATTTGGCGCAAGGATACAGAGTTAAATAAGTTCTAGTGGCGGCACAGAGTCCCCTGTAAAGGAATTTACAGTGCAGAAAACTTAGATTGATAAAAGAAATTTATTGTAGGGTTTGAAAGTAAGGTTAAAGTCTGGTTAGTAAAAGGTATTAGATAGAGAAAAGAATACATCATAAGTGGCAGACAGAGAGTCTGTGATGCAAAGCATGTTGCTAGCATGTTTTAACCCTCTGCAAAGAAATGATTCCAGCTTGGCTCTTTTATTTGGTAAAAGGGGCCTATGGGTGAAGTCCCATGTTGGTTGCTTGCTGAACCGGGCAAGGGCCAAAACCCACCAGATGGGGGTTGGGAAACCTGAGCAGATTGACTAGGTCTTGTAAATCAAAGGTCAGTCATAGGGGTTGGGGATCAGCAAGGGGATAGGGGTTGAGAATCAGAAAAGAATCTTAAAGGGGATAGGGGTTGAGAATCAGAAAGGAATCTTAAAGGGGCTACTGCCCTTATCAATAGCACTTAATAGGAATTTTCTTTCTGTCTCTGCCCTTGTCTTTCTCTTTCTCTCTCCCCCCTCCCCCAATCTCCTCTGCTTTTCTATCTGTCTCTGTCTTTGCTGTTCTATCATATCTTTCTGTTTTGCTTCTGCCTCTGTCTCATCCCTGTGTTCTGGATGAAGACACCTACCCAAATTGACTACTCAGGAGTTGCTCCAAGAAAAGTGCAGAAATTATATTAGAATCTCGAGAAGGGGACCATCCTGTTCTGTGAGTAGAAAGGACAGTAAAGATATTTACAGCAGGAGGGCCACTCCTTGAGAGCCTTGAGGGCTCACAGTTTTTATATATTTCAGATAAAGAACCCCCAAAATCCTACCCTCTATATGTTGTGATTGGTTACATAAGTTTTTATTCCCCTATTTGGTCAATGGAATGCAGTAGATAAAGTGATGGTATAGCTTCTCTGGCCACATATACTTTTAATTTCTTCTTTGGACAATGGAATATAGTCCAGGCCTTATTAAAATCACTTGATTCTAGAGAAGCCAAAACTGAGGCCTCCAAGCTTCAGCTAATTTAAGTTACTGATCAATATGTGATTGATCTATAAGTTCTTCACTTTTTCCACCTCTCTCTCTCTCTCTCTCTCTCTCTCTCTCTCTCTCTCTCTCTCTCTCTCTCTCTCTCTCTCTCTCTCTCTCTCTTCTCCCTTTCTCTTTCTCTTTTTCTCTTCTTTTCTTTCTCTTTCTTTTTTCTTTTCCTCTTCTTTTTTTTTCCTGCCTGTACCACTGGACAAGTCTTTGATTCAAAATTTTTGCATAAATAATATTGATATAATAAGGATTCTGTGTCTCCCTGATCTTTGTGGAGGATGGGCCTCCTGGCTTGGGGAAATTCCTAAAAATGATCCCCACCCACTTGAATATACCTTAGGAAAGCTTAACCAGCTCCCATAAAAATCTCCCACTCCCAATTGATCCGATCATCACTTTGGTCTAGGAAACAATCACTACCCTTTATTGAATTGAAATTTAGTCCCTCAAATTCATCTAGAGATGGCTCCCTAGACACAGGCCATAAAAACCCAATATAATCAAAGGCTGAACCCCAAATCTTTGCTGATTCCTAATGAGGAAAGCCCACTGAGTTGTTTCTCAGTGTAAACCCATCTTCGCTTAAAAAAACAAAAAAAAAAAACAAAACTACCTTTGCTAAAAATCTTAACAGGATTAGACCCACTGAGAAGTTGTGTCTTCTCAGTGTAAACCCATCTTTGCTAAAAACCTATCTTTGCTAAAATTCATTAGGAAGGAGCCCTCTGGGAGATAATAAATAGATTAGAGGAACAGAGGATAATCTACCTCTCAGACTTGTGGAGGAGGAAGGAATTTATGACCAGAGGAGAACTAGAGATCATTATTGATCACAAAATAGAAGATTTTGATTACATCAAACTAAAAAGTTTCTGTATAAATAATACTAATGCAAACAAGATTAGAAGGGAAGTAACAAATTGGGAAAATATTTTTAAAAACAAAGGTTCTGACAAAGGTCTCATTTCCAAAATATATAGAGAACTGACCCTAATTTATAAGAAACCGAACCATTCTCCAATTGATAAATGGTCAAAGGATATGAACAGACAATTCTCAGAGGAAGAAATTGAAACTATATCCACTCACATGAAAGAGTGTTCCAAATCACTACTGATCAGAGAAATGCAAATTAAGACCACTCTGAGATACCACTACACACCTGTCAGATTGGCTAAGATGACAGGAACAAATAATGATGAATGTTGGAGGGGATGTGGGGAAACTGGGACACTAATACATTGCTGGTGGAGTTGCGAAAAAATCCAGCCATTCGGGAGAGCAATCTGGAATTATGCCCAAAAAGTTATCAAACTGTGCATACCCTTTGACCCAGCAGCGCTACTACTGGGATTATATCCCAAAGAAATACTAAAGAGCGGAAAGAGACATATATGTGCCAAAATGTTTGTGGCAGCTCTTTTTGTTGTAGCTAGAAACTGGAAGATGAATGGATGTCCATCAGTTGGAGAATGGTTGGGTAAATTGTGGTATATGAAGGTTATGGAATATTATTGCTCTGTAAGAAATGACCAGCAGGAGGAATACAGAGAGGCCTGGAGAGACTTAAATCAACTGATGCTGAGTGAAATGAGCAGAACCAGAAGATCACTGTACACTTCAACAACAATACTGTATGAGGATGTATTCTGATGGAAGTGGAAATCTTCAACATAAAGAAGATCCAACTCACTTCCAGTTGATCAATGATGGACAGAGGTAGCTACACCCAGAGAAGAAACACTGGGAAGTGAATGTAAATTGTTAGCACTAATATCTGTCTGCCCAGGTTGCATGTACCTTCCGATTCTAATGTTTATTGTGCAACAAGAAAATGATATTCACACACATGTATTGTACCTAGACTATATTGTAACACATGTAAAATGTATGGGATTGCCTGTCATCGGGGGGAGGGAATAGAGGGAAGGGGGGATAATTTGGAAAAATGAATACAAGGGATAATATTATAAAATATATATATATATATATAATAAAAAATTAAAAAAAAAAAAAAAAAAGGAAGGAGCCCTCTGGGAAGTTGTTTCTCCATGTAATAAACCATTTTTTAAAAATTTTTATTTTTTTGCCACAAACCTCACTTGCATTTGGGACTGTGAATTCTGTCACAAGAACCTGTGACATTGGCCTGGGGATCTCTCACCCCTCATTTCTTACACCTCAACAATATGAAGATACTGAATTAAGATCCTAAGATCCTTTCTAGCTCTTGATCCTATGATATTCCATTTTTAAATCTTTTGCCCATATTGACAAAGCACATGAATATAAAGTTTCATATAAACATTAGCTACCAGTGTAATTTTGACCCAAGTCACTTAACCTCTTTGAATATCAGCTTTCTGATCTTTAATATGTATGAGAATTTAGACTAGATGGTCTCAACTGATTCAACTGATTTTTCCAATTGAAAAACTTTTTTTTTTTTTTTTTTATGCTGGTGCTTCTGAGTTTTGAAAACTATAATAGCTAATAAGCTATTATGGTGCTATGCTAAGTACTTTATAATTATTATCTCATTTGGTCCTCACAATCATTCTGAAAGATATTTATTATCCCCATTTTGCAGATGGGGAAACTGAAGAATAGAGAGATTAATAATTTCCTCAGAGTCACATAGCAAGTGTATGAGGCAGTAAAAGCTCAGCTTTTCCTGACTCCTGGTCTAGTGTTCTATCCATTACTCCCACCATTCAGCAACCGCCAGGGTGCTGACTCACTCAGTGGCTCAAGGAATCAACAACCCTTTGATCCTTGAGGGAAGATTACAACTCATCTACACCACTAAGAATCTCTCTCTTATCATATTGAAATTCCCTCTGGCTATTTGAAATGTCATGGATGCCAGTCTAAAACTTGACTGCCCATCTTTTATCCCTTCTTATATAAATGGTCTTCCTTTTCTGATCATCACTTAGATGATAAAACTTATGCAATTTTTTAGATGTAAGTCATTGTTACTAAGAAGGCCATATAAACAACAGAGTTTTCTCTTCTTTTCTTTGTGTCACCTACAACTGTGTTTCTTTTTCTAATTTTAATTTAATTTTAAAAATGCACATTTCTTTATGAATCATGTTGGGAGAGAAAAATCAGAACAAAAGGGGAAAACCATGGGAGGAGAAAAATACAGAAAAAAGAAGTATACATTGTATATATTGATTTGCATTCAATCTCCACAGTTCTCTTTCTGGCTGCAGATGGCATTTCCTTTCCAAAGTTTACTGGAATTGCCTTGGATCACTGAATCACTGAAAAGAACCAAATGTTTTATAGTTGATCATCACACATTCTTCTTTTACTGTGTACAACGTATTCCTGATTCTGCTTGTTTTGCTCAGCATCAGCTCATGTAAACTTTCCAGGCCTTTCTAAAATCAGCATTCTTTTTATAAAACAATAATATTCCATTACCTTCATATACCATAACTTGTTCAGCCATTCCCCAGTTGATAGGCATGTGCTCATTTTCCAATTCTTTGTTATCACAAAAAGAGCTGCTACAAACATTTTTGCATATGTGGGTCCTTTTCCCTCCTTTATGATTTCCTTGGGATACAGACCCAGTAATGGCACTGCTGGGTCAAAACGTACGCACAGTTTTATAGCATAGTTCCAAATTTTTCTGCAGAATGATACAACTGTGTTTCTTTGGAAATTGTTGATATATAAACTTTCTCAATCATACAGCATTATTAGCAGATCACTTGTTTTGAAAAGATGGATTTTCATGTTAAGTAGCAGCTTGGGTTTGTTGAAAATACTTGAGTTCCACTTCAGTTGACCAATGATGGATAGAAATAACTACACCCAGAGAAGGAACACTGGAAAGTGAATGTAAATTGTTAGCACTACTGTCTATCTACCCAGGTTACTTATATCTTCGGAATCCAATACTTAATGTGTAACAAGAAAATGGTATTTACACACATATATTGTTTCTAGGTTATATTGTAACATATGTAAAATGTATGGGATTGCCTGTCATCAAGGGGAGGGAGTAGAAGGGGGGGATAATTTGGAAAAATGAATACAAGGGATAATATTATTAAAAAAATTACTCATGCATATATATACTGTGGGAAAAAAATTCTAAATAAAAAAAAGAAAATACTTGAGTTCTTTAAATAAAATCTATTCTTCTATCTTAATAATAATAGCAATAACATCCACATGTATAATAATACACACAAATATAGTAATATGTACATATTACTATATATAATATAGATGTTTATGTTTATATATACACACACCTATCTAGTATTTTGAGTATATAGTGGTGTTCTAAAATAGATATATCATTTTAAGGTTTGTAAAGTGCTTTACAAATATTTTATTTTATCCCCCCAACTCTGTAAGGTAGGTATTATTATAGTTCTATTATACAGATGAGGAAAATGAAAGAGCAGAGTTTGAATGTTACAAGATCACATAGCTAGTAAGTGTCAAAAGGTAAATTTAAATTCAGATCTTCCTAACTCCAGGTCCAACACTCTGTACAATGTGTCACACGATTATCTCCAAATCATTCACTTCTACTGACCCTTCATTGTTCATCACAGTGTTCTTGTGTCAGATGAAGAAAGTACTAATTCAGTGGAATGGCCAGCCAGTTGTTGTTAAAATCTAGACAATGGGCATGTTTCATCAATTTAGCTGTTATGATTATCCCCTGAATAATCATGAATCTCATAATGTTTTGAAACTTCAGAGGACAAATATAAGAGCCTTCAACAACAAGTCTCATTAAATGTAGGGAATTCCATCTTGATAGGACATTTTGCTAAACATCTTTGTAGGCATCTTTGGTCAGAGTAAAAATATGTGTTTTATTCCTAGATTAATATTAATAATTAAGGAGTCCTGGAATAGATTTTTCTGTGGTTGCATTTACTAAGGAATCTTAAATTATCTTAATATAGAAATGCAAGAATGATGAGATTAAACTGATGACAGGAAGAATGCTAATCAAATGTAGAATCATAGATCATGAGAGGTAAAAGGAACTTTAGAGATTACCTGGCCTCATTCCTTCATATTATAGACCAACAAAGAAGTCTGAGAATGTAGAATAGATGTAGAATATAAAGACCTAGGACTCATTAGTAGCAAAAGCATAATGAGAATTCATGAATATGACTCCTAAAACCAATACTCTTTCCCATAACCATGGAGTCTCCATTGCAGGATTTTTTTTTTTTTTTTAATCCCCAAAGAGGAGGAAAAGAAGCATTCATACAGTATCACTAGAAGGTAGCAATGCATGCATGTGATCTCTATATAATTCAACAATAATCCAACAATGTGATAATTAAAACAAATATCTTGATATCCCACAAACTGGGCTGCCTCTAATACAGAGGGCAGTTACTTGACTCTGATTTAGGTTTAATATTCAGTTTGGCTTAATTTATTCTAATTTATTATTCAAAAAAGTATCCTTAAGGTAATATCCTTCCACAGTCTAGAATGACTCCAACATACCAAATTAATTCAGTCATTCATCAAGCGTAAGAGAGCTAAAGTTTCCTGATCTGAAAGCAAATTTCAAATTGAGGCTGCTCTTGGACTGAGCATTGTCTGCTCAAGTTAACCATGTGTAGTTAACTGAAATTCTCATGCCATTATCTGATTCTTAGCTCAGTGCCTTAAGGTATGCATTTTATTCCTGGGAAGCAGGAACATATTTATATATTTGCACAGATGTTCTAATTGGTCTGTGATAACCCAACAGCTATAAACATATCAAAATGGACAGGAATATAGGTCCCTATTTAAGAAGGAGAATAAGAGATCCCTAAAAGAGACAAATCTGTGGATATTTGTTCTAAAGTGAAGGTGCCAATTTTTTTTCTGTGAAACTCTGACTTTTTCAATTCTTATGATATTATTCAGTTCAATTCAACAAGCATTTACTATACTAAATATCTACTATGTCCCAGATACAATAGTAAATCTTGATGAGACAAAACAAAATATAATAATAAAGTCCCTCCCCTCAAAGAGCATATTTGCTACTGGGAAAAATAACATGAATACAGATAAGTGAATACAAAATATATACACCTTCCATTTAGAGAAAGAAAATCTTGATTCCCTTAGAAGCTAGCACAGTCATAGAGGTGCTCCATAAATGCTTTGTTGAGTTGACTATCAGGTCTGACAAGTGGAACTGAGATTTGGAACAGGATAATATTATCCTTTTTGAAGTTCACAAGCCCTGGAGATCCAGGATTGGAGGTGCTTATGTCAGGGCAAGCATCCCTTTGGAGTTTTGGAATCTCTTTCCCCTTTGGTCATTTGGCAGACTGCTTCTGCCCATGGAGACTATGTCCTCAATGACTGGGAAATTTAAGTTGGGAGTCCTCAGCTAGTGGGAAAGGACTCCAAGGTCACTAGAACTATTAAAAATGTTATACTGACCACCACTGTTAGTGGGTTAAATGCATTCCAGTTAGTATAGGAAATCCCAATTAAAGTAACATCCTAGAGAAACAAATGCTTCCTGCTCTCCTACTGAGGCAGCAAACATTTAATTCCTTTTCATTTTTAAAAGCCATCTGTTTAGAGTAGGGGCACTTTGATGATGCTTTTTCATTTTTGGACCATAACTAGATACATCTCAGGAATATGCAGTAAGCTTTATTGCTCATTTCTACACTATTCTTATAGAAAGAAGCACCCTCTCCAAAATCAAAAGAATCCTCAAATCATCAAATTTGAGAGTGGAAAGGGGATTTCTGGAAATCATCTAGTTAAATTCTAACATTTTACAGATGAGGAAACTGAGGTTCAGCGAGATGTTGTAAACTCCCTAAAATTCCTCCCTCCACCCCAAGAGAGCCTTTCTTTCTCAAAGTAAATTATTATTTCCTAGGAGTTAACTGGTTAACTTAAATACAATGGTTTCCTTAGTAACCATCTCTAACCCAGAATCAAATTTGCTTAGAGGTACAAAATTTTCAGCTAAATAGCATCATACTTTTTAACAACAGATAAATGAAACTTAATGAAGTTTTCAAATATAAAATGGTGTTACCACAGGACCATAAGTAAGAAATATGCAGATTTTCTAATGATGAAGATATAGTCACTTGTGGAAATGACATATAATGAAGCCTCTATTTGGAAGGAGTGTAGTCTGAATTATTCTGAATATGAGATTCCTGATAGAGAGTATGATTATAAAGGAAAAAGGAAGACCTCTTTACTCCCAGGATATCAGAAACTTCATTCACATCATGCTGGCCTAGAGATAAGAGTGCCTATCACTGCCTCCCTTTAATTACCTCTGCCCTCCAGACACTTCCTGCCAGATCCAACCAACTAGTGCCATTTATGAAGTTTTTGTCATCAGTACCACATTCCCAAGTTTTCCTTATCCTGTGAAGGGAGAAGATAAGAGTTTTTCCACTGCTCACTTCTGCCTTTTCTGTTCTCTGAAAGAGAAGCCCCTTGGGGAATTTTCAAAGGAATTTTGTTACAGATTAATAAAGGGGGAAAACATGAGAAAAAAGATTATAGTAAGGATCAAAGTAGACTATGCTGTAACCTTAAAATATTTTATATACAGATATGTGTTATTCATATATTTGTCAGTTATGATGATGATGATAGATCCAACAATAGATAGAAGAAACTTAAAAAGCATAAAATTATAATGTTCTTATAACATGATCATAAATACCAGCAATAACTTTTAAGGTAGGGGGGTCTGTCCTTTTGAGACAGACTTGTCTTCTTATTTGGTCTTGGCTATACCTCAGTCCTTTGGAATCTGTGTTTGTAACTATCAAGGTTATAGATATGGGAAGATATAGGACTTGAAGAATTATTTTCCTCCTATATCCTTTCCTCTACAGCTTGGTTATTCTTCATTCTCTACATATTTTATTCTGATTCATTGATTGTGACTTGCAAAGTCAGATAACTATTTTGCTGTTGTTTTTGTAGTTGTAAGGAAGAAATCAATGGGTGGTAAGGGTGTAATATTAGGGAAATTACTATAGTATAAAAAACAGAAAGTGTCATTAAAATATACTTATTTTTTTTAAAACAGAGTACTTAGATATAGCTCTTGATCTTGATAGATGACTCACATATACACACACATACCATAGCTTAATCCTTTCTACAATGTGGGAGAACAGGTGGATTGGATCTACTCCCCAACAATTCAAAAATCTGAGAGGATAAGGTAGAGAAATTTCAGGAGATAATAGGGGAAAAAGATTTTTCCATGTAAGAGAGCCTTACATTATTCCTTCTGTTTTCACAATATTAGTGATTTTTTAGTGATTTCACAATATGTGATTATAGTTTAAAACATTGAAAAAAACCCAGTTCCTCATCTTCCTCATCTCCCATCAAAACTTTCTGTTCCTTCTTCCCTCTCTCTCCCAGGATGCAATTGCACAGAAATACTGACTTCCCTCTTTCTGACTAACAATTATGGCTTTTATTCTCCTTAGGGAGTCAGGTGGTTCATACCACCATATTTGTGTCAAACTTACTGGAAGCACCAAATTGGCTTTCTTCCTACAGCTTAGAACTCTTAATCCAAATGATCCACCAGCTTTAGGAACTACAACTTTCTCATTTTTCTTATATTCTGAATTCAATGTCAAGTTTAGATAAATAAGAACTCTTCAAATATCCTCCTCTTCCTTTATTATCCATATCAAAGCAGATGGAGACCATGAAAATAGCAAAACAGTTTGCAGGGGTAAGAGGTAAGGTAAAGGGGTAGGAACAAGTGCAGAAAGAGAGAGAACTATACCTCTAACTCTCTTTTATACCTTTCTGAATGTGAGTGTGACAGAGAGAGAGAGAGAGAGAGGAGAGAGAGAGAGAGAAGAGAGAGAGAGAGAGAGAGAGAGAGAGAGAGAGAGAGAGAGAGAGGAGAGAGAGAGAGAGAGAGAGAGAGAGAGAGAGAGAGAGAGAATGTGAGTATTGGGATGGGGAAGGTAGATCACTTACACATAAATGAAGAGGTAAGAAAGGCACTTTTCTACCATTACATAGTCTTCCCCCCTCCCCCGCATAATATACCTAAAGCAGCTTTCTTAATGTAGGTCAGGATGAAAAGAGATTTAACTTTTAATGTTTGAATTAAAGCAGCATGAGCAAGTTCTTTGAATACAATAAAAAAGCTACAGGACATCCCCTGAAACAATCATTTCTAACTATTTCCCCCTGCATTTCATAAATAATAAATGTGTTAAAAATAACCCAGTAGTCACACATTCTCTAATATACTAGTTATGCAAGCTGGATATAACTCTAAGAATCTCTAAATGTGAGAAAATTGAATTTGGTGGGTCTTTTTTAGCTAAAAATTAAATTTTCCTGGCACCATGCAGACCTTTTCCCTCACAGCTATAGTCATAACTGGATTTTTAAGCCTTCTGAAAACATTGGGGTTTGCAATAAAGCAAAACACTGTGTCAAAAACTGCTTAGAATACAAAATGCCAAGCTTCTAATGTAGCATCACAGGGCTGAGGCTCATTCAGATGAGCTAAAAAGTCCTTTCTCTACCAGGGTGATGTTTAAAACAGTGATTTGCATGCTAAAGGAATGATCCCACTTACATTCTCATTACAAATTGAGTGCCAGTTAATTTTCACTCTTGGTTACCAGATAGCTGCCTCCCCTCAGTGCTCAGCCACCTACCCCTACTTCTACCC
This sequence comes from Sminthopsis crassicaudata, assembly GCF_048593235.1. Taxonomy (NCBI): domain Eukaryota; kingdom Metazoa; phylum Chordata; class Mammalia; order Dasyuromorphia; family Dasyuridae; genus Sminthopsis; species Sminthopsis crassicaudata. Next base: position 425,546,613 of record NC_133617.1, on the reverse strand, counting down.
ACATTTAAAGTGTCCATTTTGTATCACCTTTGTGTTCTTATCCACAGTGAAAGTGCCTCCCACAGTTAGGCATCAGGCAATGGCAAGAACAAGCTAAGTTTTAAACACTGGCATTTGTTTGCTTAGAACTTAACAGTGTCCAAGAGCAGGATATGTTTAATAAAGTATTAAAGAGTGGCAATGTGGTCTACAGAGAAGGAAATGGCAAACCGCTTCAGTATCTTTGCCAAGAAAACCCCAAATGGGGTCACAGAGAGTCAGAAAATGACTGAAATGACTGAACAACAATAAAAAATGTGGTCTAGTGAATAAAACACTAAGCTGGGAGTGGATAGCTTGGAACCAAGTCACCTGCCAAAGCACCAGGGAACAAGGACACATGTATGTATCTGTCTGTTTCAGTAACAAATGCAGATAGTTTTTTCCGTTCACTGACATGGGAGTAGAAGGGTGGGAGTGGATAATACTCCAGTCAGCACAATCCAACCAAGGCTTTTTTCTAATCTATATACTAGATACTTAGACAGCCTTTTCCCCAGCTTCCTTTTTCTGTCTTTTAAATTGTAGGAAACATGAAAGAAATCACTGCCCTACTGTATAAATCCCAAATGGAGCCATGCAGAGTCAGGCTTGAATGGAATGACTATACAACAAAAGTAAGCTAGGGATATGGATTGTATCTATTATTTCATTTTTGTAGGAACTTTCCATAAGGAAACTCATCTAGAAATAAAAGCTGGTAACTTCTTTGCAATTTATAGTTAAGGGTATTTCTTAGTTAAGGGAAAAGTTAAGTGACTTACCCTTGATACAGAGCAATATGAACTTGAGTTTAGGATTTGAGCCCAGGTTTTCCTCTTCACCATTAAAGAAGTATGTCCATGAAAATAATTGATCACATGAATCTGAAAAGTGATCCTTAGTGATTTTGACTTTCAGTTCTTCCTCTTCCCTCCTTCCCTTCTTCCCTCCTTCCCTTCTCTCCCTCCCTTCCTCTCTCCCTTCCTCCCTCCCTTCCTTCTTTCCTTCCTTCCTTCCTTCTCCTTCCTTCCTTCCTTCTCCTTCCTTCCTCCCTCCCTTCCTTCTTTCCTTCCTTCCTTCCTTCTCCTTCCTTCCTTCCTTCCTTCCTTCCTTCCTTCCTTCCTTCCTTCCTTCCTTCCTTCCTTCCTTCCTTCCTTCCTTCCTTCCTTCCTTCCTTCCTTCCTTCCTTCTCCTTCCTTCCTTCCTTCCTTCCTTGCTTCCTTCCTCCCTTCCTCCCTTCCTCCCTTCCTCCCTCCCTATGTCCCTTCCTCTTTTCCACTCTCTTTCTCTCCATCCTTCCTTTTCTCCCTCTGTTTCCCTCCCTTTCCTCCTTCCTGTGGAGCTGAGATTATGGAATAAGGATAAATAGAGAATTTCATAAATCCATCCTATTTCCTTGCTGTCCCAGAAATCACAAAAGAATTTGGACATTAAATTGTGTAGCCCCCAACTTCTTAAATATAGCTATGCAATAAAAGAAGTGGGGAAACTAGAAAATATGTTTCCAATTAGAGTCAATCCAATTGGGCTTGGGGGGGGGGGGTGGTTAAGTGACTTTACCAAACATTATGACTAGGAATCACCCCCTCTCCACTTGTGGTTTAATCTAGCTAGATTTATGATAAAAGTAATAGCATTTGGAGCTCACTGATTGGTTGTAGAATTCTCCATGGCTTGTTGGTAAATAGAAGCTAAAGCTTTTGTAGGCTCTGCCTTTGAAAGATAACATAGATGGTGTGTGTTGAAGAGCACTTGGAGAATGGCAGGACTTTTTTTTTTTTTTTTTCCCAGCACAAGAAGTTTAGAGGAACTCATTGCTGCCAGAAGGGATGTTTCTGCATAATCAAGTTAAAGAGACACTTATCACTTACTCCCTTTAATAATGGATAAAGTAAAGTATAAATCTCCTGAATTCCTATTTTAAATACTTCCTTTCAGTCCCTTAAGTTAATAAAAACAGCTTCACAAACAAGAGTATTCCATATCAGACAGATAAGGCACATATAATCCCCAAACAACTCAGGAATACTTACCAAAGCTTTCTTTCTCTTTCTCTCCCTGTTAATCTCTCTCTCTCTCTCTCTCTCTCTCTCTCTCTCTCTCTCTCTCTCTCTCTCTCTCTCTCTCTCTCTCTCTCTCTCTCTCTCTCTCTCTTTTTTTTTTCTCTCTCCTTCTTCCCTTTCTTTCCACCCTTCTCTTCTCTTTCTTCCCTCTCCCCCCCCCCCCCCAGGTCTTTTCCAGAACATTCTATTCTTTGCAGTGGAATGATTGGTCTTCCCATTCATTAGTCTCTTCTAGTTGTATTTTGTTCTGCTTCTTAAGCATTTTATAATTTATTATCCATCTTTCCAATTAACACTTAATTAGCTAAATACCTAAATGCCTGGATTCTTCCCTTAATCAAAGAATTTAACTCTTCAAACCAATTTGTCCCAGATCTATAATAATAGAATCTTTTAAAGATTATAATTACTTATTCTCTTATTGAAATAAGAATAGTCATTCATACCAGATTTATTTTGAACTTTGTATGTGCCAGGGGATAATAGGGAAAGAAGGAAGAGAAGACCCTTAACTATAAATTGCAAAGAAGTTACCAGCTTTTATTTCTAGATGAGTTTCCTTATGGAAAGTTCCTACAAAAATGAAATAATAGATACAATCCATATCCCTAGCTTACTTTTTGTTGTATAATCATTCCATTCAAGCCTGACTCTGCATGGCTCCATTTGGGTTGATATTTCCTTTTCCGGGTCATTTTACAAATGAGGAAACTGAGGCAGACAGGGTTAAGTGATTTAACTTAAGCTGGTAAATATTTGGGGCTGGTTTCAAACTCCTATCTTTCTGACTCCAGGCTGACTCTAACTTTATTCACTGTGCCACCTAGCTGTTCCAACTACCCCTGTGATAGATAAAGTAAGGTTGAAGTAAGGGGAAAAAAAGGGAATTGCAATATTCCCACTACCTTGCATTAAAACACATTGATGCTGCTCACTTCTATGACTCAAAAAAGATGGCTATAGTTCCATTCAGTTTCTACCCATGAGATACAATTGAAGTTTCAAAGGAAAAAAAAAAAAAAAAAGCCTGTCACTGACCATAGATCTAGGACAGTGGGGAAGAGGTTGGGGGGAGAACTCTCAGAGATCAGGTAGTCACACCCTCTCACTTTGTAATTTTAGAATTGAGACCCAAAGAGTGATTTGCTTGATATAATGAGACCAGCAAATAGCAGACCTGACATTTGCGCTCATATATCTGACTTTAAATCTAGAGCTCCCTTCTGCATTTATTCCATATCCCTGTCCTTTGGAACTGTGAAATAACCTATATTCCAGCATTTGAACCAGGATATCTAGTCCACCTTTCATATCTGAAAATGAGGAGATTCAGATTCAGAGAGTAGAGGTGATTGACTCAAGGTCACATAGCTAGTTAGTGGCTGAATTGTGAAGAGAACTCAGGCCTTTGGATTCTTAGGTCCAGTATTTTTTCCTCTATGTCAAACTGCTTCTTTTCTATGAATGCAACATGTAAATTAAGGTCATGGATCTCTCAGATAAACCCTCATTAAGGTTATTCCATAAGAGAATACATCCAAGAATTTGTGCTGAACAATCCTGATTTTCCAATTTCCTAAATCTTTTTGTGGGTTGTAGATAGAATTTCTCTTCTTTGTTTTAAGCATTGGTTCTTCAAGTCCTTTATAATTCTATGTTATCTTCTCTAACTTTGTACATCTCACATTTCTTCTAATTCAGTTTTGCTTTGCTCATAGAGCACAGCACCTTCCCTGATCACGCTTTGCTGGGACATCCTATGCCAATTCTAATTCTGATTCTATTTATCTACAATAGCCTATCAAAGACATTCTATGTTGTTGTTCAGTCATGTGCAGTTGGGAATGATGCTAGAATTGCTTGTCATTTTTTTCTCTAGCTCATTTTACAGCCGTGAAAACTTGGGCAAACAGGGTTAAGTTACTTGCACAGGATCACACAATTTAAAGGTGTCTAAGGCAATATTTGAACTCAGGACTTCCTGACTATCTATCCAGCATTCTATCTGCTGTATCACTTAGCTGCCTAATTAGAGCAATAGCTGATATTATGTGGATAATTCCAAGGTATGGCAAGATTTATACAATTACTATAGAAATAATACATTGGAGGTCAAATTTGAAATGTTTGTATTTTGTTTGTATTCATGAATATGAAAGAAACTTCCAAAAAATGAATTCTGAAAAAAAAAATACTTTATTTATAGAGGATAGAAATAGGAACTGGATCCATGATTTCATTGGTTTAAGAAACTTCCTATATCAATGGAGGTTGACATGTTCCCTGTAGCTAATCATTAAGAGTTGACCAGAACACTGAATAGGTTAAATGGCTTGCCCAGAGTCACATAAATAATATGTATCAGCAGTTGACCCCAAGTCTTCCTGACTTTGAAACTAGCTCTCTCACCACTATACTGTGCTTCTCAGAGCAGGTCTATGAAAGTAACCATAGACTATTTAAACAACATATTTAAAAAGTGAGAATTGCTTTTACATGAAATCTCAAACCTCAATGAATTAGTCATGGCCTTGGAATGTACTTTTAAGATGACTTGTCAGAAAATGTGGTTTCTAGTCAGTTCAACATTTATTAATTAAGCAATTTCTATTGTTCTGTCACCAAATCACTTTATGATGTTTCCATAAAATGAAACGTTAATGTTATGGTGACTTTGCAAAGTCCTCCGACACTTAAATTCAATTTACTTGCACGTTATGGCATCATTTCCCTGATGTCATAGTCTTAGAGAATAAAGGGTAAAGAACAATAACAATCCAGGTACAGATTGGTTAAAATGATATCTGGGGGTCCCTTCCAACTCTGAAAACCTATGAACAATAAAAGAGATGATTTCTAACAAAGCTGGTGTCATGAACTAGCATTTCAAAAGGCCTGGCTGGATTTCTTGTTCTGACACTACTAACTTAAGCACTGTTTTTAAACTTGTTTATACAACAAGGATGGTAACCTTTCCATTGCCAAGCTCATAGGGCTGTTTTCAGGAAAATACTTTGTTTATTATGGCTATTGTTTGTTGGTATTGCTGCTGTTGCTGTCAAGTATACCAATTTATTAGAGATGTTAGAAAAATATTCCAATAACATATTTTTAAAATTAGAAATTAATTTCATTGACATACGAAATATATTGCTCTACTCTTAGTTTTGCAACTTAATTTAGACTTTAGGAATTAGAAAATTTCTTAAAAAATGAGAAACTCAGCTCACATAGCCATTATGTTTCATAATTGGGAATGAACCCTGATCTTCCTTTCTCCAAGACTGGTTCTCTATTAACATCACTTGGCCATTTCTGAAAAGGGTGTATGACTTATTATTATAAAATCTGGGCCCAGCTCATTATCTTTTTACTCTTAGAAAGTACATAGACTTATGGATTTAACTTATGAGTTATTTATCTAAAGGAATGTTAAAATTTGAACAATATGCATTCTTTAGCCCTATAGCTTTCCCATTCCCCTAGCAGGGATGACTAAACCAATCTCTCCTGGGTGACTGAATGCCAATTTGGAGGCATTCTAGTATTTTAGAGCTCTAGAATGTCATAATGGAAGAGGGACTTAAATGCTTTTGATTCATTAGAATCCCTTTTTCTTTTTGTACTATGTAAAGGTTATCTTGAAGAATACCTCAGATGAACAAAATTCTCTCTGATTATGACTTTCTTATTGTTGATGTTGAGTGGATTGCTGAACAGAGTTAACTCTGTTGTTATGATTATTATAGAATTTCAAATACTTTTAAATGTTTGGGAGAAAACTTTAAAACAATTGTTTGTACAATATATGTCCTTGTGGGCAGCTAGGTAGTGTAGTGGATAGGATTCCAGGACTAGAGTCAGGAAGACTCATCTTGAATTCAAATCTAGTCTCAGATACTTACCAGCTATGTGACCATTGTCAAAAGTCATTTACCCTTATTTTCTCATACACACACACAAACACATACACACACACACACACACACACAAAATATAGGACATGACTGAAAAAAGACTAAATGAGCATATTTAATTATTAGACATATAATAAATATGACATTGTTCTATTTATTTACCCATATTCCTATGCTACAGAACAACCTCATTTCCCCAAAAGATCATTGGCCTCCTTATTGTGTGCAATATTTCAATAATAAACACCTACAGAGATTCCACTAGGAAGAGTGGGATTTAGAAGTCAATTTCACAATCTCATTTTATGTCCCTCGTTACTGTTTTATTAATTAATGACTTAGGGACAAGGGATATGAATTGCAACATGAATGTTATAAATTGGGGACTGTGGTGAAATTTAAATAATTAACATTTTATTTGATTGGTTTTTCAGTTTAATTCACTCTGCATTTGTTCATTAAATACTCATCTAGTGGCATCCGGGACTTTCTGGCTCATTCTCTGTACAGCACAGCTTCAGTTTTCTCTGCATTGGTATTTTTCTACTACTCCTGAAAGAGGATAAAGAGTTCCCTGGAGCACTGTTGCTCTAAGAGGCAGAGGGATATCTGCTGTGATTCAGGGAAGAGCAGAGCTCTAAGAATATGAAATATTTCCGCATGGGATACTAAGGTGTATGCAGAAACTAGAGTGAAAGTAGAAAGTCTATTCATCAAAATGTACAGTTCCCATTTCGAGAAAGGCAAAATAATATTAAAGAAAGGCAACTTGGATTTGGAATATTTTTAATGTCCATGGCAAGGTAGAAGAGAAGCGAGGGAGCATCTATTAGATCTACCAGCTTTTATTTCAAGAGAAGATGATGTTTAGATGAACCAGAAACATAGATTTGATCTTTTACTAAAGAACATGTAAACTGATTCACTTTCTGATTTAAGCAAGGAGATAAAAACACTTTGTTCTAGAAAGGGAATAGGTCAGGGAAATAGTTTCTCAATTACTTAATACAGTGGAAGCAAAAATTAAATCCAAATTCTGAAACTTTATGGGACTTCAGTTTTTTCAAACAATCAGATTTATTGATCAAGGCTATAATCACATATGAATTAAATGTGTTTGCGTATTTCCATGTATAACAACTTTCCAGGGACACAGATACCCAAATACCTTTTGTCTTAGGTATTAATATTGTTTTTAGGCAAACACTTAGGCAAAGCCAGTAGCTATTCAAGTATTTGTACTTATAGGTATATGTGTATGTATGTATACATATGCAAAGTCACCAACATTAGCACAAATGTTTGTATAAGTGACTATGTACAAAAATATATAATTATACTTCTGTGTCAATCATTAAGACTATATGTCAATTATTAATAATCTACTACATGTCATGTGGCACTGGGGATATAATTACGATGAATGAAACAATGCTTATAAAAAGAATTTTATTTTCCAATAGAGGAAAGAAAAGCATGGTTAAATATAACTAGAATAAATATAAAGAGAAACATAAATATATGTAGATAAAATAAATTAAGTATAATATTTAAAACATAAAGAAAATAAATATAAAGTAGTTAGGAATGGAAAGTACTACTTTGGGAGGAGGGTTAGAATGGTTCAAAAAGGTTTTCTGTAGAAGGTGGTACCTCCTTCTCTCTGAGATGTGACTTAAAGGAAGAAAGAGAGTGTATAAATAGGTATAGTAGACAGCCAGTGGTACAATGGGGGAAAGGGGAAGGAAGGAAAGAAAAGCATGGTTAAATATAACTAGAATAAATATAAAGAGAAACATAAATATATGTAGATAAAATAAATTAAGTATAATATTTAAAACATAAAGAAAATAAATATAAAGTAGTTAGGAATGGAAAGTACTACTTTGGGAGGAGGGTTAGAATGGTTCAAAAAAGTTTTCTGTAGAAGGTGGTACCTCCTTCTCTCTGAGATGTGACTTAAAGGAAGAAAGAGAGTGTATAAATAGGTATAGTAGACAGCCAGTGGTACAATGGGGGAAAGGGGAAGGAAGGGTGTCTGTATTTACAGAATGTCATTTGTGAGGAAGAGGAAAAGCCAGTTTGACTAGATCACAGAATATAGGAGGGGACATAATACCCAATGAGGCAGCAAAGATTGTTTGGGGCCAGGTTGTAAAAGGCCTTCAAAGCTAAACCGGTGGTTTTATACTCTATCTTAGGCAATAGGGAGCCCCTGGAGTTTATTCAGTAGGGGAGTGACATGATCAGATCTGGACTTAATGAAAACCCCTTTAGCAATTATATAGAAGATTATTGGAGCAGGGAGAGAATTCAAACAAAGAGTCAATTAGAAGACCTTTTAATAGATTAGGTGAGATACTGGGTCTGAACTGAGGTATTGGCTATGTGATTGAAGAGCAAGAGTTAGAGGCAGGATGCAAATGATATCATGGAGGTAGAAATGACAAATTTTGGGCAACTACCTATATGTGTGAGGTCAGAGAGAATGAGGACCCAAGGATAAAGCCTAGTTTTTTCGAATCTAGGATAAAAGAAAAATGATGGTACTTTTGAGGGAAATAGGGAAATCTGGGAGAAGGGTGGACTTTTTTGGGAAAGATAACAATTTCCGGTTTTAAATATTGCAGACATGTTAAATTCATGGTAACAATGGAGATCCTTACATTAAAACTTTAGAGTTAGAAGAGATTTTTAAAGGTCATCTTGTCCTTTTCCCTAATTTTATAGATAAGTAAACTGAAATTCATAGAAAGTGAGACTTTCCCCAAGGTAGTAGCAGAACTAGGGTTTAAGGTAAGAGCTTTGATTAAAATTTCAACAATATTCCTACTGTATCATGCTTTCTCCAACTTTAATATTGTTTCAATTTAATAAACAATATTTTTTTCCTTTCTGCTCTCCCTCTCTCAGATAGAAGACAGAGAGTAGAGAATGGAGAGTTCCTCCCTGATCTTTCATTTGTGGAGGCACCCAGGGCAGCCATCTCTTTGATTCCCATAGACTATCATTCTGACTTCACCTTGCTTTTGTTTCAGTGCCCTTTCCCAGTCTGTCTTAGAATGTGAGCCTCTTGAGTGCAAGATCCTTTTTTTCCTCCTCCCCATTTGCATAGTTTAGCACAGTGTATGGCACTTAGTAGGTGCTTAATAAATGTTTACTGACTGACTCCTGTTAGTATTGAGAAGAATTCTGCTTCAGAATTTAGTTCTGAAGTTATCACAAAGAATATTTGGTGGAAAACATAAATGGATAATATTTATCAAAGGATTATTTAAGAGGAAGATAGATTCATCATAGATTTTATACTTGAATTAAATCATAGATTCTATATATAGAAAGAAAAATAATAACTCTTCACTCATCCATGAAATATATGTGGAAAGAATGATTCTCTCATTGACAATTCCAAGCATCAATACATAACTTTGTATTGAGCCTGGATCTAGATACTAAGACAAGATTAATATTTACAGAACAATGAATGGAATAGGTGACTAAATGGCAGGTTGATGGAAGTGGACAGAGATCCTGTCTAGATTCACATTTTAGTCTTGACTCATACTGGTCTTGGTTCCTCAGGCACTTTACTTAACTTCTCAGTTTCCTAGGAAGCTCACAAAACTGAATTAAAGAGATTGAGAGAAGATTAAATTACATATCTGGAATACTGATACCCTTCCCCCCAAAAAAGTCTATTTAGTCAAGTGCTAGGTATTATGTTATAGACTACATATTGACTCAAATGATGAGAAGAGATATGATATAGGCTATTCATTGACTCTGTAGGTGAGATCACAATATCATTAAATAGTAAAAGAAGGCATGATGTAAATTTAGTTTTCAAGCATGGTTAAGTGCATGAACTAGGAAGATAGAGGAGCAAACATATGGGGTCAGGAATTACTTCAGTGGGTGATGGTGATAATCCTGAGAGTTCCTGATCTAGAGAAGAGAATTGTATCAGAAATTGGGATGGAGATAAAGTTGATTAGGCATTTGAGATTGTGGAGAACCTAGAAAGCAAATTAGTGAAAATAGGTAATTTTATGCATTTCACATGGAAGTATCAAGGCAAATCTTCCCCCAAAAGATCTAATAATATCTATTAAATTAGAGTGCAGAGTCTGACTCTCTTCTGCAATGAATCCTCCTTCACAGAATTCTAGTAGTCTTTCATCTTGTCAACATTAGAACTGGAAGAATCAGGAAAGCCTCAGGCCCATTTCTTCCAAAATCTAAATAAACTTTCATGAATTGGGTATCAAAACATGGTCCCCCAAAAATGTGCTTAGGAATAAACATGCCAAATTCAACTACATATTTTAACCAAAAATTATGAGCTGGCATGAAATCAGAAATGAGTTTATTATGTTCATATTTCCTTCACAGCAGCATGTAAAAATTTCATTCAAAATATTTTAGCACTGGCTAGATTAGAAATAAAACAAAGGATAGCTTTCTAACCATTCTGCAATAATATTTTTGCTTAATGTTTCTGGCCATGTCAAGTAGAACATTCTCATAAAGTGCAATATATACATTAGGTAGTGAGCATAAATCATCTGTAATTATAATATCCTTCACCCTGAGAGGCCCTTAGTGTTTTCCTTATAAAAGTTACACAGTTGAAAACTGCATACTGCTAATAGATCAGCCCTTACAGAAAATACAATTATGCCACATGCAGGGACTGGAAGTGGTTTTGCACGCATGCTGCCTCAGTGTATGAGACAAAATAGCTTCAACAGTGGACTTAACCACTGACTGGCCAGATGCTTGGCCTGTAGGAAAGGGACAGCAGAAATGAAAAGGCCATATTAGCTCATTATATGTAATAGGGGTCAGAACACAAAACTTAGCTCTTTATATAGCCAAAAAAGTTAGAAAAGTAGACCTTCTGATTAAGAAGAATATGAAGATGCTGCCAGTCCAAGTCATTAATCACTTCGGTCAATCAATAAGCATTTATTAATAAACAATAATAGGCAAGGCAATTGTGCTAGATATCAGATATGCAAAAACTGAAATGAAATTGTCCCTATCCTCAAGGAGTTTAATGTACCCATATAAAAGATGGGGAAAAGGACTAAATTTGTGATTAAATCCATGTGGGATTATGGGAAGGAAGGCAAGAAAACAAGTAGTTAGTATGTGTCAATTACCTCCAGGTACTATGATAAGTACCCTACAAATTTTATTTCATTTAATCTCATTTTGATTTGGAAAACTCCAAAATAGGGAAAGTTGTAAAATTTTAATTCAAGTTATTATCCGCTATGCAACTTGAGTGTTTTAGAGGTTCCATATAGAGAAAACACACATGTAAATGTATGCAAATATATGCAAGTCTATATACATATACATCTGTGTATATGTACATATATGCATTTGTATATGTAAATCCATATAAAATAAGTATGAGGAATTATTTTTTGGAGAGGTGGGGGAGCCACTAGCAGTTATGGAGAAGAAGTCTTATTTTTCTGATGGGATCTTTAGGGGACATGGAGAATTCATTGTCTTTTTTTTTCTGTTTTTTTTTTTTTTATTAATTTTATGGTTATAAATTTTTTTGACAATATATATGCATGAGTAATTTTTTTATAACATTATCCCTTGTATTCATTTTTCCAAATTTTCCCCTCCCTCCCTCCCTCTACTCCCTCCCTCCCTCTACTTCCTCCCCTAGATGACAGGTAATCCCATACATTTTACATGTGTTACAGTATAACCTAGATACAATATATGTGTGTAAATCCAATTTTCTTGTTGCACATTAAGTATTGGATTCCGAGGGTATAAGTAACCTGGGTAGATAGACAGTAGTGCTAACAGTTTACATTCAATTCCCAGTGTTCCTTCTCTGGGTGTAGTTGTTTCTGTCCATCATTGATCAACTAGGAGTGAGTTGGATCTTCTTTATGTTGAAGATTTCCACTTCCATCAGAATATATCTTCATACAGTATTGTTGTTGAAGTGTACAATGATCTTCTGGTTCTGCTCATTTCACTCAACATCAGTTCATGTAAGTCTCTCCAAACCTTTCTGAATTCATCCCGCTGGTCATTTCTTACAGAGCAATAATGAGAATTCATTGTCTTAAAGAAAATGAATTGTGAACTCCACATGGTTTCTTTTGCCCAAAAGGACCTTACATCTACCTATATGAAGACCTCCTTCAAGGTTCAATTCAATTTTTATTTCCCTCCCTAAAATCTCCCTGCAGTCTCCAGGGAAGCATTATCTGTTGGGGAACTGGGGAGGAAGCTTGGTTTCTGAGAGTACAAAAAAAGAAAACAAATTTGAAAAGTAAATACCTACAATGAAGCACAATTTGTTATTAGCATTTTAGGGGTGTCAGAGAGCACCATTAAAAAGACAGAAAAGAGAGTAAATTGGGAAAGAAAAAAGATGAATGGGAAAGGAATAAGAAAGGGTTCAGAAAGAAGCAGCAGGAGTAAAGGAGTCTTGCTTTAGGAGTTAGTGAGTCTTAGAAATCATGGGAACACTGAGGTGCAAATTTACTAGTTTGAGAACTGAAGAAGCACCAGGTGATTGGGGTGTTTGCTCTCCAAATAGGATGGAGTTTTCCCTAGGTGGAGAGTCTGAATTAGTAAATAACTAGAGACTGGGTCTCAGGAGAGCATGAACTTTTACACAGTTCTGGCTTTATTCTCAAATGGTAAGAAGAGAAGATATTATCAAAAGAAATTCCAAGTGAATAACATCCTGGGCAATATCTGACTAGTCTCTAAGGCCTTGCGCCTTTCTGGGGTTTGGCTCAATGTAGCCTACGCACAGAAGCCCTTTTTTTTTTTTTTTTTTTCTAGGCTTGGTATCTGATATCCTTCCTAGAGTGAGTGGGTAATTTTTTTCCCTAGTAAAATATAAGCTCATTATGAGTAAATAAGTTGTGTTATATAATTGTCATGGAATGCTATTGTGCTATAAGAAATGACAAAAGAAGGGGTCACTAGATAACACAGTGGAGAGAGCACCAGCCGTGGAATAAGGAGGATCTAAATTCAAAACCAGTCTCAGACACTTATTAGTTGTGCAACCCTCAGTAAGGAAGAAGGAAACATTAGTTAGGAGAAAGAAGGAATAGGAGGAGCAGAGGAAGCAGAAAAGGAGAAGAAGAGGGAGAAAGAAAAGCAGGAGGAAAAGGGGAAAAGAGAAAGAGGGAGAAGAAGGAGAAGGAGAAAAAAGATGAAGAAGAAGAAAGGAAGACACAAAGAGAAAGAAAGAAAGAAAGAAAGAAAGAAAAAAAAGGAAGAAGAAAGAAGAAAAAGAAGAAGAAAGGAAGACACAAAGAGAAAGAAAGAAAGCAAAGGAAGAAGAAAGAAGAAAAAGAAGAAGAAAGAAAGAAAGGAGAAGAAATGATGAGATGAAGGCTATAATTTCAGAAAAGTCTGGGAAAACTTACAAGGCAAAGTAAAGTGAACAGAACCAGAAGAACACTGTATGTAGTAATAGCAATATAATAATGGTGATCAATTATAAAAGACTTAAGATATTCCAATTAATAATGAAAAACTCTATCCATCTCCAGGAAAAAAAACTGATAGACTCTGATAGAATGAAGCATATTTTTTAAACTTTATTTTTTTTTGCTTTTTTATTTTTGTGATATGGCTAATATGGAAGTATGTTTTGAATAATTTCACATGTAGAATGGATACCATATTATTTATTTTATTCATTGGATAGCAGAGAAAGAGGAGGGAGAAAGATAATTTAGAACTCAAACTTTTTTTTTAAAAACAAAGACTAAAAAAAAATGTAAGCTTCTTGAGTATAAGATCTATTTCAGTCTTTTTTTTTTTTTTTTAATCTCTAGTGCCTCGCACATAATAGGTGTTTAATAGATACTTGTTGACTGTTTATCTGGAGGACTTTAAAGCAGAAACTAGCTGACTACCTACCAAGGTTGCCATAGAAAGAATTAGTTAAGTACGGATTATACTATATAGTCTCTGAGGTCTCTACCTACTGAGAGTCTAGGGAGCAGTCTCAGAAAATAAACAAAATCCCATTGTATATTTTGCTCTTTTGTCTAACTTTTTCCACTCCTTTTTCTCCCTATATAAAAGAAATAGTAGACTGAATCAGAATCCTTACATTCTCAATTGGAGTTCAATTTTTCTCTTTCATGTTCTTCCTATTATTATTCCCTCCTGGCCCTATATTAAACCTGGTTTTCCATTCTCTTACAACTAGGTGGCACAGTAGATAGAGTGCTGGACTTGCAATCAGAAAGAAAATCCAGCCTCAAACACTTAAAACCTATGTGATCTTGGGCAAATCACTCTGTTGGCTTCCCAGTTTCCTCATGTCTAAGATAAGAAAAACAGCTGCTCCTTTCCAGGACTGTTGTGAGGATAAAATGAGATAGTATTTATAAAGTACTTTGCAAGCTTTTAAGTGAGATTATTATTAATATTATTATTATTAATTTCCCTTGTGTTCAAAATTATAAGGAGATTAACTTAATAGTGGAAGAATGAAAATTCTTAATAGGCAAAGATGAGATTCGGGGACAAAATACAAAGCAGTTCAATTGATACTCTCTGTTCCTCATTCATCACCTTCCATCTCCACATCTGCCTATCTTTGCACTGGCCATCTCAAACCTTGAAATACAAAGTCTCCTCACTTCAGTTTTATTAGAATCCCTGTCAAGATACAGCTATGACATCACTTTAACTAGTTTTTTGATCCTTCAAATTGTTAGTGTCCTTCCTCCCTTCCTTATATTTAGTAATATCTCTCACAATGTTGATGTATTTCTTTTATTATACATTTATTCTTTCTCTTTTTATATGTAAATAGTATCTCTCTCAATGCAATATAAATTCCCAGGAACTAATTAGCACTTTACTTTTTGGCTTTGTATCGGCAAAGCCAGTTTAGTGGCTGCCACAGAGTAGGTGCTTAATAAATAAATATCTAAAGAATAGTTGTTTGAAATAACTGAAATTGAATGAAATGGTAAGCCTATCCTAGGATAAAATAGAAATTCCATAGCCTGTCTAATTCTGGTCTAGGTTTCCAGACATTTCATATTGCTTTTTTTGCACAATCTGCTTTCCAGCCAGTGACCTACTTTCCGCTCCTCAAACTTGGCATTCCAATTTTTTTGCAGCCATACCTTTGCACAGGTTGGCACTATGTGATTGGAAGGCACTTCTTCCTTACCCCTTTCTCAGCTAAGAATTCTTAACTTCTTTCTGGGCTTAGTCCAGTTCATGTCAGTCTTTCAATGCCTACTTTCAGTAGTTAGCTCTTTTCCTCTTCAAATTATGATGTTATTTGCTTAACTCTTGCCCTGTTATGTCTCCCTTTGACTATAAGAACCTTGAGGAAAGGGACCACTTTTGTCTTTGTGTTCCCTTTCATTAATTAGAAGGATATTTCACAAACTGCTGATATTTCATTAATGTTTGTTTAATGGTTAAACTTTTGTTATTCTGCATGTTTATCAAAGTCTGATGACACCATGGACAGTAAATCAGTAACTGTCACTTATAGTAATGGAGATAAGGATTGGGTCTGTGGTTTCCTTGGTATAGGGAATTGCCAAGTGAGGAAACTCCCTCCTCAAAGCTGGTAGTCATTCCCTCTTATATATATATATACGAACAGCAGCATCCAACTCAAATAGAAACAAAGGAGCTGCATATAAGAATTCCTGTGGTCACATAGTGACCTACCTTTAAAATGGGATATTATCTAGGTTTTATGATTGTAAAAATGTGTTTTGTTAAATATTTCCCATTTGATTTAATCTGGTTTGGACTTCACTCAGGAGTATTAAGGGCATGTGCAATACTGGGTCTGACACTCTGCTTTAGAGAATTGCTTTGAACACAGAGAAGACAATGTCTGGCTCAGAGTAGAAACCATATGTGTCAGAGGCAGGATTTGAACCCAGATCATCTCAATTGCAAGTGCTCTTTTTAAAACCTTTTAGGGAGACAGGATGGTAAAGCATAAAAAAGATTTCTGAAGAAAGGGAATCCAGGTTCAAATATAGCCTCTCTGCTTACATTATTATCCCTGTTCAAGTCATTTGAACTCTTGTGTCCTCAGTTTCCTCATCTGAAAAATGAAAAGGGTTAGAGCAGCTAGACTCTGAAGTCCCTTTTACTTCTACATCCATAATTCAAACATTTCACCTGAGAAATGTTTCTCTGAGGCATTTTCTGGAATCACAAAATAATGAAAACAGCAACAACAGAGTAATTTGCTTCTATGCAGAGTAATACCAAAACTAGAAACAATAAGACATAGTGGATGGGAGGTGGGGGTGGATGTGCATCCAGAAGCAGATGTTAGTCATAATAAGACAATATTAAAATAGCCTTTTTCTTCTTTCTCTTCGTTCCTCATAAAGTTGAAACACACGCACACACAGAAAGATAGTGGGGGTAATAAAGGGGGAGAAAACGTGCAGAAGATAGAAAAGGGGAAGGCTGAGAGAGAGAAGAGAGGTAGGGAAGGAGAGAGAGACAGACAGAGATAGAGAGACAAAGAGACCTAGAGAGAGAGACAGAGATACAGAGAGAGAGAAAAAAAGAAGAAAAAGAAGAAAGAAGAAGAGACAGAAGAGAGGAGAGAAGAGGAGACAAGGAAAAGAGAAAGAAAAAAGGAGA
The DNA here is from genome assembly GCF_048593235.1 of Sminthopsis crassicaudata. Taxonomy (NCBI): domain Eukaryota; kingdom Metazoa; phylum Chordata; class Mammalia; order Dasyuromorphia; family Dasyuridae; genus Sminthopsis; species Sminthopsis crassicaudata. The sequence goes on along the minus strand of NC_133617.1, from coordinate 425,529,953 downwards.
GACAGAGAGACACACACACACAGAGGGGGGGGGAGGGAGAGAGGGAGAGAGAGAGAGAGAAAGTAAGTTTGTGGAGTTTGGAGTATGTTATGTAAGCAAGGTTTTTTTAAGCTTTACTGCACACACTGCTATTTCAAATTATTTTAAAATAAAGCAACTTTCATAGCAACTTTCATAGGCCAGAGGCTATTTTCCCATAATTTTTCTTGGTATTGTTTATACTGTATTTTTATGAGTTTCAGTGTTATTACAGAGTTTTCAACAATCATTAGGTAGTGTGTGTGACATAATTGAATACAATTTTATTACCCCAGTGAACAGATATAAATATTTAATTCTTGTGCACCACATGACAATGTATATTCTTTTGGTTAATAAATCTTTTTATTGTTTTGCTCCTAGGATGGGTACCTTCTGCTGGGGTGTATGAGAATTTTCACTGATGTACTATTAAACTCATTAACTCTCCTTAAAATCCTAGGTGGTACATTTTTATGTAAAACCAAATAGTTTCTTTTGAAATTAAATAGCAGGTAGAGTTGTTGTGTTGCTCTTTTATTACTCTGTGTGTGTGTGTGTGTATATTTCTTCTGCACCCAGGCCAGTGGATTCTACAGAATGCTACACAAGATAAGGATGTCAGGAGACCTTCACTTTGACCCTGTCCAACTTTATGCAGTCACCAATAGAACTTTGTCATCAAAGACAAAATATATGACCATTGACCTCATTTCTAGGGAACAGCAATCTAATCTCACCCAAGAGGGTGAGGGAGTAAACATATAGCCCTCAGCTATTAATAACATGTTGGGAAACCAGCAGGTTCCATAGGTAGGAACCATCTCACAGTCTATCCAAAGACACCATTTTCCTCCCTGGTGTGTGAAGATGTCCTGAGGCGTTTGTGAAATTCTTTCTAATATGGATGATTAACCTTTTGTCTGCCAATATTTCTTTCTTTTGTGTGGCAAGGCAATCATGGCAAACTGATTTGGGTATCTGGAGTGAATAACCCTGCTAGCTGAATGATTTGAACATATATATCTGAGAGACCTTTTCATGACTGCAGTTAAATGAATTTTGCTCGGATGTGATGAGTAGGAAACAATCCCTATTTAGCAAAACATGGATAAATATGCTCCGAAAACCATGCCCATAATGCAATATGCTAATGCAGCAAAGAGCCCAACTGGCAAAATTTTTACTGTCACTAGCTCTCAGGGAAGAAAACTGCACTAAGTTTATTAGGTAATTTCAACCTATATAAATCGGAGGAATCCTCCAAGTCTTCTGCTATGCTAACAAGCAGAGCTTTCTGACAGACGGGCAGCCAGAGAGATTTGATCCCCACTGTTTCTGTTTATATAACAAATTGTTGTTTTGTTGTCTGAAGGATTTGTAGAAAAGCTTAATTGAAAGAAACTTTTTCCTCCCATAAAATTATCTACTCTATCTTTTTATTATCCCTCTCCCTATCTCAAGCTCAGCACAGAATAAGTAGTTTCCCTCATGGAACATGACCTTCTCAGCAGGAATGGAACACAAGGGTCTCTGTTAATAGAACTATTCATGAATGAGAGAGTGAAGGAAGCAAAATGCTTTCCTATTGTCATAACAGTGAAGATCAAGACTTATGGCTTTCAGAAACTTACTCAATTTTGCTAATGTGAGAAAGAATATACCTATGATGGTTCATCAAAAAAAAAAAAAAAAAAAACCAGTCTAGAGTACAGAAACAGCTTCCAAATGGAGTTTAAAAATTTATTTAATAATGCATGTCATTAGGGAGTATGGAGTAATAGAAGACCAGATTCAGAATCAAATTTTAATCCTGAGATACTGGCTGTAAGACTCTGGGCAAGTTACTTATCTGCAACTGTCTAAGACTCTAAGTGGCTCAATTTATCAATAAATCAGTAAGCACTTGTTAAGTCATGTGAGAGACAGTGATGTGGCGTAAGGGATAGAAAGCTGGCCATAAACCCAGGAAACCCTGGATTCAAGTCCTCACTCTGGCCATGCTCCTGGGCACATTATTTCACCTTTCTCAGTGCTCCTTTCTGGGCTACTCTCTAAGACTGTATGCCATGAAAAGGGGCTATTAATTCCATAGCTCAATAAATTGTTTGATCCAATTGCTAGCCTTAAACTTGTATGCTATGCACTGTAGCCACAAAGTCAAATGTCAAACAATCCTTGTTTTCAAGGAAATTACATTCTAATGGCACAAACCAACAGGTACCTCTGTAGGCATTTACAAAATAGTCAAAAGGTTATTTTGGTTGGGGTGGGGATAGGGGAAGGGACACTAGCATCTGGGAGATCAAGAAAGGTTTAATGTGGAAGTTGGTAATAGAGCTGAGCCTTGAAGGAAAATGAGGAATCTATAAGGTAGAGGTGAGGGATGGAATCCATTCCAGATAGTGAAGCCAAAACTACACATTTGGTCTGACCAAGGGAAATATTACATTCCTTTTTGGAGATTTAAAAGAAAATTCAACCCAAGTTTTCATCAGCTCTTTTGGAAGTTTCATTAAAATGGCAACTCAACTTGGTTTGGCATCAAGTAATTTAAATTTATCATTATAATTTATTATTATATTTATGTAGCACAAGATACTATAACATATAATAATTAATATAATATAGAATAATGATATGCCATTATAAATTCATCATATGCATAGTATGCATATTGTAATATGCAATAATTAAGATAACATAATAAACCAAATGATTAATTGCTGCATATTTATTATTTAAATTATTACAATATATATTTTTTCTTCTGAGGCTGGGGTTAAGTGACTTGCCCAGGGTCACACAGCTAGGAAATGTTAAGTGTCTGAGATCAGATTTGAATTGGGATCCTCCTGAATTCAAGGCTGGTGCTCTATCCACTGCGCCACCTGGCTGCCCCTAAATTATTACAATATTTAAAATAATTTAACTGTTTGTTAGTTCTTGAAATAGTAACTGCTCTATTCCTTTCTCTATCCCCCCCAAAAAAAGCCAAACAAAAAAATCTTTATTCCAAACTTCAGGAACTGCCACATGTCTCCTGAATAATATAGGTATGTTGCTGACTTGCCCTTAAGTAAAGGACTTGAAAATTATCTCTGTCATCATGGTATATGGCTCTATCCTGGTTCTATAGTTACAGGACCTTGATTCCAATTCCCCCTTCCTCTCTGATACTTTACTAACCCTGTAACTCTAAATAAGTCACTACAACTCTGAACTTCATTTCCTTCTTATGTGTAAAATGTAAATGTTTGAGGTTTTCAAGGATGCTTTCAATTCTAGCTTTAAGACCTCATGATTGACATCGTAACATTAGCACAATGTTGTAGACTGATCAGGTTTTCCCAATCTGAACTTCAGTGGATTAACAAACCCTACTCAATTTATGTTATCCAAAAGCATCACAAATGAATCAAATTCTTCAAATCATCAAGAAAAATATCAAAAAGAAAAGAGAATAATTAAAACTCTATAGCATATGCCACTGGAGATTGTCCTTTAAATGGACATGATTCCATTACTTAACACCATGGGCAAAGTTAATCAACTACATATTTCCCAAACTCTAGGAACATCCAGAACACATTTATCCACTTTTCCCCTATGCTTTGTTGAAATACAAATGCAATTTGACTAGAGAGTAATAAAACAGTTAACAAAAATGAAGATGGCTCATCAAGACTGTTCTTAATTAAGAATTCATTTGGTTATAAAGAGACACAAAGCCAAACCAGGACGTCCAAGAATAGGCTACTTAGAATAAGCTTTGGGTGACCAAGACCTCTGTTTCAATTTGAGTGTGCTTGGAACTGTCTGAAGATTTTTACATCCCTGGTCAAAATGGTTAGCCAACTGTTGTTCATCCTTTTTTTTCTCAAAAAGAACCATGACAACAGAAAAGTGATACCATGACTTGCAGGTTAGCCAAATGTTAGAGAACAATTCATGCAGGTTTCTTGGTGACTGCTACTTACTTCCTTTTCTAGGTGCTAAAAACAATTTTTAAATAAGCCGAATCAAGCAATTAGCGTTTCACATATCAAAGGGGCAACTAATTGAACGCAGCTCACATGGTTTTGTGTATAATATAGAAATTTGTGCCAATATGCACAGACATCATCCATCTGATTTTATATTTCTCTGCACTAGGTAAAATACAAACTTAAGCAAAGGTCTGATAAACAGATGTCTGCAACATAATGGTTCCGAAGGTGTCATTTCCCTGACATGAACAAAAGTACTTAAAAGCCAGATGGCAAATAAACCACAGTTCATCACTTAGATTCACACAATATAATCCAACACATTTTTCATCAATTTCCACTTTATATTTAACATAATAAATACAAAAGTGAACTATACCATTTTTTTCTTCCTCTATCCGTCTCGTCCTCGAATGTTAATCTCTACTGTATCTGAGGCAGTAATTACTCCAAATAAGCAAATGAGTTTTCATATAACAAATTATCTCTTTGCAGAAACAAGAAATTCTGTGTGCTCAACTGTTTTTGTTTTATTGAAGATTGCTGAAAGCAGATTTTGCAAAAACTGTTTCCTCTCTTCTCCCCACTCTTCCCTAGTATAATTAAGACATTGCACTGACAATTATATGTATGTGTTCTATTTGATTCTCTCTTTTCAACCACACTGTTGTCCTGTGTTAACCACAATTTCCTAGGAAATAATGCTCTCTTTTACTAACAGGAGACACTTTCTAATATTTGGTAGATTAAACTGAATTGTAAGGTATTCTAACATGCCAATGAACATTTCATGCCACTTCTCTTAATCCTCCACCTATTAATTCAACACTATGATCTCAGTATCAAATAGGATGCCCCGTCTTTCTGCCTTCATTACATACTGTCTCCTGTGCGTGAAATTTCAGGTAATTTCCCATATGACTTGGTTAACCACCTTGAGAGAAATATGAAAGTGCCCAGAGAGTTCTGAGCACATTCACATTGGAACTGGAGTCTTGTCCACACTTAACTTATTCTAATCAACCTATTCCCAGAAGTCTTAGTCTGGCTTTGTATATCTTTATAACCAAGAGATTTCTTAATTAATTTTGATGTTAAGGGTGGATTGTAGAGAAATGGATCAGGTTCCAGGAAAGAAGGGCAGAAGACTTAAATTCATTTTGAATTCACTTATAAAAGCATCACTGCCAATTCTCTGGATACTTACTAGGTCTTTAACTTTTCCTGCCAATTGAGGAATACCCATATGGCACTTACATGTGGACCATAGGATGTATGTAGTGGGAATAGGAGGATGAGCATATTAAAATTGATCATGTCGAAGTCAACAATCATTATGGACCAGTCAAATAATGGTCACTAGAATTAAACATTTGTTGAGAATTCAATCTTAGACAGGATTCATAGTCATAGAGTATTAATGCAGAGTTGCCTAGGGCAGAAAAAACTGAATACTGCCAAAGAGAAAATGCAATACAAGGAATCATACACACACACACACACACACACACACACACACACACACACAAAGACAGACAGATAGACAGACACACACACACACACACACAAAACAAAGCTGAGAAAATATGTCAGAAATCCATCAGCTAAAAAACTGTATCCTCACTGATATGAGCAATTTATATATCATGTAACTTTTTATTTATTTTATTTTTAGTAATATTTTATTTTTCCAAATACATGCAAAGATAATCTTGAACATTCACCTTTGCAAAACTTTGTTTCAAATGTTTCTCCCTCTCTCTTCTTTTTTCCCTCCCCACAACAGCAAGCAATTCAATATAGGTTAAGCATGTGCAATTCTCCTAAACATATTTTCATATTCATGATGCTGTTCAAGAAAAATCAGACCAAAATTTTAAAAAACAGAAGAAAGAAAAAACAAACAAAAGGTGAAAACACTATGCTTTGATTCACTTTCAGTCTTCATGGTTCTTTCTCTAGATGTAGATGGCACTTCCCATCAGAAGTCTATTGGAATTGTCTTGAATCACCTCATTGTTGAAAAAAGTCAACAACATCACAACTGTATTATGTAACTTAGATGTAGTTCTTGTCCTGTTTTTTTTTGCATCTATACTTTGTTTTCAATTTGTAAGAAAAATAAATCTTTAATATGGACTGAATTACGAGTTTTAAATAATTGCTCCTATGAATGATGTCAGAAGTACACTTTGAGGGCAGGGTGTGCTTCCCATCCTCACCTTCTATCCCTAATACCATTACAGAATGGATACTGCAACTTAACATGTTAGTGCTAAGAGGATATATTGTTGAAGCCTAATGGTAAAACCACCATATTCAGAAGGTTTTAATTTCAGGTTCAGTCCTCCTTAAGGATCTACTCTTTTCCACTCCCAAAATTAAGTTTGTCCAGACATTTTACAAGTGAATGTTGCTAATCACAATCCATACTCCAAATGAGAGAACATGGATTAATCAGGGCAATCAAGTAGGAAATAAACAAACAAATATTCTCTGTTTCATACCCTCTTCAGATCAATTAATTTAGTGCTGAAAAACATACAGTAGACAATCTATTCTAACCACCAAATTTTTACAGGTATGGAAATTGAGATATGGAAAAATGAAACTCCTAAATTACTCAGAATAGGAAAAAGAGATACAATTAAAACCAAGCTCTATGGGTAGATCACAACATAGCATTTTCACTCTTTCTATTGTATTTTGCTTGAATTTTATTTTCTTTCTCTTTTTTCCCTTTTGACCTGAATTTTCTTGTGCAGCAAGATAATTATATAAATATGTATACCTATATTGGGTTTAACATATATTGGATTACTTGCCATCTAAGGGAGAGGGTGAGGGGAAGGAGGGGAAAATTGGAATACAAGGTTTTTCAAGAGTCAATTTTGAAAAATTATCCTTGCATATGTTTTGAAAATAGAAAAAACTTTAATTAAAAAAAACCCCTAGATCACTGACTCCAGCTCCAGGCTTCATTCTATTCTATTATACCCACCTACATTAAGCACAGCTTAATATTAAGGTAAATATAATGTAAATTAATTTTAAGATTATGGGTTTAAAACTGGAAAGTCATCCAATCCAACCTCCTCTTTTTGTAAAAATGAGAAAACCAAGGCTTGAACTAGGTTACACAGTTAATTAGTGAATGCACCAAGAATAGAAATTTGGTTATTTTCATTGTCCCTTGTTGACCTTAAGTCATTGTACATGTTGTCTTTACAGTTTATAGACTGATAATACTAATCTTTGGTCTGAAAATAGACCCTGATGATGAACCCTGCTTAATTCATTTGATGCCAAGGATAGGAGAATCAGAATGTCCTCTAAAATTAACTTCTCGCACTACTTGAGAAGCATTTTAGGATTGTGGATTATACTTTTATAAATTATAATTTTATTTTATAAATTATAATTTTATCTTCAAGCCTCTAGATGCTAGTTGTAGTATGGACTTTGTCTCAAGAGACCTATGTGATCTGTGATCTGGGGCAAAACATTTATCCTCTGGGCTGTTTTCATTATCTGTACAATAAAGGAATGAGAGTATATGGTTTCTAAGTCCTTTTCTTACTGTAACATTCTCTGAGATGTGATGTCTAGGATCTATGATCTATTTTTTAAAATAAGCCCAGAATAATATTGGGAGATGATGCTAGTATAGTCTATCTTTTGGGGAATGGTATTTTTCTAACAGAATCTTCCTAGGAATGCAAATTTATAATAGTAAACATCAGTTCAAAATAGCATTCATTCCATATTTTGCTTGCAAAGAGCACTTAAATGAAAACAGATGAACCACAGTCCCTATAAGTGAAGAAGAGTATGAAACGAGGTGGCAAATTTCTAAGTGATTCACTTTAAAAAAAAATATCCAAGCTCTTTCTCTCTGCTCAAAGGATGTATTGCAAATTCTGGATAGAAAACATTTGGAAACACCAAGACATTTAATTTTAGCTGAGTGAGCCACATGTTACTTATGAAATGTCTATTTCAAGAACTGCAGCAAAGAATTAAACCTGACACTTCTTATTCTGGTCTACTACCTTCATGATAAACAAAATAGTATTACAGAAACATGGTACAGTAATGGTGGTGGGAATACTCTCATGGAAAAAAAAGAGAAGGAAACAAGGAGTTTAGGAACTAAATTCAAAAATAAACTTTCATCAATTTCTTGCAATCACTGAGTTATAAGGAAAGTTAGCTATCACTTTGTCCGACTCCTTCAGGAGAAGGCAAAAATGAAAGCTAGACACAAAACGTAATGAGCAAAAGTCCAACAGGATGAATTAGTGGCAATACTGCAACCAGAACCCCACTCTTCTGATTTAGTCCCTACCTCTTCAATCATACCACATTGTTTAAGTCTTAAACATATGGGTGGGTAGAACATTGATTAAAGTTAGGAGCATAAAGGAGAATTTTGCTAAAGGGTCTCACCTCCCATCACTACTTCTAGGAATATCCATGGCATGCAAGTAAGTTGGATTTAAATGTGAGAGAGACATGCGAAGTCACCTGTTTCACTTTCTACTCTGGAGCATCTGGGTACAATGACAAGATATCAGGATGACAGGAGATAGTCTGGGATACAGAGGGAAACCTCAGACTTTTTAAACTACCATTATTAACAGGTCTCATTTTGACTGAGGTAAAGACTATCACTACTTTATCCACTGGATCACCTTGTTTTCAACTACATTATGATTTTCTAAAGGAACTACTTTATCATTAATCAACAAACCAGCACGCATTAAGTATCTGTTATATGCCAGAAATAGTGCTAGTGCTAAAGATGCAAAGACAAAAACAAATAGCTTATGCCCTTAAGGAATTTGAATTGTCCAGATCCCTTTACTTATGTATTTGGTATGGGTCCAGGTATTTTAATCAATATAAAAATGTTCATCGTGATTCCACTATTTAGATCCATACTGGAAAGCTAAAAGTTAGGCCACTTACTTTGTTAAAATATCCAATAAAGACATCCAATTTTTTGCTATGGTTTTATAACCTTACCAAAACTACCCATTGTTTTCTAAAAGAAGGCTTTTGGGCTTTGTGGAAAGTATATCCCACCATTATAGATTAATCTTTTGTGAACTTTGGTTGAACTGGCTAGTATTGTCTTTGAGTCAATATAACAAACAAAGATTTCCTAACAACCAGAGAGATTCCAAAATGGACTGGATTGATATTCAGCCATTTATTCCTTAAACAAAAATTTATTAAATAACTGTCATATACCACATATTTCAGTTATCTTGTGAGATAGTAAATTCCTCACTAATGGAAATATTCAGCCAGAAGATAGATGATTAGGAGGGAAGAGTATTATTGAAAATTCCCATATCATATAGTATGTTGCACTGAATGATATGGAAAGTCCATGAGATCATTGGATTTGCAACATGAACCAGGTTTTTCCCAGGTTCTTATTATCCTTAAATGAGATGAGTTTTAAGGTGTCAGGACTCTAACTCTAAGTACTGGATCCTAAAGCAATAGGGAAAGGAATAAAAATAATAATATTGCTGGTGACAGCAACTCATTTATAATGCATTTTAAAGTTTATAAAGCTAACTGCCTCAGATCAACCTTGTGAGGCAGTATAAGCATTATTGTCTCTTTTTTACTGATGATGTAATAAGGCAGAGAAAATTAAAATGTTCCAGCATATAGCTAATAAGTGTCAAAATGGAGAACTTGAGAATTTAAACTTGAAATTTTCTGACTGCAAATTCAGCTCTTTTCACTAGATCATGTCAGCTCCACAACAAATTACACTTATCCAGCAAATTACTATGAGGGTGACATAGTGGGTTTGCATCTGCTATCTCTTCTCTAGCCTGTAGAATATATAACATGTAGAACAGAATATCTTCTGATTACTATGATGGGTACTAAATATACCACTTTTGCTAAAAAAAAAAAAAAATCCCATTTAAAAAAAAAATCCCATGTCTGTTTCAAAGTCAATATGATTCAACCAAAGATACACAGAGTGGCGAATTTAATTTATAAACTAGACTTAGACACACAGACGGGGAAAAAAAACATGGAAACTATAAATAAGTACATAAATTATAAAATTCCTTCCCTTTTTCCTAGCATTAGCGAGCATGAATGACCTTCTACTTTAAGCATCTGCCTACTCTGGCAAGAGTGAAACACTCCAATGATAACATTTTCTGAGAGAATCAAGGAGCCACTGTACATCTAAAGCAGCTACCAACAAAAAGTACAGCACAAAAGAAGGAGATTTGGATTGCATAAGGAAAATAATTTCCATGATCTCTTTTTCACAACTGAAGAGAAGAATTTGTTGACAAATATATAAAACAGGCAAATGCAATAAATTCAACATGCTTTCCCAAGGAAAAGTTACTCCTGCAATGTATCAGAAAAAAATATCAACATGCAAATGCTAAATATGACCACTGAAGACTTCCCCAGAAAATCAGCTTGTTGGGAAGTGGGGGGGGGGGACACAGCCTGTATTAATCACCACTCCAGCCGTGCCATCAATGACAGGCAGCAACAGGACTATCTTCCGACTGGCATAGCTTCCACTCTATTTTTGGTGGCAGAAACTTGCTGAAACACTAGATTAAAGACAGATTGCTTTTTCATGGAGTGTTGCCTTTCCCGTTTAGATGAATAAAAGTAAACCTTAAGTATGTTAAAGAAAAGATTACATTAACAATTTTATGTTTGTGGGAAAAAGTTGCAGAGATAAAGCAAGAAAGATAGCAATGACCTCAGCTGTTAAGAAGAAAGGGTAGTGGGAATAAGAATGCTAGAAGTCTTGAAAAATATGTATGTCTCTGTCTGTCTCTCTCTTTGTATACACACACAAATATTTATATATACATGTGTGCATACATATACATATTTATATAGAGACATGCAACTATATTTATGTGTATATATGTATATGCATATATATTTACAGAAATAAAGTTGTTGAAGAATCAAACATGGCTGAAACAATTGAACAACCATATTCACATATGTATATTGGTCTATGTATATATCTTTCTACATATCTATATATATTCATCTCTGTATATATGTATAGAAATGAATGACTAATATATAAATGGAAAGATCCTAAGATTGTAATTATACTCCATCCCAAATAGGGATGTGCTATAAACATTGATAATATTTAAATAAATCTTAATATTTATAAAATAGAATGATAAATGTCAATAGATCACTATGCCACTGGGCTTAACTCAGATTAAGGCATCTGAGTAATGAGATAAAAGTATTCAGGGAAACAAGTGAAGGACAAAAAGACAAACTTAGGAACATCTGAAGACTCAAACTGCTTTAATAGGAAAGTCAACTGAACTTCTAAATTCATGCATGCACATTCATTGCTGAGCAGGCTATTGTGATATTCACATGTGCACACCCTTCCAATGACTTCTTAAGTAAGAAGGGTGAAGTGGAAGTAGGAACTTTAAAATCTGTAAATCAGCTGCTGACAGAGAAAGGATGTGTCTCCCTTGCCTCCCATTCAGCAAGGGCTAATAATATGGATAGCTACCTCAGCAAGATGGCCAAAGACTAAATGTGGGGAAAGACTCAGCTGAACTTTTCCACAGATATGCTAACTTAGTTTCTAAACTCTCTTCCATAATGACAGTTATTGAACAACCTATTGTATTCCCTATCCAAAGAGCATGGAGAGAATATTCTTTACCCATATCACTGATGATTTGGTTTGAAAGTTATAAGGAGTGAGGCAATATGATATAGTCAAGAATGGGCTGCCCTTGATATCAGGAACACCTACGTTAAAGTTCTGATTTTGAAATGATATTTGTGTGAAGTCATAACTTCCTAGTGGCCAGGAGGCTCTCTAAAGCTCCAGTCCCAGATGAATTGACACTCTGTGTTAGTGGAAGAAGTTTCCCTCATATTAATGAAATAAAGATCTGGACCAAAACCCAAACCCAGAAAGTTTAATTAGTTAGCATTTTATTTAAAATATAATAGCATTTTTTCTTAAGAAAATACAATTTCTTTCTTCCTTTCTTTTACTTTCTCCCTCCCTTCCTTTTTCTTTCACTTCTCTCCTCACTTTCTTTCCTTCTTCCTTCCTTCTTTTCTTTCTCACTTCTTTTCTTCTTCCTCTCCTCCCTCCTTCCTTCCTTCCTTCCTTCCTTCCTTCCTTCCTTCCTTCCTTCCTTCCTTCCTTCCTTCCTTCCTTCCTTCCTTCCTTCCTTCCTTCCTTCTCCTCCTTTTCTCCCTCCTGCCTTCCCTCCCATTTATTTAATGATTATTCTCTACTGAAGCATAACTCTGATATTTGATTGTAGCATACAGGGCTTTACCATGCAGGCACAATCATAGCCAAAACTTTGTAATAGGTTATGGCTTTAAGGACAGGGTGGGCGATGAACTGTGTCTATCATCCAAGGTCTGGCCTGGTTAATGTCAAAGATACCTCTAGGTGATCAATCCACCCACAAGCATTATAAAGCACTGACTCTGTGCCAAGGATTGTGTTATTTGAAAAGTGAAACAGTCTCAGTTCTCAAACTTACATTTTTATGATTTTTTCCCCACAATAACTCATGCAGATAGTCTACCAAATGGGGCTAAAATTTGCATAAGTAGAAGGAGTAATCTATATTGATGGAAAATATTGATAGAAATATATCTTACTCCTGAATTAGATTTGAGTAGAAAAATGAAGTCCAGAGACCCCTCTATCTGAATGGCATTTTAAATGTATAAAATAAAGTACCTAGGATTACAAAGTTAAAAAAATTATGCTGAAATACAATAAAAAAATTCTTGAAAACCTATTAAAAAGAATTTGAGGAGCCTCTGAAGTAAAAGGAGATTTAGAATTTCATTTTAAATGAGAAAAATAAAGACAAGGAAAATATAACAGTCTATCCCAGATCTTTGAGTTGATTAATGGTAAACCTGGGGTTCCAACTTGAGCTCTTGTATCAGATAAGTCTTGACTCTTAATCTGGTATTCTTTCCTCTAAACTATTCCATCTTGGAGGCAAAATGGATTAGAATACAATGTTTTGGTGTTTGCAAAGTACACAGAAAAAATATGATTAAAAAGAAAATCTTAAAACCCAAATATATATCTAGGACTAGCTACTTATATATCATTATCTTTAAAAAAAGAAACCCACACTGATCTTTCCAATCACTTTATAAGCTTAAGGACCAAGCCAACAAGTCTTATTTTTCCTTTCTATCTTTTTTTAACCTTCAAAAATCTCTGGAGCATATATGACCTGGGATAAATTTCCATTTGTCTGGGATGTTTTAAGTATGGACTTGCATGAAGCAGGGGGATGGACTGAACGACCTCTAAAACTTGCATCCAACCCTCTACTTCCACAAAATTCTACCCAAAGGACAAATAACAAATAAAAACTACGTGAAGATAAAATTTCTTTGGTAGATAGATAGTGCAATTGAAGGAAAATTTAATTTCCCCCAGAACCGAAAATGAAACCCTAGGCAATAGGCAACTATATAAAGGGAACATTGCTTTCTAAATGTTGACATCAGTAAGCTTTTTCCACTAAGAGTTGGGAATTTACGAAAAAATGAGAAACTTTTCAAAAGCCTTCCTATGATTGTTTATGTTGTCCATTAGGTGAATAATGCTGAAAGTATGAAACTTAGGCCAAGCAGAGCTTCATCTATTTTTAAAAGATCATTTTAACCCTTATTTTCTTTTTATTGTTGAGAATTACTCTTTAATAAAGTGAATACATTTTATTGAAGGAATAAAAATTTTATAATGGCATAGGTTTTGCTTAAAATCCCCAATATAATCTTAAAGGAACTATTTGAAAACTTTACAAATATGTATCCCTACTCTATCCTAACAGGAACATTTCTGTTGTGTTTTAATGTTCACAAAACATTTTCTTTTTTTTTTTTTTTAATCAAAGCTCTTTATATTTCAAAACATGCATGGATAATTCTTTGACATTAACCCTTGCAAAACCTTGTGTTCCAATTTTCCCCCTTCCCCCCACCCCCTCCCTTAGATGGCAAGTAGTCCAATATATGTTAAACATGGTAGAAATAAATGTTAAATCCAATACATGCATACATATTTATACTATTGTCTTCCTGCACAAGAAAAATCCAATCAAGCCAGAAAAAATGAGAAAGAAAATAAAATGTAAGCAAAACAACAGCAAAAAGAGTGAATGCTATGTTGTGATCCATACTCAGTTCCTACCCACTCTCTGGGTGTAGATGGCTTTCTTAATCACAAGATCATTGAAACTGGTCTGAATCATCTCATTGTTGAAGAGACTCATATCCATCAGAATTGGTCATCTTAATCTTATTGTTGCTGTTAAAACCATTTTCCTCCCCAGCACCCTTACAGATATAGGCAGTACAAGAGTTACTATTCCCATTCCATAGGTAGGGAAACTAAACATCAGAAAAGAGAAGAAATTTGCTTTTGGTCACAAAAAAAGAATAAATGTAAGAAAGAGTCTGGAATTGGGTACAATTTGGACTGTCTCTCAGGAAGCTAGATGGTGCAGTGAATAGAGTGCTTGCACCTAGACTCAGGAACAGATATCTAAATCAGGCCTGAGACATGTACTAACTGTATGACCCTGGACAGGTCATATAACCTTCTTGCCTCTGTTTCCTTATTTGTAAAATGAGCTGAAGAAGGAAATAGCAAAACACTCCAGTATCTTTGCCAAGAAAACCTCAAATAAAATCATGATGAGTCTAACATGGCTGGAATGACTGATCAACAAAACTTTCTATTAAAATAATTTTCAAAAATTCTGAGGGGGAAAGGTTGGACTCCAGGAAAATGGTTTTCAAATCCAATTTTTCTAACTTCAGACAAGAATTGTAGAATGTTTGGGCTGAACTTTACAAGAAAACATTAGCATAACAAATACCAACTTCTGTATCCAATTGACTTTTCCAGGTTACAATAATAGCTTTGTGACAAAGCACAAATCACTCAGAGTCAGTTATAAGGCCTAAATTAACTCTTCCCTAGTTATTGTGTCATTAGACATCAAAGTGTCAGCCAGATGGGGCAAATTTTGGCAAGAGTTACATCACTAGCTCAGGCTTTGAAATCGAGTGCATTTTAGAGGTACTATAATGACAATTTACAGCTCAAAGCTTCATCTTGCTGCTTCAGTAAATAAAGTTCTATGGACTGACCTTTAATTAGAACTGCCACAGTGACCTACAACCTTAGTCAAAGCAAGAACTGTTTTTGGACTGCAACAGAGAATCATGGAAGTCATCAGCATAAAGCCATTATTTTTCTGGTGCTCATTCATTTTTATCCTTGATAATAACTGCTTTCTCCCAAGAGATCAATGCAATGGAAACAAGAGAGTAATAAGCCACATGCCTTTGAAGAGAACAGAATGTCCCTTTGCAATTTAATTTAACAAATATTTATTGGGTGTCCATTTCTTTTTTTTTTCTTTTTTTTTTTTTTTTTAATTATATATATATTTTATAATATTATCCCTTGTATTCAATTTTTCCAAATTGCCCCCCCTCCCTCTATTCCCTCCCCCCGACGACAGGCAATACCATACATTTTACATGTGTTACAATATAGTCTAGGTACAATACATGTGTGTGAATATCATTTTCTTGTTGCACAATAAACATTAGAATCCGAAGGTACATGCAACCTGGGCAGACAGATATTAGTGCTAACAATTTACATTCGCTTCCCAGTGTTTCTTCTCTGGGTGTAGTTATTTCTGTCCATCATTGATCAACTGGAAGTGAGTTGGATCTTCTTTATGTTGAAGATTTCCACTTCCATCAGAATACATCCTCATACAGTATTGTTGTTGAAGTATACAGTGATCTTCTGGTTCTGCTCATTTCACTCAGCATCAGTTGATTTAAGTCTCTCCAGGCCTCTCTATATTCCTCCTGCTGGTCATTTCTTACCGAGCAATAATATTCCATAACCTTCATATACCACAATTTACCCAACCATTCTCCAACTGATGGACATCCATTCATCTTCCAGTTTCTAGCTACAACAAAAAGAGCTGCCATAAACATTTTGGCACATATATGTCTCTTTCCGCTCTTTAGTATTTCTTTGGGATATAATCCCAGTAGTAGCGCTGCTGGGTCAAAGGGTATGCACAGTTTGATAACTTTTTGGGCATAATTCCAGATTGCTCTCCAGAATGGCTGGATTCTTTCACAACTCCACCAGCAATGTATTAGTGTTTGGGTGTCCATTTCTAAAGTTCTATTCTGATGTCTTGTTTTGACACAGAGGGGACCCTGGGTTCTTAAAGGCTGGGACAACAGAGCCCAGACTGAATTCTGATTGGCATTTTGTAAATGAATAAGTTAGAAAGGCATTAAGTCTTATTAAAATGGGAAACAGTATGGTACAACAGAAAGAAAATTGGATTGAAAGAAGTGGGTTCAAATCCTGACTCTGCCACATCAATAAAACTTTCTGAACCTTGGATTCTGAGCCACATGGATGAGTTCGGAGGACCTTTTCAGTCCCAAAGTGATGATTCTAGGAATTCCATCCCAGTGACTGTGTGTCATCCAGCATCCAAACTAATAGAAGTCAGCCTCAATCTCAGCATTTTGGCAAAAAGATGAAGACATTTTTTGAGGGGAAGAATCACTCACCATGCTCTCTGTTTGAGAATTGGAGGGTTGTAATATGTATTGATGGTTGGAGTACTCAATACTGAAGAAATCACAGGACTATGAGTAGGACTGAAGTATGAGTATGTGGCAAGGATGAAATATAGCTGGACACTGTCTTTAAAGTCAAGGAATTTGCAATCTGGCAGGGAACTATCAGGCTAAACAAATGATATTTGTAAAAAGGCTCTTACAAAAGGGACAATCTTTCTATACCCATTTTGCACCAACACAAAGTTCAGTTTGTAGGCTGAATCAAATATTCTTATGAACACACATAACATAACCCAGATACTTGTTTCAATCATATTAACCCTATAAAATTAATTTTTAATGAAAAAGTATTTCAATTTTTTATTTTATTGTGATTTTATTGACACAGGAAAGTCTTAGTGACAGTGTCAAGCTACTCTGAAATTTATAGTCCTGGTGCATTGAATTGTGAGATTAAGTGTCTTGGGGAAAGGTAACATAGATGTTATATTCTAAAAGCAGGATTTTAATCTAGGTATAGCTGTACCTGGTCTGATTCACTATCTACTCTATCACTCTGCCTTTTTAAATAACCCATTTGAAAAAAAATTAGACAATAACCCATGGAATGTTGAACTATACTGAACCTAATTCAAGTTTTCTTTAATGATTCAGAAGGTACTTTGGGATGTGCAGAGACAGCATTATGGAAATAATTTGTTATGAATTGTCTTTACTTGGCCATCTTGCCTCCCCTATAGATTTTTTTTTTCTTTTTCTTTTATGAGGCAATTGGGGTTAAGTGACTTGTTCAGAGTCACACAGTTAGGAAGTATTAAATGTTTGAGGTCGAATTTTGAACTCGGATCCTCCTGACTCTGATAGTCTGTCCAGTGCATCATCTAGATGCCCCTATTATGGTGTTGTCAGTGAGAAGAAATGCTAGTTAAGAAAGTCCTGGCTGAACTAGTACCACATAGATCATAGATTAGGAACTGAAAGTTACCTTGGAGGCCATCTGGTTAAACGTCTTCTAGTAATGAGAAAAATGACAACCATTATTTTTCTTGTAGAATACTGTGAGTTTTGCAGCTATAGTATGTAGGAAACAACTGTCAGAAGCATAATTCAGAATAACTTCATGTTCCCTAGCTCTGGTTAATCAAGAATCACAGATTCAGTTAGGTCATATTACCTGGAGTTTTGAAAGCTGGACACATCCATATTTCACCGCCTTTGGGTACTGGGCATCTGGATCATGACTGATTGTAAGCTGGCCAAGTATTATGCCCCGTAGGCATTGGGAGTATGAACAGCAACTTTTCTCTGTGGCAGGCTCAGCACAAAAAAACCCTTTTCTGCCACTGCAGCTCATTACAAGTACTTATATAACACACCTTCACCAGTCTCTAAAGCACCTGGGATCTTTGAAACTCTCTAGCTTCCCCTCAAATCCCCACACCCATCCAAAGTAGATACACTGCTCATAACTAAACAAGACTTCTGTGGATGTCAATTTCCCATTTGCACACTCTTCCTGATATTTGTACAATTGGGATATTACAGTTCAGATAAATATTATATTTTTAATATATAAGCTGGACTTAAAAGTATTATTTTTAATGTTGAAAAGGAGAATTTAATTATTTCACTCAATACCTGTAAAAATAGCTCAAAAGTTATTTTTTTAAAGTTGTACTTGGTCAGGAGTGATGGCTTATGTCTGTAATTCTGAAGGAAACTGAGAATGGGTGATTTGCTTGAGTTTTAGAGTTCTGGGTTTCAGATTGTCTACAGCCCATGAAGTGTCTAAAATATGCCTGACATTGATCTTGTGAGTTACCAGACTGTCCTAAAGAGGGAAAACAGGACCAGGTTGAACTGTTTCATGTTCTTTTAAGTGGATTGGCAGTGGTAAGGGGCCTCTATGTGTCCTTGAATTTGCTTTCTGTGTGAGATACAAAGACCCCTAAAAAAGTGATACATGAATATAAAGAAATTCTTCTGTACTTTAAAAAATAATAATTATGATACCTATTTAAGAGAAGTCTAGGAAGCTCTAAGAATGGAGGCAAAGTGAAGGAAAACAAAACATAAACTTCTACAAAGTTTAGGTCAAGGAACATTGTGTATGTCCAATGACCAAGCTTGGCTACAAAAATCACAGGAATAAAATGTGCCTTTCTTTTTCCATGAAGGTAGAGCATTACTTATAATGTCAGATTTGGTTGGTTTATTATTTTTACTAAATGATTTTAATTTTTCTCTCTTATTTTAATTTTTTATTCAGAGGATGGGTCTATAGGAAAGGGAGTAGAAAGGATATAGTTAGAAATGAAGGGGATGTAAAAACAAGATTTTTTTTAAAGAAAGGAAATTGTTCATTTAAAAATGCTTTTATAGCAGAAAATTTTTATTAGAGACTGAAATGATCATAACATCTGGAACCAAATTGTTTTGAGAAATCAGCTATTCTCATTTCTGAACAGCATGTTGATAAGATACAAGGTTTCAAAAATCATGATGAAGAGAGAAATCTATCTGTTACAGAAACCATATAGTAAAGCTTAGAGGTATCAGATATTTTTCTTTAAAGCTAAGTAGATCAATTACATATGGTTTAACTTTCAGAAAGCTGATTTTCCACAACAGAACTAAAGTAAATATTCTTACAGATGGTACCTATGGAAACATGATATCAGAAATAATGAGATTAAATGAAGTGTTTTTTTGGCATGGCTATGAGAGAAATAATTAATTAAATATATTGGTTTTAGAAATTACAGGGGGATTTAAAATGTTGTGTTTTATTTTATTACATGCTTCCATTTAAAATCACTCATATCAATTAATTCAACTTTCTGCAAGTAAGCAGGAGAGGCTGGGGCAGCATTTGGCAAGCCAGAAGGGGGTCTGTAACAAGTCAAAGAACATATTTCTACAATCTAGCAAAGAAAATTTTCTGACTTAAGCACTTCCTCTAACTTTGATATCAAGTACAAAATGTATTGTAGATATAAATTGTTGCATCTCCACCTCTACAGTAATGACCTGTGTGATACATCTTGAATCTATTCATATTAATTGTATCATTAATAATGATTTCTTTGAGAACTCACCTATTAATACATATGGGTATGCACTGCAGATCCAGATTATCAACAGATGCCATTTTAGAAAATGGATTCTTCTATCAATGAGTACATCTTCATGACAAAGAAAGGAGGATGCTTTCCTAAAGTTTTTAGTCTCCCCACTGTGGTACGGGGATTGAAAGGCTATGGATAGTCTTTAGAGTTTAAGTTTTTCTTTTTCTTTTCTTTTAATATGTGAAAAGCTCTACAATGATATGGGAATAATAGAAGAAAGTGCAAAAGAAGAAGTGGATATGACCTCCAGTTACCCCCACATGTATTTCTACTTCCTGGAGGCCATCTTTTCACTAAGATGTACACACAAATTCAATATTCTGAAATTGAACATGCCATCTCTTTTTCATCCCTTCTCTTCATTGATTCCCATTCATCAATGATAATATTTCCTTATGTTTGTAGTACATTCATTCTTCTAGTCTTCCAGGCTATAAACTTTGAAGTCACTTTTAAGTTTTTGCTTTTCCCATTCATTCTAATGTCACTAAGTACTGTCCTTCAAACTGACTTGGATTTATCTCTTCCATTTCATTCTCAGAGTGAACAATGCTAATTCAGGCCCTTATCATCTTGAACCTGTATTACTACAACTGTGTCCCTATTTGGCTTCTTTATCTCCAGTCCATTTCAATCCTCTTCTCACTCTCCAAATCCATTTTGCAAATACTGCTCTTGGATTTATCTTCAGACAACAAAACTTTTGTGATTCCCTTCTCTTTGAGGACCTATAAACTTTTTATATTCTCTATTACATCAAAGTCACATTACTCAATTTGACTTTCAAGGTACTTCACCATCCAGTTCTACTTCCACTCTATTCCTACTCTTTCCTATCTTTCCTACCTTGTGATCTGTTAACTCTGAGACCTAAGGAAGACCTTAGCTTAAAAAAGGCAGAGCCTTTCATTGCATCCTGAGACATTTCCACTCATCCTAATCTATATTTTGCCACTGGATACAGAAGGATCTGGAAGAGAGGGTGAGGCTGGTGACTTTGCACAGCCCTGTTACACTTAAATTCAATTCACTTTCAAGTCAGGATATCACCTTCTTCATGTCATTGGTCCTTTTTGAGAATCAAGGACTAACAATAGCAGCAGCAGCTAATGCCAGCTCCTGAAATGACTTTGTATTTATTGTTGATATGTATTCCCACATAGAGTATTTATTTATATGCAGCCCCAAAGCACATAAACTCTTTAAAGGAAGGTATTGATTCGTTTGTGTCTTTGCATCCCCAGTCACATAAAAGACAGGGTAAATGGATCTGTGGTTCTATTTATAATCAAGTCCCTCACAAAAACCCACATGTGCAAAAATGTTTGCAGCAGCCCTTTTTGTAGTAGCAAGGATTAAATGTAAACTGAGTGGATCTTTAGAGAATGACAGGATATGAATGTTATGGAATATGATTGTTCTATAACAAATGATCAGGAGAATGATTTCAGAAAGGCCTGGAGAAACTTACATAAACTAATGCTGAGTGTAGTGAGCAGAACCAAAAGAACATTGTATGCAGCAACAAGATTATACAAAGATTGGTTCTGATGGACTTGGCTCTTTTCAACATGAGGTGATTCAGGTCAATTCCAATAGACTTGGGATGGAAAGTGCCATCTACATCCAGAGAGAGAACTATGGAGATGGAATATGGATCAAAGCATAATATTTTCACCTTTTTGTTGTCATTTGCTTCTTTTTTGTTTTCTTTCTCATTTTTTCCCTTTTTGATCTGATTTTTCTTTTGTAGCATGATAAATATAGAAATACATATAGAAGAATTACACATGTTTAACATATATTGGATTACTTGCTTGTAGGGGTGGGGTAGAGCAAAGGGTGGGAGAAAAATTTGGAACACAAGGTTTTGCAAGGGTGAATGTTGAAAACTATATTTGCATTTATTTTGAAAATAAAAAGTTATTATTAAAAAGCCATCCTACCTGAAAGACAAACATATGATTTAGATTAAAAAAAATTAATAATGTCCCTCTTATAATACACTGTGTTTAATAAATACTTGTTGATTAAGTTGTGGTTCTTCTCTGCATGAATACAATATTAGAAGAATAAGAAAAAAGTTTATTTCAAAAGTTTGGTACAGCAACTAGAGGTTCAAGGTGGTTGATCCCTCACACCCTTGGCTTCATGATTTCTTTTTTTATGATGTTTATTATGCTTTTATTATTTTTTCTTATACAATCTTTTATATTAAACATGGTAGAAATATACATTAAATCCAATATATGCATACATATTTATACAATTATCATGGTGCACAAGAAAAAACAAATCAAACCAGAAAAAAGAGAAGCAAAATAAAATGTAAACAAACAACAACAAAAAGAGTGAAAATGCTATGTTGTGAACTGCATTCAGTTTCTACTGTCCTCTCTCTGGGTGTAGATGGCTCTCTTCATCACAAGATCATTGGAAATGGTTGAATCGTCTCATTGTTGAAGAGAGCCATGTCCATCAGAATTGATCATTATATAATCTTGTTACTGTGTGCAAAGATCTCCTGGTTTTTCTCACTTCACTTAGCATCAATTCATGTAACTATCTTCAGGCTTCTTTGAAATCATCCTGCTGATCATTTCTTATAGAGCAATAATATTCTATAACATTCATATATCACACTTTGTTCTGCCATTCTCCAATTGATGGGCATTCACTCAGTTTCCAGTTTCTTGACACTATAAAAAAGGGCTGCCACAAACATTTTGGCACATACAGGTCCCTTTCCCTTCTTCAAGATCTCTTTGGGATATAAGCCCAGTAGTAACACTGATGGATCAAAGGGTATGCACAGTTTGATAACTTTTTGAGCATAATTCCAAATTGCTCTCCAGAATGTCTGTATTCATTCACAGTTCCACCAACAATGTCTCAGTTTTCCCACATCCCCTCCAACATTCACATGATCTCTTTTTTTTAGGGTGCGGTTTCATGTTTCTTTTATCCCATGATTTTTGAGGGGAAAGAGAGAGAGTTCTTCTCATTTCTTACCTAAGACAGCTGGGGTGCAGGGAGAGAGAAAGATGGGGGTGAGGGAGGAAGGGAGAGAAGGAAAAAAAGGAGAAGAGAAGGAGGGAGGGGGAGATAAAAGAGAGATAAACAGAGACAGACAGACTGAGAGAAACAGGGACAGAGACAGAGATAGACAGACAGAAACAGACACACACAGACAGACAGTGAGAAAGACAGAGAAAATGAGAATCTCAGAGTTTAACACTATGAATGGGCTCTTGGCAATGAAGAAGAAGGAAGGACTTTCAGAGCACAAGCCACCATCTGTCTGGGATTTCTGACTACCTGAAATGGTGGAGAGGGAAAAGCAGGTGAGAAGAACTGATAAAAGACTAAAACAGACACATTCATCTAATCAAAGGAAAATGCATTCACCACATCTGAGTCAGAGACAACCTCTTTCTCAAAGCATGGTGCAGTGCAGAGAGTACTGGATGTGACATGATTTGTATTAGGCTCAAATCCTACACTTATTACTATCTGTATGACTTTGGTAGAGTTTTTCAACCTCTCTGGGAATTATTTTTCTCATCCCCAAAACAGAGGGTTGAACCAGATGATTTTTAAGGTTCCCTTCATCTCTAAAATCCAAGATGCTATTAATCATTCTATACCTTGCAAACATGTCCAAAAAAGAAACCTTTATCTCTTTCCCTGAATGCAGTTCTTAGCCTTTTTGAACTTCCATATTATTGATGAGGGCACCAAGAAGATTCCCAGTTACTCATATTTACAACCTCAGTGCACATAGCATCCATCAGTATAATTCAGCCCCCAAAACTAAACAGTTTCTAAAGTTTTTTGTTCCTACTTCCACAACATTTATGACATGTATCACCTCCTCTCTGTTTAGTCACCAACTTAAGCCCTCACCATCCCTTACCTGAGGCAGCTAAGGAGTGCAGTGGATAGAACATAGGGGTTTGCAATCAGGAAGACATCTTTCTGAGTTCAAATATAGTCTCCAACATTTACTACTTATGTAACCCAGCCTAGTCACTTACCCCTAATTTACCTCAGTTTTCCCATTTCTAAAATAAGCTGAAGAAGGAAATGGCAAACCACTTTGCCAAGAAAACTCCAAATAGGATCATGAAGAGTCAGATAGAATTTAACAACAACTCTCTTGGCTAAACTGTTGCAATAGTCTCAGGTCTACTTTGTCTCAGGTCTTTCCCCATTCTATTCCAAGCTCTATATAGCTTCTGAAGTGATTTTTCTGTTCTATTTTTTTTTTTTTGATAGCACAAGGTTTACCATGCAAGAATCATACTCTCCTGCCACTCTATAAATTCCAAAAATGTAATGTGTATAAAATACCATATATATATATATATACATATATATATATGTATATATATATATATATATATATATATATATGCCTGACATTGTGCTAAGTGATTTACAAATATTTTCTTATTTGACCTTGGGAGGTAGATGCTATTGTTATCCCCATTTTTATAGACTAAGAAATTGAGGCACACAGAAGTTAAGTGTCTAATCCAGTATCTCACATAGCTATTATCTGGAGGGCACACTTGAATTCAGGTCTTCCTGACTCCAGGCTCATCACTGTTTCATCTAGTATTTTTTTTCCCATGAGAATCTAAGTGGGTAAAAGCTGGTTTGTTTCTGCAGCTCTTAGCATGGGACTTAGGACATAATAATTGCTTAATAAATAATTGTTTGATTATTTTAAAGTCCTCACCAGTAACCTCGGGCCAAGAACAGTGTGACCAATTAGTCAAGTAGAGTCTGAGAAAGATTAGGATTTCCAATAGGATCAACATGTGGCACACTGGTAATATGCCACATTATTATGTAATTATGCTATGTTTGCTCAAGGAATGCTGGGAAGTATCTACTTTCAAGCCTACCTTACTTATACTATTGAACTTCAGAAGGGAAGTTTCCAATCAGTCCATTTCAATTCTTGAGAGATCGGGTGAAAGAGATCAATGACAACAATTTATATCTTATATATGGGAATGTAAACTGTCTAATGTCTAAGATTATCATTAGTAATTGGGTAGTTTGAAAGAAAGATTGAGATAGAACTGAGCATGATGTGTTTCTTAAAAGTAAAACTGTGTAGGAAACACAGAGGAAATAGATGGGGGAAGAAGACTGATCCTTATGGAACCCTCTTGTTGTTGGGAATGGTTTAAAGGAGGAACAATACATACATATATCTAGAAGGGTATTGAAGTCTTCTAAATTGAGAAAGAAATAAGATGTTTGGGAAATAGGGAAGGGAAAAAGGATAAGGGAGGGATATTTTTAGAGGAAACACTTCACATCACTCAGGACTAAAGAGAGAACAACATATATATTTAGGAAGGTATAGAAGTCTTCTAAACTTATAAAAAGATAAGAAGGTGAAGGAATAGAGTAAGGAGAGGTATAAAAGAGTGTGTAAGTTAGCAGGAATGGGACAATAGTGGTAGGAGAGAATAAGGAAAGGATCCTTGAAAGAAGGCTAGGTAAAGTAACAGGAGGGCAAGGTAGTAAATAGGAGTAAACCAAAAGAGTCAGAAGGGATAGTAAACAAGACACACAAGACATAACAATAAAGATCAGGATTAGAATTTATTAAGTGAAAAAGAAGGGATAGTAATCATGATTTCAGATCAAGTTAAAGCTAAAATTGATTTAATCAAAAGAGAAAAATAGGAAAACCATACTATATGTCAACCACATTAATCAATATTGTTTTGTACTAAAATAACTAGACAGTATAAGATTGGAATATTGCTGTGGTGCAGGAAATGATAAATTGGTGAATTTAGAAAAATGTAGAAAGATTTAGACTTATAAAGGGAGATGTTATCTACCTTCAGAGAACCAGGAGTTAAGCACTACTGTGCTTTTACATAGATGTACTAAATGTGTATGTGTATATATCTATATGATTACAGATAAATATCTATATGCACACAATAACATATGTGTGTATATAAATATGTGTTATATATATATATATATATATGTATATATATATATATATATGTACACATAATTATACCCTTCTTGGGTGAGGGGGAAGAAGAAAAAAAGAATAAAATAAAAAGTGCACAGCAATGAACAAAAAAAAAACTTACAAGGAAGAAAGAAAAGATGGATAACTATGAAACCAATGTGTAATTTTTATTATATAGGATTTCTTAAAATGGACATTTATTGCTTTGTATTTTGAATCCTCTGTTGTGTTCCACTTTGCACATGACAATATTTCTTTTTTTAAATTTCTTTTTCTATTTTGTATCTAAGTCTTTAATTAAGATTTTTTAAATAAGGAAGATCAATGAATCTTTGTACATTATTTTTAAAGCCTACAAGTGCAGTCCTATGAACAGACAAGAGTTTAAAGAGACCAGAATTGTTTGTTTGAGATAAACACATTTGCATATTGTGATAAGTTCACTTGGATTATCATATGCCTTACCTGATGGCATCTCAAGTCTGGAAGGGACCTAGAAGAGACCCTAACATGTACCGGAACAAGAGTCCCACTTACATTGCACCCAACAAATGATCCTTCTATCTTACTTGATGATGCCTAGTGAAGGAGAATTTACCTCTTACCATGACAGATTTGTCCATTTGCAGATGGTTCTTACAATATTAGTTAACTTCCTATGCAATTTTCAATGTCTAGCACATAGCTGGCACTAAGTATTTGCTAAATTGAGTTGAATTTTACCCCCTGCTCTTAGTTCTATCTTCTTAGTCCAAATATAATGATAACAATAATAATACCAAGCATTTATATTTTTTCTTTAGGGATTTGCAAAGTGTTTTTGAAAAGTTCTCTCATTTGATTGTCCCAGTAACCCTGGGAGATAAATACCACCATTACCCCCATTTTGCAGATGAGAAAACCGAGGCAGACAGAGAGGCTAAGTGAATTGCTCAAGATTACATAACTAGTGTCTGAGATAGGATTTTAACTCAAAAAAAAAAATCAGGACTTCAGCACATTCTCCACTTTACCACTTGGGCTGAATCTCTTTTCAATATGACAATCCTTAAAATACTTAAAGATAGCAAACATTCTCTCTTCATCTCATACGTTCAGTTTTTTAGACTGAATAAGCCCCAACCATTTTTGAACCCAAGCAGATGAATGTCCTTGCATCCAACAATTTAAACCACCTGGCCAGTGGATTGCTGTCAGTCAGCCTTTATGTTCTAACATCAGTTGAAAGCGAAGCCTGCATCTCCACCCTAGTTTTCTCTCTATCTCTGATTTAATAATTCAGTCCATACTGGAAGATGATGCAGTTATGGCAGTTATTAGGGAATTACATTTTCTGTTCTGCTAAAGGAAAGCACAGATTAACTCTGCCAGATGCACATACAAAACTAGATACAGAGGCATAGTTCCAAGTCACTCCATCCATCTTCCTCTAGGACATGTCAACATGTGAAATTTATGAAATATAGACCATATTAAAAACTTTAACTGGTTTTATCTAATAACTTTGCCACATTTCTGAGCTTTTAAAGGAGCAGAGGTTTTGTCTTAAGCATAACCACCCGAGAAATGTGCTGTCTTCTTTCTCCCTCTCTTCCCCACCCCCAACAGGACTATCTTTGCTAAGAGGCAGTAAGTGGCCAGTTACAAAGCAGATAGAAAAAATACATATGAATATTTAATAGGAAAATATAGCATGCATTTGGCACTCTACTGGAAAGCTATATTCATTATTCTACAAATTATTCTCCAATAAATATTTCAGAAACTTGAAAAAGGTTAGAATATAATACCCAGTGCTTAGTGGTTTGAAAGCACTTTTATATTCAAACTATGATGAATTTCCATACTGTTTTCATTTCTGGGGTGTTTTTTTAATACCATTATGGGTCTGAAATTCATCTTTTGGTCACTTTTAAGAGATGGAGTTCTTTTATGTTTTGTCAAAATGTACAAATGCTGATTTGTATGTATGGGATGTAGCATACCCCCTTTCTTTGATAATATCACAAACTTACAACTTAATGGGAAATATGGTAGTATTAGGAAACTGGGAAGCTTACTGTCAAAGTTAATCTAAGAAGAAAAAAATGAAAAATAAAAGCCCAGCTGTTTACATTTCTTTCCTTCTCCCAATTTGTCAGTTAAGCCTTTTTTTAAAACAAGTTCTTTCCCCCCTTTTATTATATTATTTAAATTTAGAGCAAGGAGCAATCTGAGAGATCATCTTATTTTTATAAATTAAGAAACCTGAGGCTCTATAAGGATAAGTGACATGCTCAGGATCACACCCACATTTTATGACTCTTCATCCAGTACCTGTCACCATCCCTAAATTATTTATCCCTAAATTATAAATTAGTATTTCCATTTTGTGAGTAAGTTTTTGCAGTACCTATCAGTATTTGACTTTCTAATAATATGTCTTTTTTTTTCTTCAGCTGTGTAAATGCTGCATTTATGCAAGTGTGGTCACTCTTAAGTCCCAGAAGGCTAAATTAAGAGATGTGGTACAAAGAATCTTGTCTATTTCCCAGGAGAGTTAAACCCCAAGACTTAAGATAGAGCTGTCTGGCTCTTCTTTGGAGTATTTATGGAAGATGATCTCATGTCTTTTTTTGTTACATTTAACCCAATTCCCTTTTAGATAGTAAAGAGTTGAGCCTTTTCCTTTTGCTGATTACCTTGATGTGCCTCCTGAGAGTGAAATATAGGCAATTACTAAGCATTTAGTAAGCACTTCTAGGTCCCAGACACTATACATATTGGGAAACAAGGACAATACTTATCTTTAAATTCATATTCTATTGGTTAAGACAAAATGTATATGTGTATATAGATAAATCCAAACAAAATAAATATCAATAATCAGGGGTGAAGGATGAAAGCATTAGTAAAGATTCCACAGAGAAGTGTCACTTGAGCAGATTCATGAAGAAGGGATTCCAAAGGGAGGACATTAGACATTCCCAGCCCAGAGAGCATCCATAGCAAGAGCATTAAAATGAGATCATGCATCATGTGTAATATGAGCAGTTGGGTTTGAAGGTAGAAGGAAGAGAGGAGGCTGGAAAGAGGGTTGGGGACAAATTGGGAAAAGCTAAAAATGTCAAACAAAGGAGTTTGTATTTGGTCTTTGAAGCTACCAAAAAAAGTTGTTTATTGGGTACAAGTCACAAGATCAGATCTGTGCAACTGTGTTGAGGATGATTTGGGGTAGAGAGAAGTTTGAGTCCAGGAGATAAATCGGGAGGGCATTGTAAATCAAGAGAAAGGGGACAGCTTGGTCTACTGGGGTACAGCAGAGATAGTGAATAAGGGAGATAGGAAACACCAAGATGTAGTCACTAATTGGATTTCAATCAATACAGCATTAATTAATCACTTACTATGTGCCAGACACTGGGCTAGGTGCTGGGAAACAATCCCTATCTCACAATAAGCTCATATTCTAATGAAAAATACAAGAAGAACAATAATATACAAAAATATAGCCAGAATAAACATAAGTTTAATAAATTCATGTAAACCACTAACTAGTTAAATATAAGGTAGCTTGAAAAAGAAAGTAATGGCAGTTGTGGCTGGGAGGGAAGTGAAGAGTCATGGGTGATAATGAGTTTCCCTTTTATTATGTATTCTTTTTTGATATAAATGCCACATACCACCAAGGCGAAGGGACATTATGGGAGAATACACTGTTCAATTAGATGTTAACATCATAGTTTCTGGAATCCACAATTTTCCTTGGGAAAAATTTAAGTAGCAGCACATACCTAGACCTCAAAATAGGTTGAACTAAAGGTAGCTCGGGGAATCTAAACTGTGTCTTATTGCTTGAAAGAATGATGCCTTCCTTGTTGTAGGTACCTTTCATTAATTATGACCCAATTAAATCTGTTCTTATTCAGGTTCTCTAATAATTTTTTCACAAATGTCAACTACACCTCCCCAAACACACAAACACAACAAGCCAACAAAAGCCCTTAAAACCAGTGAAGTCATATTTAAATATAAAGAGATTCCCTGCAGCTACATATTGACTTAGAAAATCAAAAATTAACACTATCTCCACTTGATATATTTTTATTTATTTCATTAATCTGATTCAGAGGCATTTTGGAGTTTTGTGGTCTAACACTTATTCTCCATTACACTTGACACTGACAGTCAGTAAGCTTTTATTAAATGCCTACTATGTGAAAGGCACTGTAATAAACACTGAGGATACAAAGAAAGGCAAAAAACAAATTAATAAACAAACAAACAAACAAAAACCACTCCATGTTCTCAAGAAGCTTACAGTCTAATGGGAGAGACAAGAGGCAAGCAACTTTATAAAAATAAGGATTAATGAGGAATACTATCAGAGGGAAGCCACAAAGACTAAGGAGAATTGGAATTGGAAAGGCTTGACTTTAACTGAAATTTAAGTGAGGGAAGCTAGGAGGCAGTGACAGGGATGAACAACATTCTAGGTGTGGTGGACAACCAGTGAAAATGCATGGCGTTAAAAGATTCAGTGTCTTGTGTGAGGAAAAGCAGTAAAAACTTCAGTATCACTGGAGAGCAGAGTACATGGAGGGGAATAAGGTGTCAAAAAAATGGAAAGATAGAAGGGGAAAAATTATGAGGTGGAGAAGCTATGGAAAAATGAATTGAGGATTTCTATTTTATGATGGCATTAACAAGGAGCCTAGGGAATTTATTGACTAGGTGGATAGTTTGATCAGCCTCACATTTTAGAAAGATCAATTTGCTGAATTAAGGATGGATTGGAGTGGGAAAAGATTTGAATTGGGAAGAAGAATGAAAAGGTTATTACAATAGTTCAGTAGAGAAATGATGAGGGCCTTGCACCAGAGTGGTTGCAATGTCAGAGAAGAGAACAGGACATACATATAGAGAAAAAACAGGATTTATAACCAGAGTGGATATGGAGAGTGAAAGAGAGAAGAGTCAAGAATGATACCTATGGTGTGATCATGGCTATCCCTGTACCATGCAGCCAGAACTCATGGACTCCAGAGGGAGGAACCCTATACAGACACACATTCACTCACATATATTTATATATACATGAAGTATTATTTTTAAATTCAGAAACATTATAGATCCAATTAACTGCAGTGGCCTTCAGGAAGTCTTCCATAATTGAACAAGTTACACATAAAAACTATGATAAATTGAAAGTATATTTGAAATATGTAGTTCTAGTGAACACTTCATTTTTAATTGCATTCTACTTACATAACTAAAAGGCCTAAATTAGAGCATAATCATGCTTCTAATGATTTTGCACTATTTTTCAAACATAAGGATGTTCCTAATGGGCAGCTAAAGGTGTTAAAATGCTTAAGCTTTGGGACCTAGATAATTAATGTATAAATTAAACCTGCATTTTGTGCATTTATTTACATAAATAGAAGAGGCTAAATCCAGGTTTGTCTCAGCATTGTATTCTAATATTAATATAGTAGAAAAATATATATGTTAATAGTACAAAGGTAAACAAAGTATGCTGCATGTAGTAGGCACTTAATAATTGTTAAATGAGTGAATGAGTAAAAACAAAGCAACAACCCATAGAAGGCAAATATTTCTCACGGAATTAAATTCTCACATTTTAAAAATCTTTACAACAAAATGTAAAGCCTGAGAAAAATCAAGATTATGCACAACAGGAAAGCTTAGTAGGACAAAGTAATCTTTATTAAATGATCTCCTAGCTCTGCTCATTTCATTCAGCATCAGTTCATGTAAGCATCCTGCTGATTGTTCTCACAGAACAATAATATTCCATGACATTCATATACTATAACTTATTCAGCCATTCTCCAACTGATGGGCATCAATCATGTGTCTTTGACATATGCTATCTCAATGGGACACACTCTCTACCCAACTTGGCAAAGCCTCTTGTAGAAACCAAAAATCCCAGGATATCACATCTTTAAATAATTGATAGTAAAGGTTACTATTATAACGATATAATTTTTAAAATATCTTCTGACCCTCTCTATCCAAACTACTGACCAAGCCCTTCATCAATTTTTATCTTCACCAGTACTCTTCTTTCAATATGACAGATGATGCTAGAATATATTTCAAAATCATATTGAGATCTATATTTTTCTTTGTATGGAAAAATGCAAATGTACAAAGATTTATATGTATATACACATGTATAAATATATACATATATAAAATATACACATGCATATAATTTTTATTTTGTTGTTAAGTCATTTCAGTCATGTCCAATTCTTCATGACCCCATTTGAGGTTTTCGTTGAAAAGATAATGGAATGGTTTGCCATTTTCTTCTTTAATTCATTTTGCAGATGAGGAAACTGAGGCAAATTACACAACTAGTAGTAAGTATCTGAGGCTGGATTTGAACTCAAGAAGATGAATCTTTCTGACTTCAGGCCTGGCACACTATTTACTGTACTAACTAGCTGCCCACATATAACACACAACATATATAATACATGTTACATTCATAGCTTTATGACATATATGGGACACAGCATACATACATGTGCATGCATATCAGCTTATATTCCACTCTAACTTCACTTGATTGTATCTATTTTTAAATTTTAAGATATATAACAAGATTATACAATGATCAATTCTGTTGGATGTGGCTCTTTTCAACAATGTGATGATTCAGGCCAGTTCCATTAATTTTGTGATGAAGAAAACGCAGAGAGAGGACTGTGGGGACTGAATGTAGATCACAACATAGCATTCTCACTTCTTTTGTGGTTGTTTGCTTGTATTTTATTTTCTTTCTAATTTTATTCCTTTTTGCTTTGATTTTTCTTGTGCAGCAAGGTAATTGTATAAATACATTTACATATATTGGATTTTATATATATTTTTACCATGTTTAACATATATTGGATTACTTGCCATCTGGGGAGGGGGTGAGCGAAGGGGAGAACATTGGAATACAAGGTTTATTGAAAAATTATGCCTATTTCTTGAAATTAAAAAGCTTTAGTTTAAAAAAAAAAAGACAGAATTAGTAAAACATGGGAGATGTTTGACAATGGGGCTAGAACAGGAAGTCTGTGAAAGGGAATAAAACAGGTGGGGAACAATATATGAAAAGACCTTAGATGTCAGGCTGGGAATTCTAGACACTAGAGAGTTTTGAGCAAGGCATTGTGAGATAATAGAAAAAAGCAGATTCTGAACCAGAGACTTTGGATTCAAATCCCAGATGAGGAATTAAGGTAAACAGGAAAAGGACTTGCCCACAGTTATACATCCAGTAAATATCTGAGCCTGAATTTGAACTCATGAAGGTGGATCTTTCCGATTCAAAGCCCGGAATTCAATCCACTCACTGTATCACCTACCTGATATTTTAGGAGATTAATCAAAGTAAAGTGGTTTACAAGGTTAGAATGCTACCAAAATGTCCAAAGGGAATAAAAAGAAGCAAAGGAGAACTAGCCAGAATGAAAAACAAAGTTAGGATGTGAATAATAACTTAAAGAAAGGACTTGGTTTTGCTAAGCTATTTTCCTATTCAGACATAGCATGAGAGAATAGTTGGTACTTTTAAAAACAAATGAACAAAAAAGCTTCTTCCATACAAACTTTTCTCTAGAATACCCCTCTGTGGGCTTGGCCTCCTTATTTTTTCTTCTTCTACACCCTGAAGTCATGGAAGCAATACTATGGGAAGGCTTCAAGCACAAATGGAAACCAATACTCTAAATTTGCACTCTCTTTTTAATGAGTTTTAATTCACGCCTCTCACAGTTAGGGCCTTTTATTAGTGACTGTAAATCTCAGACAGGCAAGAAGTCATGAGATTCTGAAATTACCTTGTAAATTAGTTACTGGTAATGAAACAGTTGTTTAGTTTGTTGAGGGGCTGGGATTGGGAGGGATTTTGGTGTTGAAATAATTATTGAACATTACTGAACCAAATAATTAAACTGTGCTGTAAAATTGCAGTTATGGTAATATTCACATCATCATTTGTTTTGTTTCCCCTAATCTAAATTATGATTTTTGTTATTGCTTTGTGGAACTACAGTATAACAGTCAAAACTGAAATTAAAACCCATGTGCCAAAGTTATACAAAGGAAGGAGAATATGATCCACTAGCAATTACTTACTGCGGATATTATCACTAAGCTCTTAAATTCCCATTTTTTAAGTTAGCTGGGCATGCATATACTAGCTTCTGAAATTTTTTCCCCCTCTCTGAAGCAATATTTTTAATGGAATAGAGCATTTCCCCCATGGCATCAATTCAGATCAGCAATTTACCTGTAATTTACAATCTTATAGATTTTCTAGGTTACCTATGATCGGTCCAGGGCTATCTAGCTTCATGTGCTGGAAGGAGGATATGATGCACAGTCTTCAATATTATGTCATGTCTTATCTCCTAAAAGAAAAAAAATCTAGATAATGCAGTGGAGTATTCTGTTCAGTTCTGTTCTGAACATTTTAAGAAGGACATTGATGAATTGTGCTGCTCTTGGACTTAGCTAGACCGGAGTTCATATGCAAACTCAGATATTTACTAGTTAGGTGAATTTGAGCAAGCCAAATGACCCTTGTATAATTCAAGTTTTCGCTACTGTAAATTGGGGATAATTACAATAATGACACCTAATTCCAGGTTATTATAAGCACTGAGTGAAATAATATTTGTAAGACTCTCAGTATCATGCCTGCCACATAGTAGGTGATTAATAAGTGCTTGTTTCCTCTCCTTTCCTTCTATAATAAAACTAAACAAATAAAATAGTCCATTACTTCAAAGAGCTTAATCATATTCTACTGGGGATGTGGATGAAGTTGTAAATAAATACAAAATTGCATATGAAATGAATAAAGGACATTAAAATTAAGGGTGATGTAAAAAAAGCCCAATTTTCCTGTCTTCAAGAAGCTTACCTTGCCCTGGAAGAACAGCTGACACATAAATAAATAAATACAAAATAAATACTTTCTGTCTCTAAATCTATGAGCTTATGCTCCTTTCAATGATCAATCCTTGATCTTTCCTTTGATTCACAAACTACTCCTGATTCATTGTTACTAAGTCCATTCCATTTCCCCAACATCACTTGTACTTTATCTTTACTGATTTCATTCAGATAAGCCATGAGCCTGCATGACATTTTCATTATTATATCAAAGTATCTCTCTCTCTCTCTCTCTCTCTGTCTCTCTCTCTGTCTCTCTGTCTCTCTCTCTCTCTCTGTCTCTCTCTCTCTCTCTCTCTCTCTCTCTCTCTCTGTCTCTCTGTCTCTCTCTCTCTGTTTCTTTCTCTCTTTCTCTCTCTCTCTCTGTGTGTGTGTGTGTGTGTGTGTGTGTGTGTGTGTGTGTTGTGAAGCTAAGAATTGAGAGTTAGATGAGGGAAAAATATATTTTCTTTGGGAAGTGGCACCTGAGTAAGTCCTTGAAGGGAGCTAGTATAAGGAAAAGGAAGGAAATTGGCAAGTATGGAAGAGAAGATCCGGACCAAAGCACAGAGCCAGATGAGGGAATGCCTGGTAAGAGGAACAATAATGCAAGCCAGTTTGATTGGAATATAGCTTATATGAAATGGAGTAATGTATCACGAGCCTGGAAAGATCAATGGGAGCCAGATGGTAAAGGGCTTTAAATGTAAAAGGGGAGTTTGTCATTTAATCCTAGAAGCAAGAGTGAGTCATTGAGGCTTTTTAAGCAGGGACGTGACATGGTGTGACCTTAGAAATCTAAATGTGGTAGCTTAGTTATGTAGAGGGCAATTAGAGAGGAATGACACTGGGTTCGAGGAGACTGATTATAAAGCTTTTGCAATAGTCCAAATGAGAGGTGAAGAGAGCTGAAATTAGTATAGTTTTGATGAAAATGAAGAGAAGGATATTATGTAAGGTATTATGGGGAAAGATTGCCAAACTGATTGATTGGATATGGGAGTTAGGAAAGGGAATTAAGTGACAATGCTGACTACAAGGGTAGGCAAAGGTAGGTGACTGCAATAAATTTATTAAACTTAACGGAAATAAGACAGGAAGAAGGGTGATTTAGGGTTCATTTTTGGACAGACACAATTTGATGATAATCAAAGCCATGAAAACTATTTCAAGAGTATAATCACACATAAAAACTGATGGGATATGGTCTAGGTGCTGATCTTATAAATAAGATTGCGTAGGATCAGTGTGACAAGAAAAGAACTAGAAGAGAACAAAGTCAGAAAAATTCAGGGAGAAGAAGGAAAGAATAGTTAACAAGGTCAAATACTGCAGAGAAGGCAAAAAAAGATGAAGATGGAGAAAAAAAAACAGTAAAAATCAGTAAAGAAATGAATGGTAACACGGAAAAAAGCAACTTCTTGGTAGTATAGAATAAGAAAATAAAGTAAATTAGTGAAGACAACTTTTTTTCTAGGACTTGAATTATGAAAGTGGGAAGAGATAGACAACAAAAACTGAAGGAAAGAGTTGAGGTAAAGTATTTACATTTTCCAGAGTGTGATGGGTATGTCTAGGAGGCTGGGATGAAAGAACAAATGGATAAGGAGTTAAAATGAGAGAGAAACACAGACAGAGACACAGAGAGACAGAGAGAGGAGAGAGAGACAGAGAGAAAGAGAGGAGGAGGAGGAGGAGGAGGATAGCTTGGGCAAAAGATATGACAAAATGGGATCAGGGGCACAGTAGAGAGGTTAGCTTTGACAAGAAGAACCAATTCTTACTCTGAGACTAGAGAAAATGATACAATGGAAATCACTACTATAGAGCTTAGAGTAGAACTGGGGAAAATAGGAAATTCATGATGGATGGCCTCAATTTTTTCAGTAAAGAATGGGGCAAGGTCATCTGATGAAGAGCAGTGAAGATATTCTTACACCAAAAGCCTCTTATTGCTGTAAACAGAATCCTGTCCATTTTATCATAAACTATCTGTCTCTCTTTGGCAACCTATTCTCTGGCCCTTTTGTTTTGATAGCTCAAATTGGTAGCCACCCTACTTCAACATTTCCACTCTTAAGTTAGCTAGTATATGTAACAGTCATTACAATCCATCACCAGTCTCATACTCAAAACCTTCCCAGTTTGGTCAAACCTGCCAGAGCTTAGGCTCTATTGGCACAGACTTAAAAAACTCAGGATCACATTTACAGTATGATATGGCATCAGAGAAAGACTTCTGTTGAGATGATGACTCAAAAACAACAAAATTCTCTAAGGGCAAGAAATTCTGCATTGCAAATATGATAGATGAGACACTAGCATGGCTAAGTTTTTGCTAAATAATAGCTTCCCTCTGAAATATACTTGTTTAGATTCTCTCTAGCTTCATTCAGAACTATGGAGATTATGCCTATTATCACTCTCTTTCCTGAAACTTTTTTTTTGAGGTAATGGGGTTAAGTGATTTGCCCAGGGTTACACAGCTAGGAAGTCTTAAGTGTCTGAGATGGATTTGAACTCAAGTCCTCCTGACTTCAAGGTCAGTGCTCTATCCACTGCTTCATCTAGCTGCCCCCTCCATATTTTTTTAAAAGGTTAAGAGAATGACTGATGAAGTAGAAATATCTGTGCAAAACAAATTTTATTTATATAGACATATATATGTATACACACACATTTTGAGCAGTTCATGTAGTCACAGGAGACTTCATTTTTTTGTTCTCTAAAATGAATGGGCTAGACTAGAAGGTCATTCAGATCCTTTCTATTTCTAGATCTCTGATCCTTCCAATTACTCAACCTTGACCCTTTCTTTAGACTCAGGATCCCTTTCTTAGCCTTTGCTGCTAAATCTGTTCTACCCCTACAAATTTCCTTGAATTTATCCTCATTTTCATCAATCACATAAGAATAAATCGGAATCGTATTTTTCATCATATCTCAATGAGACTATAATAATGGCCTGCTTACTACTCTGCTTGAATCCTTTCACCAAGCCATCATTTCTATGGAAGATGGATTAATCTTCCCCAAACTCAGATGTGATCATGTCACTCCACTGCTCAAAAGTCTTCAATGTCTCCTTATTGGCTTTTTAAAGAAAATACAAACCACTCAGAAATATGATTAAAACCATTACCATATATTTCCAAACTACTTTTATATCCTTATTTCCTATTACTAGCTCCAATCAAAACAATGCTTTTGTTTGTGTGTATATATATATATATATATGTATATAAAAATATATGCATATATATGTAAATATATATATGCATGTGTGTATACATATATCACATATATACACATATATTTTATTTCATTAAATATTTCCCAATGACATAAATAATGATTACTATAGTTTTTTTAAATTAGTTTTTCCAAAGAGATATTAAAGAAGAGAAAGGGACTTGTATGTGCAAAAATGTTTGCAGCAACCCTTTTTGTAATGGCTAGAAACTAGAAATTGAATGGATGCCCACCAATTGGGGAATGGCTGAATAAGTTGTGGCATATTATTGTTCTGTAAGAAATGATTAACAGGATGATTTCAGAGAGGCTTGAAGAGACTTACATGAACTGATGCTGAGTGAAATGAACAGAACAGGAGATCATTATACACTTCAACAACAATACTATATAAGGATCAATTCTGATGGAAGTGGCTTTCTTTGGCAATGAGAGGATCCAATTCAGTTCCAATTGATCGGTGATGAACAGAACCAGCTACACCCAGTGTAAGAACACTGGGATACGAGTGTGGACCACATCATAGCATTTACACTTTTTCTGTTATTGTTTATTTGCATTTTTGTTTCCAGGTTATTTTTACCTTCTTTCTAAATCTGATTTTTCTTGTGCAACAAGATAACTATATAAACATACTCATATATTGTATTTTAACATGTTTGGGACTGCCTGACATCTAGGGGAGGGGGTGGAGAGAAAGAAGGGAAAAATTGGAACAGAAGTGTTTGCAAGGTTCAGTTGAAAAATTACCCATGCATCTATTTTGTCAATAAAAAGCTATAAATAATAAATAATAAAGAAAAAAGAAAAAAAATTAGTTTGATTCCCTTTCTCCCACTCTTCCCTTCCTTAAGAAGGCAAACAATTTGGTATTAGTTATATATGTGAAATCATGCAAAACATATTTACATATTAGCTATATTACAAAAGAAAACACAATGTAAAACAACAAAAATAAAGTTAAAAAAAAAAGAATGCTTCAATTTGCATCCAAAATTCACTAGTTCTTTCTCTGGAAGTAGACAGCATTTTTCATCATGAGCTGTCTGGAACTGTCTTGAGTCATTGTCTTGATCAAAGGATTTGATCATACAGTATTGCCGTTAATTTTGTTAACGTTAATTTTAATATTCTGAGACTATTCACTTCCCTTTTTCTGAGTTCATATAAGTCTTCCAAGTTTTTTTTTTTTTGTCTGAGACCATCCTGTTCATTTTTTAAAGCATAATAGTGTTCCATCATAATCATATATCACAACTTGTGGTATATAATTACCCATTCCCCAATTAATAGAGATGCTCTTAATTTCCAATTCTTTGTTACTGCAATAAGTGCTACATTAAATATTTTTGTAGAAATAATTCTTTTTCTCCTTTTCATTTATCTCATCGGGATACAAACCTAATAGTAGTATTTCTGGTTCAAAGCATTTCCCCAATGTGATAGCCCTTTGGACAAAGTTCCAAATTATTCTCCAAAATGACTAGTTCAAAACTCTACCAATAATGCATTAGTATCCCACTTTTTCAATATCAACTTCAACATTTGTTATTTTCCTTTGCTGTCCTGTTAGTCACTCTAATACATATGGTGTCTCATAGTTGTTTTAATTTTCATTTCTCTAATCATTAGTACTTTAGAGCATTTTTATGTGATTGTTAATAGTTTTGATTTATTGCCTGTTCATATCTTCCCACCATTTATCAACTGAGGAATGACATGTTGTCTTGTAATTTTGATTCAGTTTTATATATATTTTATATATATAATTTTATATATATATAAATATATATATATATAATTTTATATATATAAAATTTTATATATATATTTATATATATATTTTATAGAAACTTTTTCTATAAAATTTCTTCCATTTTTTCTTTATAATTTTGGCTACATTAGTTTTGTTCATGCAAAACCTTTTTAATTGCATGAAATCAAAATGTTTTGTTTCAGTTCCCATAGTCCCCTCTATCTCTTATTTGATCATAAACTCTTCCTTTATCCACAGATCTATATGTTATATGCTATCCTAATTAATTTGTTTCATCATTTATGTCTAAATCATTTATCCATTTTGACCTTATCTTGATATACTGTGAGATATTGATCTATGACTATTTTCTACCAAATTGCTTTCTGTTTTCCCAATGTTGAGTTTTTTATCCCAAAAGTTTGTCTGGGTTCATTAAACACTAGAGCACTATGTTTGTTAGTGGCTATTGTATACTTTATCTATTCCACTGATCCATCATTCTATTTCTTAGCCAGTACCAGATTATTTTGGTGAGCACTTCTTTGGAATATAGTTTGAAATTTGTAAATTCTAGGTCATCTTCTTTAACACTTTTTAAAAGTAATTCATTTGATATTCTTGACCTTTTGTTCTTCTAGATGCATTTTATTACCATTTTTCTGGCTGTAAAATAATACTTTGGTAGTTTGATTAATATGGTACTGCATAAGAAAATTAATTTAGGTAAGTTGATTATTTTTAGTATATTAGCTTGGCCTTTCTATGAGCAATTAATATTATACTTACTGTTTAGACCTGTTTTTATTTCATTGAAAAGCATCTGATAATTGGCTTCATATAGTATCTGGGTTTCTCTTGCCAGGTAGACTCCCAAGTATTACATATTATCTGTCATTATTTTAAATTGAATTTCTTATTCTACCTCTTGCTGCTAGTTATTATTGGCAATATGCAGAAATGCTGATATTTATATGGATTTATTTTATATTTTGTAACTTTTCTGAAATTGTTGATTATTTCAACTAGTTTTTAGTTAATTCTTTAGGGTTCTCTAACTATACGCTGCAAAGAATAATAGTTTTGTTTCCTCATTTTCTAATTATATTACTTCAATTTCTTTTTCTTATCTTAATGCTATAGCTAGTATTTCCAGTAAAATATTGGATAATAGTAGTAATAATGAACATTCTTATTTCATTTCTGATCTTATTGAAGAGGCTTTAAGTTTATCCTTAGTATCAATAAGCTTGCTCATTGCTTATTATCAGAAGCTTGCTCTTCACTTTAGATTGATAGTACTTATTTTAAGATAGGCTTCATTGATTACTATGCC
This sequence comes from Sminthopsis crassicaudata, assembly GCF_048593235.1. NCBI lineage: Eukaryota > Metazoa > Chordata > Mammalia > Dasyuromorphia > Dasyuridae > Sminthopsis > Sminthopsis crassicaudata. Next base: position 425,488,816 of record NC_133617.1, on the reverse strand, counting down.
TTCTAGTATTTTTAATGAGAATCAGTATTATATTTTGTCAAATGCTTTTTCTGCATCTATTGATATAATCATATGATAAGTTTCCTAATACTGAAGTAATCCTACATTCCTGGAATAAATCCTACCAAGTCACATTGTATGATCTTCCTGATGTATGGCTGTAATTTGCTTGCTAATGTTTTTTTTTTTTTTTAAATTTAAAATATTAACATCGATATTCATTAAGGAAATTGGCCTATAGTTTTATTTTGTTTTCCTTTCTGTTTTTTGCTTGCCTGGTTTAGATAGCTATCAAAACTTTGCATCATAAAAGGAGTTTGGTAGGACTCTTCCTTTACCGATTTCCCCCAAAATAGTTTATATAGTTTTGGGATTAACTGTTTGTTTGGTAGAATTTACTTGTAAATCCATGTGGTCCTGGGGATTTTCCTTACCAGCCAAACTGGATTATTATTGATCCCTGAACTCAGAGGTTCATTTCCCACCTTTATGTCTTGACAGTCTATTCTGTGCTTGAAATGTAACTCCTTATTTCCTCTGCATTTTAAAATCTTTAGCTTTCTTTAAGAGTCAGTAAAGGATCCTCTCCTTTCTACCTTCTTATTCCCCAAGTTATACTTCATATAACCAACAAAACAACTGAAATACAAGTCTGACTACATTATTCATGAAACCTTGAAAAAAGAATTCATAAGAAGTAGAATGGTTAGAGACAGTTTAGAGGTCAAGTGACCAATATATAAAGTTCACCCATATATACATATATGCCCTAAGCAATAAAGTTATACAGAAGGAAGAGATTTGAGTACAAATGGTTTAATAATGTTAGCAACTTCTCTGACTTCCCTGAAATTTTACTAAATGTAGCTCTAGAAAAGTGGTTCTCAAAAGTGTGATTCACAGACCACTGGGAATCCTGAGACCTTTTCAAGAGAGTCCCTAAAGTCAAAACTATTTTTATAGTGGAATTAAGACATTCACCTCTAAAATGCTTCAATCTTGTCCAACTACATATCAGTGGAATGTCAGATTTCTTTCATATAAAACAACAAAAACAACTTACTTCAACAAAATATATATATAGATGAAGCTTTGAGAACCCAGTTGTTTTGTACGAGACATTAGACTTGCAAAAAATATATAAAACAATGTCATTCTTCTTATTTTTTGTTTTAGAATATAATTATTGTTCATAAAAATGTAACAAATTGTTATTTTAAATGAACATATATTGTGTGTGTAAGTATATATATATATTTACATTTTAATTTCATATATAGTACATATCAATAATATAACCCATAAAAACAAGAGTTCTTTTGACACTTTTCATGAGTATAAAAAGGTTTCAAAAACAAAAAGTATAAGGATTTTTGTCTGTAATCTTCATGGAAGTAGACTAGAAACTAGGGAAATGACAGGATTGAAAAGAATTTATTTGTACTGAATTTAGAATTCAGTTTGGTAAAAGAGAGTTGCTTCCTAGGGGAAAGCAGAGGGAATTTAAAATGCAGATTTCAATTAAGGCTCTTCCTAAATCAGATGGGTGTAGTTATAAGCCTGACTCACAAAAATGCTGAAATAAACAAACCTTAGGTTATAAAATATCTTCTAAAAAACAAAACAAAACAACAACAACAAAAAAAAAACAAAACAAAACAACAACAACAACAAAAAAACCAGCAGCCACAACTCCCTTTTTGAATAAGAGGCTACATAGCTGTTGATTTTGTGTGGAAACCAAACAAACAGATGATAGTAACAGTTCAGCAGAGAACCAGTAGATAGTAGAATAGTGGAGAAAATAATACAACAGATTAGTTATCACAGCTCAGTGGAGAAATATATCAAGAAATAACTGGGATATAGGAAGAATAGCAGTTTTAGAAGCAGAAAAGTTGTAAATGGGACGTAGTCATGGATTCATGAGTAGCCTGGACTACATTTGTTCGCTCTTCCATAGGTACCATGGGAGAGTGTTCTGTTCCTTCACCTACCCTTTCAGCCCTGCCATGGGTATGAGATTAGGAGAGATTCATCCTGTTTTTTATCTGAAAATTCTTTTAATTAAATGCTTTGACTTTGAATTGTATCCTCTGGTCTGGTAACATAAAATGAAATACTTTATAGTGACTAGAACTATAGTTTTGAATAAACCCAAAACAGGCTTTGAACTTGGGTACAGTTTTTACAAGCTGGCAATAAAGGAAGGCCTGAGTGAGTACCCATGGTTTTTAATGTACGAATAATCTAAATTCCTACAAAATAATTCACATTTAAGATATAGTATAAGAACCACCATTTAAAAGCAGACTGTTATGAAGTTTTAAAAAAGTAAACATTGACTTTAACCCTCCAAAAAAAGTTTTATAATTTTGGATTTTTGTTTATCTGATATGGCACATGAACAAAAACAGAGTAATTTTGGTCCCTAAAATGAAGCCAAGACATCTGTTCAACACAGCAAAGATTTGAAAGTGGCACTCATTCTGTATTGCTATTTAAACCAAGCTTTGGATCTAAATGGTTTTTTCATATAACTTAATTATCATACCTATATGTTAAGAAGAGCAGAATTTTCTGGCGTTAAAACATATGCATTTATGAAAAAATAACATTGTTCTTCGTTGCTAATACCACCTCCTATTATCAGAAATTTAAATACTATTCTACTAAGACTTCCTATTCTGCCTAACCTGAAGCCAGGTCCCAAATATGCCCCTCCATTGAAATTCTGCTGTCAAATGCCTTCTGGGTCATTTCACGACATATTTCACAAACTGGTAAAGTCCCTTTCAACTTAAATAGATACAAGGATCAACAAACATGTATTAAATGCCTACTAGATACAAGGATCAAACAAACATGTATTAAGTGCTTATTAGATACAAGGAGCAACAAATGTATTAAATGCCTACTAGATACAAGGACCAAGACAAGGTGATAGAAAAGCAAAATCAAGAAGGAAACAGTCCTGCTCATCAGGAAGCAGACATTCAACTGGGAGGAGTCCACAAGAATGAAGAGAAATCAATGTAAAGTGATTTCAATAGGAGAAAGTCCTAATAACTGGGAAGTATCAGGAAAGGCATTGGGTAAGAATTAGTTTTTCTTTATACGCCCAGGGCTCAGCACAGTGCCTGGCTCCTAGTAACTACCTAATAAATGCTTGTTGACTGACTTGCAGTAGATGGCAACTGCTAGGGATGTTAGAAGTGGATTGGGCCCTCACCATCAATTTGGAGCAAGGCTCTTTGGTCAGCTGTTATGAGAAGAGATGTTTATGCCTGTTGTTATAGTAGGGCTTAGTGTCTGCCCTGCACATTTAAGATGGGAATTAGCCCACATTACTTACATTTAGAACCTTCTGTAGGCTAAAATTGGACAGCTTTATGGGGAATTCCCTATGGAAGTGTTCCTCCTGGTTAGGATAGAATCATTAAATAAAACCTCAGAGAAAAACAGCTGTTGAATTAAAGAGATAAATATAATACAGACTATTAAAAGAAGGCTTTTGTAAGTTTTGGAAAACTGACCTTTAAATATTTTTACAAATGTAATTATTCCTAAGGGTCTCTTTCTTTTTTCCCATCATTTTGCATGAAAATCATTGTGTCTCAAAGGTTATCATCTAAAAATTTCTGTTCTGTTAACAAAGCTAGCTCTGCTTTATGTCTTTTGGCCATGTTTTTATTTAACTGAAGAATGTGAATGAAAGATAGACATGGGTGATAGATAGTGATTGGAGCTCTTTCCTCCATTTGTAGGTCCATTAAGAGCTTTCTATTATCACATAACTAGAACAGATGTACTTCCATATTGTTACGCAATAGCTCCCAACTTAAATTCCATCATTTGCCCCATCAACAAAATGAAATGCTTCAGAGAGATAGTTTCTGTATCTCTAACATTATAGTGTAATGAGAAGAAATTGAAGATATAAAGAATTACACAGAGAAAAGGTAAAAAAAGACATTTTAATGAAAAGAGAAATACATATACACAAAAAGACTAAACAGGAGAGATGAAATATTTTAAACAAAACTAGGATTTGGGAAGCATTGCTTTTCCTTCCCATACATATCAAAGATTATGTCATAACTGGTACTTTTTTATTTTATCTCTTATTCTTCCAAAGTAATTTTACTTAATGAAGCAGCTGGTACATAGTATATAGAATAGAAATTAGGAAGACCAACTTCAAATTCAATCTCAAACATCTATTGTGTGATCCTTAATAAATCACCTAATCTCAGTTTGCCTCAATTTCCTCAGTTGTAAAATGAGGATACTAACAGCATCTATTTTTCAGGTTGTTAAGTCCCAAATGAAATAATATTCGTAATAAAAAAAAGCCTTAAAAAGACATCTGGCACACAGTTGGTTGCTATATAAATGTTTTTTTTTTCTCTTCTCTTCCCTTCTCCTTCTCTAATTTTTATTTTTATTATTATTATTATCACAACAGAGGATCATAAAAAAGAAAGTGGAGGGTTTGAGCTTGTTTAGGTAAACTTCAAGGACAAAGTCAGTCAAAAAGCAAAAGAACCTGTTTGTAGAAAATATTTAGGAAAACAGATTATGCCAGAAGGTGTTAGTTATATTCAGTTCAATTCAGCTTGCATTTTTAAAGGACTTACTATGTGGAAAACTCTGGATTGGGCACTGGGAATATTCTAATAATATAGGAAGAGTCTGTGATTCATTATGGAAATAAGAGCATAGAAGATTTATCCATAAATGGGGAACAAACATTTATATTTCTAACACTTTGCATATGGAAAAGTGTTTAATAAATTCTTGATTCATTCATTCAATATAGATGTAAAAGGTTTGTGATGGCAGTTTCCCCCCCACACACAAGGAAGTTGCAGTCCTACACTTATAAATTATTTGTCCAAAGGTCATAGAGTTATTAAATGTTAGATCAAGGGGGGTCTGTGAAATTAGATGAAAAAAACTTAATTTTCACTAACTTTTTATTTTCTTTGTAAACTTGTATAGTTTATTTCATTCATGTGCATCTAGAGAAAAAACTGATAACATATAGAACATATAGAAGAATTTTACATAAATATATACACACATATATACCTATCTATCTATACATAGATATGTATGTATATATGTGTATAAACACATGTACACATATGTGTGTATATATGCCTATTTGTGGCTAATTATAGCTATCTCTAGGGAGTGGGTTAGGGAAGGAAAGAAAAAAAGGAAATAAAATAATTTTTATGATAATTTTGTTATATAGCTAAAAGGAATTGCAAGCTGTAAATATTTGATTTGCAGTTTTATGAGCAGTCTTTTTAAAAATAATACTATGTTACATAAATGCTTTACTCCATAAATTTAAAAAATAAAACAAAATTTAAAAAAATCTTGATTTAGAAAAGGGGTTCATGAATTCATGAATACCTACTACTGATCTGTGCAAAAAAAAAAAAAATTCTACACTTACCTGAAGCCAGAGAAGGACTTTTAAAAGATAACATGATCTAACTGGACCAAGACAACAGAGGATGATGAAACATTTTGAATATATAAAAGTAAAGCAAAAATAACCATGTTAATAGTGACTTAGAATCAGCAGCATTTTTAAAGGAAATTTCATCTGGGAGGCAGCAATTCAGTACTTGTGTAATCATTCTAGTCACTGTGGGGACACGCAGTTAGGGTACATTGGGCCCATGATATCAGAAAGATTATGAATTCCTCTGTTAGAAGCAGCATTTGAATTTAGGTTTTCTTAACTTCAATCCTAATCCTTTAATCACTAAACTAAGCTATCTGTAAAAGACAAAAAACCAAACAGGTAAAAACAAAAAAACTTCTCTCTAGGAGCTTACATTATACTTGACATTAATATCATGTGATATGATTTACATAATAATAATCATATTTAGAAAGCCCATTATAATTTATAAAATATTTCCTTTTAAGAACATTATTAAGTTTTAAAGTGTATTGCTATGATCTTCAAATTAAAGCAAAACAAGCAGAAAAATAATAAATGGGAGAAAAAAATTAGAACTTGAAAAAAGTCCATTTTAAACTAGCATTATTGGTAATGGAGAAATATAGTAATCTTACTAATGCCCAAATAATAAAAAACATAGCACTGATATACTTTCTCTTTTTTAACGTAGTGCTATAAATGATGTTTTTTTTTTAAAGGAGATATGCAATTTTAGTGATATTAATAGAACTTGCTAAGGAACATTTTGTACATCTTATTGTCTTAGTGACCACTAAAAATTAAAATCAAAACATCTGTGTGTGTCAAGGGTTGTACCTGAAATCAGATTTATCTACTATGCTAGGTTGTTCCTCTGCTCTAATGATAAGATAAAAATAACAAATGTAATGGACATTAGCAGAAAAGCAAAATAATCTCTGTTTGTATCTGATTACTTAGAAAACCCTTGAGAATCAATAAAGGAATAAATGATAAATTCAGCAAAGAAGCAGGATACAAAATAATGCAAAATACACAATGCATCAGAGTTTCTGTATTTTCTCAACAAAATTCAGAAGGAAAATAGAGAAATTTCATATTCAATATTGAGACAATGCATAGAATATTTGGGGGCCAACTTACAAGGATACAAACAAAACCTTTATAAATTTAACTACAAAACAAAATGTAAGAAGCTTGAATTTGAGAGATAATAAATGGCTGGAAATGGACCAGTATGAGATAATAAAACATGATGCAATCTACATGAAACTACAAATTTGTTACTATGCTAATCCAATTACTAAGGATTTACTTTATAGAATTAGACAAAAATAACAAAAGTCTATATATGGAGCTAACAGAGGATTAAGCCTCTCAAGGCAAATGATGAGGAACAAGTAGGAATGAAGATAGTCTAGAATTACTGGATTCTAAGAAATATTACAAAGAAGTAATTATCTAAACTGATACTGGTAGACAGAAAAAGGAAGACAAAGAAAGAAATAAACAAAATAGCTTTTTTAATGAACATGAGAACAAACTGAGGTGGCAAAATTTTATTTCTATTGTAATTCTAAGGAAACTAGAAAATAGTACAGCAAAAACTAGGTTTAGAATAAGATTCCTAACCTTGAGTTCATCCCATAAACAAATTTCATTTGTTCCATGAACAAATTTGATTAAAAACACAACAAATAACTGAGAGTGAGAAAAAATATATATATATATATTTTCCTCACTCTCAGTCATATATATATATATATATATATATATATATATATATATATATATATATATATATATATGTGCTATGAATTAGTCCAATAATTCTGGTGGGAGAAATGTAGAATTAAAAGAGGAAAAGCTACTAAACTTTGTATCCTTTGGCCACTACTAGGTTTATACATTTAAAATGTCACTGACAAAATGGTTCCTTACGAATGAAAAATTACATCAGTACTTTTGGAAGGTAAAAATAACAACAATAAATGAGGGACAGAGGAAATTCACAGACTGAGGAATAGATATGATATTAGTGTAATGACTTATTATTGCACTATAAGGAATAAAGAATGTGAAGAATTCAGAGAAATATGTAATAATTTGTATAAGCTAATGAAGAATATAATATAGATAGATATGACTTTAAAAATAAATGAATAACACCAAAAGGTAACATTATTAAGATCAAATGAAATAATCAAATTTTTTTTCAATTTACTGAAGTCAAAACACACATCTTTTCCTTTCTGTTAAAGAATGTCCAAGAAGAATTACAAAATATAAATAAGAAATGAATGACTACTCCAAATCACTGAGTAAAGCAAATGCAAATTAAAACTATGCTGAGGTTTCACCTCACTCAGAAAATTGACACAGATGACAAAAGACAGAAATAGTCAATTTTGGAGGGGTTGTGAGAAAACAGGAATATGAATGCAGTATTGGTAAAATTTGACTTGGTCCAATCATTCTGAAAAATAATTTGAATTCTGTGAGAAAAATCAATAAATGGTTCATGCCCTTTGACCCAGATATCCCACTTCTGAGACTATAAACCAAGCAAATCAAAGACAGAAAGAAAGATTCCATATATAACAAAATATTCAAAGAATGAACAATAAACTATAAAAACTTAAGTTATTTGTACTATTATTTATAATTGCTATATTGTATTTTTAAGTAAGATTTTTTGACATAACTAATAAATAAAAAGAAAAATGATATATCAATAAAACAATTTAAATATACGGACTTTCCATCATGTCAGTATGGGTCACATACACAATTTGGAGTTGCATCTCACTTATGATATTTCCTTTGACTATAAGCAAATCATTTAGTCTAAACCCTAGATTTTCCATGTATGAATTAGATATAATACTTGTATTGTCTATGCCACAAATTTCTTTTTTTGTTGTTTGAGGATCATATAAGAGCAAATAAAAATATTTGCACATATTAAAGCAGTTACATAAGCATCAGCTATTATTATCTCTGATGATCTGATAAAGCATTTTGGTAAATTACCAAAGTATAAAAAAATGATTTCAAATTCTGTAATTTGAAAGAATTTTTTTTTTTACAAAAGACTTATGATTCCATTGAAACAGAATATTCCCACTGATATTGGTACAGATCTACAACTAAAATAAAATGACTGAAAAAGTATTTATTAAGTCCTCATTTCTCCCACATGCTTTTTAAAAGCTCTTTTAAAAAAAATTAAACCTTGGGAATTAGTTTCTAACATTAAAAGGTGAAGTAATTTGTACCCATCAAACAATATCAGAAAAGGAGACTTGAATCCAAGTCCTCCTGACCTCATTTTACTTTTTTGAAAGGACATAGAAAGAAATTTAGTTTGGAGAACAATCTATTAACCCGATGGCATGGTAATACAACTTAATAGATATTCTAGTTAGGATGAGAGATTTTAACAACCCACTAGTGAATACCCACCCACATCCATACCCACACCCATCCACACACACACAGACACCCAGACTCTTTTAAGGATAGTTTGGTGGTACAGTAGGTAGAACACTGGCCTTGGAGTCAGAAGGACCCAAATTCAAATTTACCCTTAGATATTTATAAGCTATGTGACCCTGGGTGAGTCACTTAACTATGCTAGCCTAAAAAAGAAATCTCTTTCAAGTTTAATGATCTATTTATTAACCAAACTCCCACAATCTCACCAAAAACATCTAAGTCATAAAAGCAAGAAGCCTTTGAAAAACAGTAAATGAAATGATAATTATAAATATAATAGACAACACAAGCAAAGAATGAATTATTCATTTAAACTAGTAATAGTACTTTGTGGGGAGGAAGAGGAATCCCTGTTACATGTAATAAACCACAGTGAATTAAAAATTTATGGAGGGCAATGCTCTCTAATTTTTTCATTATATATATTTTCCTTTGCCAAATTTAAGTCAAGTTCTTTATTGAATAATCCTATCCAATTTAAGTCAACCCAACTCAACAAAGATATTATTAAGTGTATACTGTGTTGACATCACTATGTTAAGTGGTAGTAATATAAAGAAAAAAGAAAAATGAAACCAGAACCAGAGCTGAAAAATAACTCTGCATTACTAAGTACTCTTTTTTTTTCTTTTTACTTTTTCTCTACTGGGGATAAAGTGGAGCAATAACATGTCTGTGAATAAATCAATACAATGTACATATAAACTAATTTAAAGACGGTGAGAATATTGACAACAAGAAATGATAAAGAAAGGTCTAGTATATAAAATGCCACCTATGCTGGATATCCCAAGAAGTTACAGATTTTAAGAGTCTGGAAATGTGGTAGCACATTTCAGAAATAGGGACATCCTGTAAAAAGATATGGAGGTGCGAGATGAACTATTTTGTATGGGGAATGGCTAGCAGTTCAGTTTGGGAGAAACAGAGAGCATTTGAAGATAAAGAATAAGAAATGTTTTGAAAAAGTAGATGAAAGCCACATTGCAAAGAGTCTTAAATTCCATAGCTAAGCATTTTGCAATCTAAGATACAGTAAAAAGCAATGGAAGAGTTTTGAATGGAAAGATTACATAGTCAGATTTGAACATTTGTACATAATATGATATAATTCTTTATTATGGGATTGTTTTTTATTCTACTAAGAACCAGAAGACATGGACCTGTCATTAACTAAATGAATAGTAAAAGAACGGGCACTTATGAAGCACTGTGATAAGTAATGGGGATACAAAGAAAGGCAAAGAAAATGCTTATGCTCATGTAATATACATTTTAGGGTTTTTTAAACTACATTTTTAAAGTACATTTTAACTACTTTGGCCACATCACCTTTAGTATTATCAATTTCTTCATTTGTAAAATTAAGGGGTTGAATTAAGGGATCTCTGATCCCTTGTAACTTTATGATTTGAAATGATTTACTTTTCCCCATTACCTTTCTATGTACTAGAGAGAATTAGCCTTAGAACCAGACATACCTTGGTACGAGTCTTTCCTTGGTCTTATACTAGCTGTGTGCTTCCCTCCCCTAGACCATCTCCAGACCATTCTACTAGATGCAGAGGTCTTCATTGTACAGGAATTCCTACTACTAATGAACTTATGGCCTGGGAATTAAATTAATTAAATCAAATTAAATCAATAAAAAGTCCTTACCCAGAGTGCTACTATTTTTACCCTGGCTGGAACTCAGAGATTTAAATTCACAAAGTAAGTTTAGCTTAAGTTTTGTCTGTATAAAAACTGCAGAAACTATTAACTGGATTTTACCGAGTTTGCAGAAAATATATATATGTATGTGTACATATATATACATATGTATATATATGTACACATAGATATATAGTTCCTTTTGCAGATTCTTCCATACACACACCTTCCCAGTGCCAAGGGGAATAGTTATCAATGGTAAAGGTATTTCTTGGCATGGAGGAAATGAGGATATATAATAGGGATTTTTGCTGGAGAGAGATGTGTTGAATATGAAGAAACTTGCTACAAGTATCAGTAGGAAGGAAGGAAGGAAGGAAGGAAAGAAGGAAGGAAGGAAGGAAGGAAGGAAGGAAGGAAGGAAGGAAGGAAGGAAGGAAGGAAGGAAGGAAGGAAGGAAGGAAGGAAGGAAGGAAGGAAGGAAGGAAGGAAGGAAGGAAGGAAGGAAGGAAGGAAGGAAGGAAGGGAGGGAGGGAGGGAGGGAGGGAGGGAGGGAGGGAGGGAGGGAGGGAGGGAGGGAGGGAGGGAGGGAGGGAGGGAGGGAGAGAGGGAGGGAGGGAGGGAGGGAAGGAGAAGGAGTGATGGATGGAGAGAGCAAGCATTTGTTGAATGTGTACTATGTGCCAGATATTGTGATTTACTCTGAATATAAAGAAACAAGCCATACATTTTTCTGCAATCAAGAAGTTTATATTCTAATAAGGGAAGACAATGTATAAAGGAAAGCACCTACATTTTGGTCAAGAATTAAAATTCAATATTATCACTGTTAAAATACTCATACCGAATATCCATAGGGAATTGGTGTAAATACATAACAGTAAAAATGATTCCTGAAGAAATATGATCAAATAATAAAACATTTCTATTCTTTCTTTTGAAAGAATTGAAAACTATAAAGGGACATATGAAAACAGGCTCAAAATCACTACTAGTTAATGAAATTCAAATTAAAATAGCTGAGGCTTCACCCCCCAAAATTGAAAAGATAAAAAACAGGAACCATTAAGTTTAAATTAATGCACACTAATATGTTGTTGGAAAAATAGTGAATTGATCCAATGATTCTGGGTATCAATCTGGAATTATGCAAGAAAAGGAATTAAACAATTCACACTCTTTAGTCAAAGATACAAGCCAATGTATAAGAAAGATTTATTAATATTTTCTTAGTAAAACAGTTTGTGGTAGCAAAAAATCCCGCAAAAAACTTGGAAACAAAGTGAGCACCCATCAACAGGGAATTGGATGAAAAACTGTGGGTAAAAGCAATCAAATATTAGTGTTTTTAGAAAGGATGGATTTGATGAAATGAGAGAAATAAGGGAAGATTTCTGACTGGGGGTAAAGTGAAATATAAATAGGACCAAAAAAGCCCTATGATTATGACCATGGAGAAAAATCACTATGAAGAAAACAAATACTAAGTATAAAACCTATGACAGTGTATACTTATTTTCACATTTATCATGCTACAAGAGAAAAATCATATCAAAAAGGAAAAAAATGAAAAAAGAAAAGAAAAGCAAGCAAACAATAACAAAGATGAAAATACTATGTTGTGATACACATTTAGTCCTTCATCATCTCTTTTTGGATGCAGATAGTTCTCTCCATCACAAGTCTATTGGAAATGCCTTGAATCACTTTATTGTTGAAAAGAGCCACATCCATCAATTGATCACATAAATTTTGTTGCTGCTGTGAACAATATTCTTTTGGTTCTACTCACTTCACTTAACATCAGTTCATGTAAGTCTCTCCCAGCCTTCCTGAAATCATCCTGTTGATTGTTTCTTATAGAACAGTAATATTCATGTACAATAACTCATTCAGCCATTTCTCAACTCATAGACATCCACTCAGTTTAAAAAAAAAAAAGCTGCTACAAACATTTTTGCACATGTGAGTCCCTTTCCCTTTTTAATAATCTATTTGGGATACAGCTTCATGTGATAGCCCTTTGGGCATAGTTTCAAATTGCTCTCCAGAATGATTGGGTCAGTTCCCAACTCCACCAACAAGCCCCAGTCTTCAGGGGGTGGGATTTTTTTTTTCAAAAAAATGACAAGAATGTTAAAAATAACAACAACAACAAACAAATGGCATCACTAAAATTTACTGTGAACAATCAGTTGTAAAGCTCTTTTATGTAATGATTATTGTAAAAAATATATTAATTTGTTTTATTATATTTCACCAATAATAATGCCTCCCTTAACATTTTTATAGAAAGGAAAAACAATCTCTGAGTAGTATACTTCAACAATAAATAAGGTTTTTCCCCTTTATTCATTGGGAAATGGAAAGCAAATACTTATAAGATAATATAGACCTAGGACTATAGAATTTTGTGTAGGGATTGACCTTAGAAGTCATCTAGTTTAACTATTGTTTGACAGCCGACATAAGTGGTCATCTAGCATTTGTCTGAAGACACTGGGGAGGGAGGGGAGGGAGAGCTCTTCCCACTTCGAAACAGCTACAAATTTCATGAAGTTTTTTTTTTTTTTTTTTTTTTTTACATCAGCCCTACCATCCTTTTGAAACTTATAATCAGTGATCTTAAGACTGTCCTTTCTACATGGGCTCTATATTAATGGGAAAAAAATAATTTCCTAAGGATGGGATTGAGATTAGTTTTAAAAATTCATTCTCAATTAAATTTAATGCTTTTCCAACTGATATTAAGTTCCTACCATGTGTAAAACAATGCTAATTATTTAGGAGTAATACAAAAACAACTAAAAACTAGTATTTACCTTCAAAAAACATATAATCTGTTAAGGAGACATGGCATATAATTATTTTTCAAAGCAGAATGTGATACCTGAAAAATGCACAAACAAAATTTTCTGCCCAGATAGAGAAGAAAAAATTGTTTTAATTTGGAAGAAAGAAAAAAGGCTTTCTAGAGGAGGTAGCATTTGCATCAGGTCTTTAAGGATGGGTTAATTCATAATTATGGATTGCAAGTTCTAGAAACAGTGACTTCATTCGGTCTTTGTTTAGATGTTTTGTTTAGATATGATTTATAATACTATTTTGAGAATAGGCAGTCAAGGATAAACTTGGGAATGGGAGTATTCCAGGAAGAGAGATGAGCAAAGGCATAGGAGTAGGAAGTGATGGGATAGGTAGAGTAAATAAATCATATGCTTCAGCTTGGGCACAGAGAAAATTGTGCACAATTGTGTTATATACAACTGGAAAGACAGATTGGTGTCAAATTGTGAAGGATCCTGAATTTTAGACAGAGAAATTTGGATTTAATTGGTAGGTAAGACATTTGAGAAAAATGAAACGTATGATTTGAACTGTAAATTAGGAATACTGATTTGACAGAAATGTGTAAAATGGATTAGAAGAGATAGAGAGAATAGAGAAAAGAAAACCATTATGGGAGTGTAACTTGGTAAAAGGTTAATGAAAAATTGTATCAAGGTGATGGTAGAGAAAATAGAAAGGATGAAATAGATAAGAGGGAAATACAGTGGTAAAATCTTAGAATCTTATAGCTGAGAAGAAACTCAAAGGGTATTTTTTTCAACAAACAAGAATCTCTTCTATTACATACTCAAAAAGTGGTCAACCAACATTTTTCTAAAGACCTTCACTGAGAAGACTATTCTACTTCTAGATTATATTTGCTGTTTGGGAGATGCATCAAACCAAAATCTATTGCCTTGTAAACAGAGAAATTAAAAAAAGAAAGGAAAAAAAAAACTATGAGTTTATGAACATAGATGACTGGAAAGAGTATAAGATCATAAATTTAGAAATGGAAAGGATCTCTGAAGTCACCCAGTCCAACCCCTTCATTTTGTAATTGAGGAAAGAAGAATTCCAAAGAAGCCCAGTAAATAGCCATTGTAAACTCATCAAGGGCAGGGACTGCTTGAGTTTTGCCTTTGTACTTACTCATCCCTTGCTCTTAGCATAGTGACTGATATCTAATATGTATTTAAAGTCTTTTCAATGGATTGATAACCAAGATAACACAAGAAGTAATCAATAAAGGTGTAATCTGACTACCTGCTTCTATTCTTCCATCTAAAATTCCATTGCTTTTTCCACTGTACCAGGATGGTGACATCCTTGACTGAAATAGGAAAGTCAACAAGAACTCCACTCTGAATAGTGAAGCTGAAGTGGATCATATTCAGACAGCATAGACACCAACCCTTTCACAACACAAGATTCTGATTTCCCTTCCCCTTTTAAAATGTTTTGCAATAAGTCTAAAGCAGCTGACTTTTACTGTTTATGAACAAAAAAATCATATTCCAAATATCCTGGGCACTGCCACCTTGGCAAGGACAATTAGCAGTGATTCATTTCCCACTTCAAATCTTAAAAATACAATTAACTTATGGACTTCTATTTGTGTCTTATAAGTAAAATGCCAATGGAGAGCTCTGAGGAAATCCAGGCAGAGCAGGGTATGCTTTCATGTGAAGAAAGGAGAAGGGGTCTTTTCTTTCCTAGGAAAGGCTAATAGTTCCCTCTCTTAACTTCATCTGACCCAAAGATCAGTGAGGGGAGTAAGATCTTGATGCTTAAAATAAAATAAATGCATCAAAATACAGGCAATAGGCTCATTAGTCCCCAATTTGACAGGTTGCTAAATGGTAACTCAGAATGAAGAGCTGCAAACATTCTATAATTAATTACCAAAACACGCACTGCCTGAGCTCAGACTGGAGAAAGTGCTGACAGAACAGAATTCGCATGCCACTGCTCCCCCTGCCTCTCCCAATTTACAGGAGAATAGGAAATCATGAACAATTGATACACTCGGTTAGTTCCTATCATGGAGAGTGAGCTCCTATGTAGCCTTAGGGGTATCTTACACAGTTTAACACTGAAAATAAAAGGTAATGTTCTTGGCAAAGAGCTAGGGGGATTAAATTTGGGAGGCTTGAAGCAGCCTTGAATTGTAGTCAATAAAAAAAGGACCAAATAGTAATTTTGTAATTTAACTGTGCTGGTTATGCCCAATGAGTCAGACACTTGTGAAATAAACCATGTAAATAGAAAAATGGCTTAACTCTTTCTGTCTGTAGAAGTAGTGTTTATTCCCCTCCCATTTGTGGTAGGGGTGCATTCTTTGATTTGATAAAATAATGTGATGTCTTAGGTTCTAGCAATCATTCACTTGAGGCAGCATTTCAGTAGAGGAGCTAGCTTCCTTTGAGCTTTTTCTTAATACGGTCTGATTTCTACATTGGGATGACAGTAAAAGGAAAGCCAATAAACAAAATATTGCAGAACAATGCTAGATACATGAGTATATGTGGTAGGTTGACAGAATGCTTATAGTCTTGAATCAAACTCTACAACCTAGAATTAATGGCTCTCTACACTCTGGCCCCAGTTTCTTATCTAAGCTTACCCTACACTGTTTTTGTATAGTCTATCATCCAGTCAATATAAGTTCTAAGATTCTCCAAGTTTCCTCCTTACTGATTCTTGTCTCTAGATCTTTATTCACACTATTTCTTTTGCTGGAACAATTCATTTCCCCCCCAATTCTTTCTTATTGTTAAAATCCTACTCCTCAAAGATCACCAAAAATGTCACTCCATATGTGAACATTTTCTTGATTATTAGAGTTGAAAGTGATTCTTCCTACCTATGCATTCCCATATCATATTATTTATATCTTACATGGCCTTTTGAGGGTAACAGAGATTATACTCTTCACTCTAGTATAATTGTACATAGATCTATTTCATTTACCCCCACCAAGTTGTGTTTTGAACCTAAGAATCATATCTTATTATTCAGTAGCTAACACTGAATGTTTCATAAAAGAAATAGGCACTTAACAAATTTTAATCAATGTCAAAGAAACAAAAAAAAAAAAGAAAAGAAAAGTAAAACAGGAAAAGAAAGCAAGGGGAAATGATCTGAAAAGATAAAGGTGTGAAAGAAGTAGAGGGAAGGAGAAAGTAGGGGAGGGGAGGCAGGAGATTCAGAATAAAAAGACAGAAGGGGAAAAGTGAGAGAAAAAGGGAAGAAAAGGCAAGGAACAACCATCTATAAGATTTTAGATTCTGTAAAGAATTTCAGAATAATAGTACCCTATAACTTCAAAGCCTATTCTAGATAGATGGGGATCTTTTCTTAAGTAACGACCACTCTGAAAATTTAATAAATGTGTAAACAAATAAATAAATGAAAGAAACCAAATCTAGCCTACATCTCTTCTAGGGGCTAACTCCAGTGAAGGATAATAAAGTTGTCACTTTGACAACTTTATAGCTGAAGTAAACTGAAGCAAATTTAAGTATACTTAGATTTCTATAATGTAGTTAAATATATTTTAGGCTCTTCACTTTAAAAAATATAAACATAAAATAATTTCCTTAGTGCTGTAAACCAGAAAATGGATTATGATCAATGTTGGCCTTGACAGAATATGAATGCTCCTGGCTTTTTGCAAATGCATCATTATAATTGCTTCATGGTGGTAAATTACTGAAATGATTACTTTGCTTATTAAATGAAGCTTCTGACCACATTCAAGCTTTTGAGACTTACAAAAATGTTTAAATTGCTGTGAGAGATGTGATCATCATTTTATTTCTTTCTTGCTAGATATCTTTCAAAGTGGATAGAGCTCTGGGCCTGGAACCATGACGACTTGAGTTCAAATCTGACCTCAGATATTTATTAGCTATATGATCCTGGGAAAGTCATTCAATCCTATTTGCCTCAGTTCCTTACCTGTGAAATGAGTTGGAGAAGGAAATGGCAGGTTTGCCATTTAAGTATATTTGCCAAGAAAATCCCAAATGGGATCACAAAGTATCAGAAATAACTGAAATGACTGAACAGCAACAAGAAGAATAACAACAACATAATATAGTATGATCTGGGGGAGAGAAAATTGACAAACTTCAACTATTGTTTCCTCTACTACAATTTCAGGGCCCTTGTTGTCATAACCCCACTCAACTGGGATGATTAATAAGAGATCTAGCTAGGAGGGGGATGGAGGCTTATGATGGAGAGCTCCCTCCTCTTAAAAACTCCACATTTTTGTGTGTATGTGTTTGTGTACATCTTTTTAATTTAGAGAATGGTTGTACCTACGCTCCATTGCAGCATCCAACCACAAAGACTTTAAGTATAAAGCTAGGCTGTTCTATGGCAACATATGAAGAAACTGTTAGAAAGAGGTGGTCTTGTATCACCAGTCCCTAGAATGCCCGATCTAACCTCTGACTTAGAGAATTCTAAAACTGACTCTGGAAAAGCCATTTTTCTTGGGGTATGTCTTTTGAAGTACTTATCTTGTGAGTTTTTTTTTCTTTTTTCTTAGCTCAAAAAGAAGACAATATAAGTCTGCCTTTGGTCATTATCACTGGTAATATGATACAGTTTACAAAACACTTACCTCATAGGATGTATTCTTGATGGAAGTGGAAATCTTCAACATAAAGAAGATCCAACTCACTTCCAGTTGATCAATGATGGACAGAAACAACTACACCCAGAGAAGGAACACTGGGAAGTGAATGTAAATTGTTAGCACTACTGTCTATCTACCCAGGTTACTTATACCTTCGGAAGCTAATAATTAATGTGCAACAAGAAAATGGTATTTACACACATATATTGTATCTAGGCTATATTGTAACACATGTAAAATGTATGGGATTACCTGCCATCGGGGGGAGGGAGTGGAGGGAGGGAGGGGATAATTTGGAAAAATGAATAAAAAAAAAAAACAAAAAAAAACACCTCATAAAATCTTTGTAAAAAAATGATGAAAATATTATTATTTTCTTTCTTACCTGAGAAAACTGAAATTCAGAGAGGTTAAGAGGCCTACTTATGATCACATGGTAGCAAAACTAACTATCAAGGGAGGTCTTCTAACAAATCTAGCGGGTTTGATTTAATTCACTTGCATGTTGGATATCACGGTCCTCTTCAAGAACAGAGAACAATAACAATCTCTGTGAATAGGAGTAGGAACTACTCCACTGGGGATCTAATTAGAACTGGCCATTTGGAAAACATTGTTCTTTTCTTTCCTTTCTCTTTCCCTCTCTCTCTCCTTGTCCTTCTCCCTTTCTCTTTATTTCTCCTTTACCTCTTCCTCTATCTCTCCCTTTCCTTCTCCTCTATCTTCATCTCTCTATCATTTTCTTCCCCTCCCTTCTCTAGGTACATATACCATACCCTTATCTGCAGGTGCTCTGCTC
Source organism: Sminthopsis crassicaudata (assembly GCF_048593235.1). NCBI lineage: Eukaryota > Metazoa > Chordata > Mammalia > Dasyuromorphia > Dasyuridae > Sminthopsis > Sminthopsis crassicaudata. The sequence continues at coordinate 425,469,919 of NC_133617.1, read as the reverse complement.
AAAAGAATGTAAATTTTAATTGCTGAAACCTCCAAGATATTTTTGGGTTCACTAATTAGGACCATGTCTTAATGGTCTTAATAACTTTCACTGACTGAACAATGGTCCCAGACCAATCCATTAGTCATTGTTTGAGCCTTGATAGGCTCAGTGAAAATGTAAATAGAAATTGTTTCTGTTTTTGACAGTCTTCTCCTCCCAGATGGACAAATTTACATCTAAATATATCTATATATCAATATCTATTTATCCATATCCATGTATGTATGTATGTATAATATGTATATATACATATACATATATATGTATATATACATATTATACATACATATTTGATTAGGTAAAAGAAGCCATTCTTTGCTTCATTTCTTCCTAGTCTCAATCACTTATTGGACATTGCCTCAGTCAAACTGAGACCTGTTAAAGATTTTAGCTTAATAAAGGTCAAGGTCTCTCCTTGCATCCAGGGCCATCTCTATTTGCCTTGATCTATATCTTATCACTGGATTCAGATGGCACTGGAGAAAGAAGTGAGGCGGGTAACCATGCACAGCCTTTCCTCACTTAAACCCAATTCACCTGGATGTCATAGCATCACCTCCCTAATGTCATGGTCCTCTTTGAGAACATAGGATAAACAACAACAGAAACAGCAACAAAAACAATAACTTTACAAATCTAGATGTTTTCCCTTAGAACACATTGCTTTTTTGAAAAGAGAACCAGGATAAAAATGCTCAATTAAAAGAAAACTTATGAGGAACAACTTATTTGGCAGCTCTCCTTGGTCCTGATACCTACAGTTCCTGCATGAGTCTTTGTGCTTGCTTTCTTGAGTTAGCTATCATCCAACTCTGCCCAAATAGCCTGATCTTGGTATTACTGGTTCCAGCACTAGCTGGTTTCTTACTTTGCATGTAGTCAACACTTCATAAATGCTTTTTTGTCTATAGGTTTTAATAGATTTCACCTTCAATATAGGCCTTGTGAAGATATACAATCTACTTTGAAATATTATGGAGAATGAAGTATATTCTGAGTATCCATTTCTATTAAATGTCCTTTATTTATTTGGTACTAAGGAGTAGGTTGGATCCAGTTCATTCCGGAATCAGGAGAATGCATGAGATAACTAACTTCATAAGGTCTCTTCTAGAGTTGGAATTTTGTAACTTCTCTTTAGGCTACTTCCAGCTAAGTGCATTGCCCTATTTCTCCTTCCATAAAATGGTAATGATATATGCCTTTTCTTAGACAGCACAGATTTTGTGAAGATAAACACTCTAAGAGATGTCAAAGTGTCCTGTGCTTAGTATACATCTTAGAAATGAGTACTGAAACAAATAAGAATTGAATTCTTACATATAGAGTTTCTTTTACAAAACAGAGCAATGGAGCTATGTAAACACTAACATTAATGGGCTTGGCTTCAAATAAGGGATGATTTTCTAGAAGGAACAAAGACTGGTTGTCTGAGGTCTTTCCTTTGCACCCTCTCTTTCTTTCTGGCTTCCAGACTAATAGCTCATTACAGAGATGACTGCCTAAAAAAAATAAAAGCTACCTAGACACAGAGGCCACTACCCAGGAAGAGCTAATTATTTGTATAAATCACAACGATCTACTCCCAGGCTACATTAACCATTTACCATCCCAATCATTTATAACTGCATTACAATGTCAGTCATCTGTGGTGATTTCTCCAAGTGAGGTCAGGCAACAAGTCCTTCCCATTCTGAATCCTAACACATTATCCCAAAGCCTTCTTTCTGTTCCACAAGGGAAAAAAGAAAAATTCAACTATGGCAATAAATTGCCTGAGGCTCACAAATAAGCATGCTTATAGAGTGAGAACTGCACCCACCTCCGCAAATTATGTTAAATCATAGTGTCCTGAGGCTAGAAGCAGAGTCTGTTTCTTTTTACCTTGTAAACCACCAACCTATAATTCTATAGCCCCTTAATATTCCAAAGGGGCCAAAGCCCAACTCCCAGGAGGCACAAACCATCATCCAACATATCTGAAAACATGGTAGGTTGACCATTTTTTGGTCACCTGGATTCCTTCTTGTCTGTATTAGGCCATCCCTTTTTTCCCTTACACTATGAGGAGATGAAATTTTAGAGCACAAACACTCACATGTGGAGAGGTTCTTGTACCTGATGATCATGGGATCACAAAATTTGAGAATGAGAATTAACTAAGAAAGTCTAGAGAATACAAACTTACCCTGCCACCTGTCTCAGTTCAGATCTCAAAGGCCAAGAGTTAGTTTTAGAATTTTTTCCCCTGTTCTGCTGATACTGTAGTACTTAGGTTATACTGCTGTTTTTGCAAAAACTGGAAGAACAATTCCCACAGAATATTATCTTTTAAAATGAACAAAACTTCTAAACCTAGGGTCACATTCTTTGGATGCTAAGCCCTACCATTCTTTGCATGAGTGCAAGAAAGTTCTGCTTAGTGGTTTTTTCCTAGAATAAAGATATATGATCATAGTGTGTTGTACTAGTTCCTCATTCTAAAGACAATAATGTAAAATAATAGCACAAGGAGCGTTCTTTGGGGATGGAAAGAAGATGGTGAGAAGAGGTGGTATTATCTTGTAACCATCCAGGGAAAAGGGAGCTAGCCATTGAAGTCATGGTACAATAGAAAGAACACTGCCTAGGTACAAATTTTGGCTCTGTTACTTATTACCTCTGTGATCCTGGGCAAGTTTATTTAATCTTGTTGGCTCTCAGTTTCTTTTTTTTTTTTTAAAGTTGAAATAAAAACTTCCAATATCCCTTTCAGGCTCCAAATCTATGACCCAGAATCTTATTTGATGACTTATTTCAGGGAGTTTTTCCCCTCACACACAAGAGAATTAAGGCTCTGATATGGTATAGGAAAAATTGCCTGTATAAAACATTTAACAGTCACATACTTTCTTCTGCTGCCATTTAATTTGCCCTGTGCATTTGTTTTGTCTCCTCTCTTACAATATGTTTTTAAGGGGAAAGTCTATTTCATGCCTTGTCTCAGAAGCCCACAAAGTGTTTAGCCCAAGCTGGCAAAAAATTAATTATTGACTAATTAAAATTTTTAAACATAACTTCTACTATGTGTCTATGTGTATAGTATTTTTAGCTTCAGTTCTTGGTAGGTAAATTTAGCCAAAGTGTTAACTACAATTTAATATTCCCTGGCTATTTCTTGACATTTTCAGAGATCCTGCCATCCAACAAAGAGAGATTGAATGGAAAGAGGTACATTTCTCTCCTAGGTTGGTCACTGACTAGTTCCACTAAGGCAAAAACATTCTACTTATTAGGTTTTTTTTTTTACCAGTAAAATTGGAGTAATAATAGTTATCCTAACTATTCCATAACATTATTTGTGAGACTTAAATGAATATTTTGAGAAATATTTGAAAAAATCTAGAAATTCAAGACAAAGCAAAGAAACAGAGGGTATTTAACCCAATTCTCTCACTTTCTGGCTATTATGGTTCTAATGGCTTCAGAAAATAAAAGAACATTAAGACTGTGAACATTTAGCTGAAAATTCAATACCAAATTTTGAGACAAAAAGGAAAAAACATCCAATTTTCCCATCCACATTTTTGTTTTTATCCAGATGTATGATATAATAAAGCTATAATATTCTCTAAATAACTTTCATACATATAAATGTATAAAGGTAGGAGAGAGAAACTTGTTAGTAGCAGATGCCCTCTGGGCTCCAAGCACCTCCTCTCCTTCCTTCTACCAAGTACAAAACAAAAGTTAGAAGAGGGACTCAGATGGGATCCTCACAAGATTGATTTTTACTTTCAGTTGATAGATAGGCTGGAGACTTTATAGCCAGGCATTTCTTAGGTATACAAGCTTTTAAAAATATATCATATTTGAAAATTCTCTTTTCTTAAATATAATATATACATACATACATACATACATACGTATATATATATATATATATATATATATATATATATATATATATATATATATATATATATATATATATATATATATATATATATATATATATATAATTTATACAAAATATATAAAAATTGCCTGCACAATCTGGCAGAGAGAATATAGGATACAGTGTCAAAATGTCAGGCTCTTTTCTTAATGAATTCTGTGATCAAACCCATTTTACAGATGAAGAAAGTGAGATTAAAGAATGAAATTGAGAACATACTGTCCTAATCATTTAGGGATTCAATGTCTGAAATAATCATGAAGTTCAGAGGTAAGGGGATGATGGGGTGTATCGGTGGGGTTGGCAGAGAAAGACTAAACTAGTGATGGAATTATTCCCAGAGGCAAGTAGGGAAAAGCAGTGATGGGGACCAGTTTAACCTTAAAGACCAGCCCTGTTATGTCCAGTCAGAAATCCGATTTATATCAAATCCCTAAGGTTAAATTTCCCCTATAAAACTGTCCATGGCTCACACCATCTTTGCAGAACCCCATTTGGGTTATAGCCCACCTCAGCACTCTGCCTCTTGGTGTCTCCCCTCCCACTCATGTCACATGGTATCTTTCCTTTCCCCCCCCTACCCCATGCCTCTATTCTTTCTCCTTCTTATAGGTAACTAATTCTTTCAGGGTGTTAAACTCCTCTGTTAAGTTAGCCTGTCAGCTAAAGGCTTCCTCCAACATCCCTTTCTCCTAGTTAATTGTGAGTTCCAAGATGGAACTTGTCTTTTCCATCATTAATTATTAATGCTCCTGGGGACAGCTAGGTGGCGCAGTGGATAGAGCACCAGCCTTGAATTCAGGAGGACCCGAGTTCAAATCTGATCTCAGACACTTAACACTTCCTAGCTGTGTGACCCTGGGCAAGTCACCTAACCCCAGCCTCAGGGGGGAAATATATATTTATATTAATGCTCTTTTCCTTGCTCTCTGCTCTCCCAATTCAATTTCATATTTACCACTCCTTCTGTCTATTGTATCTCTCCATTTTCTCTATAACCTTTTCTCCTAAATAAACTTACCTTTTGCAGAGGAGAATAGCCCAACACTTGGTGCCTACAAATTCATATTTGTTGCTAAACCCCAAACACGTCATTTAGAGCCAGGAATTACTCTCCTAAATCACACTAGGGAGAAATAGCATAGTTTAAAAATAAGCATGACCTTAATTTGATATCTATTTCAAACTTTTGAATCTCTAAATTTCTTCCTTTATTCTTACACAATATCTCAAAATATGGTAGTTTTATGCAAGGCATTAATTAAAAAAAATATCCTATTGTATTTAATGAAAATAATGTTCTCCTCCTTTTTGCTTCTGTAGTTGATTTGTGTTTTTCTCCATTGATTGGGGAATCCACAAGCCTGCCTAGAATGCTGGTGCTTGCTTGGGGTCACTGTGACTGCTTTAACTATCTCTGTATTGACAGGTCCCTTGCCCTCAAGTTTTGTGTCATCAGCAATGCCGTCACCTTGGGGTAAGCTGCACATGCAGGTCACACAGCACTTAGTCAACAAGCCTTGTTTCTGATGCCAGCCTGGTGGCCTGAAACCAGTCCCATCTTAGCAGCCTTGTCCTGATCAGGCAAGAATGCTGGAACTCAGTGGAAGAGAGGCTAGAGACCCCCCCTGCATTATACATGAAGATAATTGAGTCATAATCAGAAAGAGAAAAAAGATCCACACATACAAAAAAAGAAAGAAAAGAAAACAGACCATAATACTATTGGGATGGGGGGAGTAGGGAGTTGGAGGGATGCTGAGCAGAGCTGCACTGAGATCAATGCAATGTGAGAAGAACCACTCTGATGCAGAAACATTCACAGACCTTTGCCCCTATGAATCATGTATAGAGAAAACAGTTGAGCTCCTACAGATGTCAAATAACAAATAAAATTTCATGAATGGTAATGTTAGTCAAGATCTGAGAGAATAAGGCTGACCTTACAATATGGCTCACTAACAAAATTAGGTTATTTGTCTTTTAGTAGGAATTGCTGCTTATTTATTTATTTACTTGCAAGCAGGTACTTTAATAAGCCCAAAGGATAATGTACACTTTCATTTTACATTGCAACTTAGAAGGAAATTGTAGAACAATTGGACTGCAGTTAAACAAGCCATTTCCCCCAAAAATGGATGAATGAGAAAAGAAAAATATTTTTAATCACTTACTACATTCCAGGCACTATGCTAGGCCCTGGAAATATAAATTCAAGAAGTTTACAGTTAAATAGGAAAAGGCAACTCATATAAAGGAAAGATATCTACATCTAGGATATCATAGGGGTGGTGAATGAAATAAGAAGGCAGCCAGCTGCCACACCCTTTCCACAAGCAATTGTTATATTGATTTTATTACAATTCCCACAGTAAGAGATGAGAAAATGGAGGGGATAGTTATATACTTCCAATCAACAAGAATTTAACAAATCTTACTATGTGTCAGGCACTATACTCAGCTCTGGGATATGTACAGCAGCTAATCAGATTGTGGTTGTGGTGAAAGTCCAGGCTGGGTGTTGGGATCACTTGATACAGGTGAAATCTCGCTAATCAAGATAGATTTGGAGTAGAATTCCAAAGCTTCTCCAGTGCATTCACTAAGCCCTGAGGATCTACTGGAAGGGTAGAGATGTAGCAAGAGAAATAAACTAGAAAATCTTGTGATAAAAAATAAAAAGATCACTAGACTACAAGTCAGGGGAGCCTGGGCTCAAGTTTTACCTCTGTTACTGACAACCTATTGGATCTTGAATAAGTCATTTTTCACCACTCAGGGCCTCTGTTTCTTAGTTATAAATTGATGGAGTTGCACTGGATGATCTCTCAAGTTGTCTTCCATCTTTAACAATTTAAGATATTATGGAATATCCCAAAGGGCAAACCATTTTACCCTACTGGCCTCAAAAAGAGTTGGAAAGGTTTTAAAACCTCTGAGTGCAAATGAAGTACATTTCCTCTTGTGCTATATTCATGTTAATGGAATGAGAGATTGCCTAAAGGCCCTGTGTAGGAAATGAGTGATGACATTCCTATAAAACCCAGAAATTGAGGATACTGCTCAAACTGAGATCGGACCTGATCACTAGAGAATCAATTGTGGTAAAGGGAAAATAGTGGAGCTAGGTGATTTGGTAGGGAATCCTGGCTTCAATTCTTAATATCCACACAATCAGGACTTCATCTCTTAATTTTGATTTTTTTTTTCATTTATAAAGTGGGGAAATGATGATGCTAAGGTAACACTAACTTTACCAAGTCCTTGTTGGAAAGCACTATAGAAACTTGAAGCAAAATTTTTGTAAAGCACTTGAGGAAAAAAAAAAGAATTGATTTTTCTTAAATGGGAGTAAGATGTACAAAGATGGCAAAACATGAGAATAGTTAATGTTAAAGGGATTGTGGAAATAGGTACACTAATGGAATTTTGGTCAAGGAAAGAATTGATTCAGCCATTTCAGAAAGCAGCTTGGAATTAATCTCTACTAAAAATTGATACAAGTATCTATAACCTTTGACCTACAGATATTTGGTACGCATATAGCTCTAAGATTCATAAATAACCAAAAGTAAAGTCCTATATACATATATAACAAGATTTGAATCAGCATCTTTTTGTGATAGTAAAAAACTGGAAGTAGATGCCCATTAACTGAAAACTAACAAATTATGGTACAAACTAATTAACCAAATTGTGTTACATGAACATAATGGAATAAGATTATATTGTCATAAATCATGTATATGATAAAGACTGAAAAATATGGAAAGATTTCTAAGTAAAATTCAGTTATCCTATCTATATGCCAAGGGATAGAGGTGGGGTATGATTTGGAAAATCCATATAAAAAATTTTGGCCCTCCCTTCATACCAGAGAAGCCTGACTTTTTTCTTTTAGGAAGTGTGTACAGTACTATATTGTAAAATTTGGACTAAGTATTTGGTTTAGGCTATAAGAAAGTTAACGTTAAGTCAAAATACTATAATTATATTTTATGCATTTCTAAGCTTCTAAATTTTTTCCATGTTGTCTGTTGGCCTTCACATGTCATCTGTGGCTTCCACAAAACTCCCCCCAAATTCCCATTTAATTTCTTATGCTGACTCACAATATAGTGAAACTGCAATGGGGAAAGTTGTAATATGAAAGGGATGACTATAATCAGAATCAGGAAAAGTACATAATGTAAATGAAGGCAACAACAATGAAATTTTAGAAAGTGAATACTTTGAAATTATATTGATGAAGTTAGGCACCAAGGAAGAGATATAATAAGGGACCCTAAAATCAAAACGCCAAGAAATATAGTGGCCAAGTTCAAGAACCATCAGACAAAGGAAAAAATGTTGGAAGCTGCTAGAAAAAAGCAATTCAGATATGGGGGATCTACAATAAGGATAACCCAGGATCTAGCAGCGTCCACATTAAAAGAACGAAGGGCCTTGAACATGATGTTCCAAAAGGCTAAGGAACTTGATATGCAGCCAAGAATAACTTACCCAGCAAAAATGAGCATCATTTTCCAGGGAAGAAAATGGACATTTAACGAAATAAATGAATTCCATCTGTTCTTGATGAAAAAACCAGACCTACATAAAAGGTTTGATCTTCAAAAACAGAACTCAAGAGATTTCTAAAAAGGTAAAAAGAAATCTTGAGAACTATACTTCTGCCATAAAAATATGTAAAGAACATATGTATAATTTGTCCTAGAAACTAGAGGCGGAAAGGAAATTATATCATAAAAAAGTGTAAGGGAGATGAACATAGTGTGTATCAATAGACATATTTGATTTATGGTGAAACTTCTTCCACATCATTGAAAAGAGAGAGGGAAGGAAAAAGCTAAGGGGAAGGGAATACAGAAATTGTGAGGAAAAGGGGTAAAATAGGGGGAGGAACTTTAAGGTGGGGGAGGGATCCTAAAAAGGGAGGGCTATGAAAAGCAAGTGGTGTTCACAAGTTTAATACTGGGTAGGGGGGTAAGAGGGAAGGAAAGGGGAAAAGCATAAGTAGGGGTTAATAGGATGGCAAGCAATATAGAATTAGTCCTTCTAACCATAAATGTGAATGGGGCAAACTGCCTCATAAAGAGGAAGCAGTTAGCAGACTGGATTAAAAGTCAGAATCCTACTATATGTTGTTTACAGGAAACACATCTGAAACAGGGTGATACATTCAAATTAAAAGTAAAAGGATGGAGCAGAATCTACTATGCTTCAGGCAAAGCCAAAAAAAGCAGGGGTAGCCATCCCCATCTCAGATAAAGCAAAAACAAAAATTGATCTAATTAAAAAAGATAAGGAAGGGCATTATATCCTGCTAAAGGGTAGCATCGATAATGAAGCAGTATCAATATTAAACATATATGCACCAAGTGGTGCAGCATCTAAATTCTTAAAAGAGAAATTAAGAGAGCTGCAAGAAGAAATAGACAGCAAAACTATAATAGTGGGAGATCTCAACCTTGCACTCTCAGAATTAGATAAATCAAACCACAAAATAAATAAGAAAGAAGTCAAAGAGTTAAATAGAATACTAGAAAAGTATGATATGATAGATCTTTGGCGAAAGCTAAATGGAGACAGAAAGGAGTATACTTTCTTCTCAGCAGTTCATGGAACCTATACAAAAATTGATCATATACTAGGGCATAAAAACCTCAAAATCAAATGCAGTAAGGCAGAAATAGTAAATGCATCCTTTTCAGACCACAATGCAATCAAAATTACATTTAATAAAAAGCCAGGGGAAAACAGACCAAAAATAATTGGAAACCAAATAATCTTATACTAAAGAATGATTGGGTAAAACAGCAAATCATAGACATAATTAATAACTTCACCCAAGAAAATGACAATAATGAGACATCATACCAAAATGTGTGGGATACAGCAAAAGCAGTAATAAGGGGAAGTTTTATATCTCTACAGAGAAAGAGAAGGCCAACGAATTGGGCTTACAACTAAAATTGCTAGAAAAGGAACAAATTAAAAACCCCCAGACAAACACAAAACTTGAAATTCAAAAAATAAAAGGTGAGATTAATAAAATTGAAAATAAAAAACTATTGAATTAATTAATAAAACTAAGAGTTGGTTCTATGAAAAAACCATAAAATTGAAAATAAAAAACTATTGAATTAATTAATAAAACTAAGAGTTGGTTCTATGAAAAAACCAACAAAATAGACAAACCCTTAGTAAACCTGATTAAAAAAAGGAAGAGATATAATAATGATAACTCAATAATTGGCATTTATAGCACCTATTGTGTAACCAGGTGTTTTGCTAAGGATTCTATAAATATTATCTCATTTGAACTTCACAGCAATCCTGGGACATAGATGCTGATTTCATTCCTATTTTACAGTTTAGGAAACTGAGGCAAACAATTTAGTGAATTGACCACAATAATACACCTTAATATTTGATAGCTGATCTAGCACTCCATCCATAACATCCATCCATCTAATCGCCACAGGGTAGCTCTCCCAACCTTTCTGTAGAATTGTGATACTATGAGTGTGGAAAACTGCTTTCAATGTCATCCAACCTATGCTGATTCATTTTTTAATCAGAAAAAAAAATCAATCAAAAACGTATTTTTTTAATGAAGTAGTCTTTTTCTAGCATTCCTTTGCAAAGCATCTCCTGTAGATTACTGTATTTTACCTCTTCAAAAATCCTAAGTGGTTGGTATTGGCTGTTGGCTGATGTCTAATTCCATTTGTAAAAAGGGGCTCTCCACTAGGAAACACATCTACCAGTACAGATCAGTCTAGAGTTCTTGGAGGGCTCTTTAAGACTAAGTCACTTGTTTAGGGCTATAGAGCCAATCTATGTCAGAGGAGAAAGTAAAGCAGGATTCACCCTGGTACTCCTACCCAGGCCAGCTCTATATCAAGGTTTCCAAATTATCTTGAAAGTTGGTATTAATAGCCCCATAATACAAATGGAGAAATTAAGGCTTAAAGAGATAAAATTCTTTCCCTGCTGACAAAGGAATTCTCTTCACAAATTCACATATCATGGTGTCACAGGATGGAAATAAAACCTAATCTCTTCTATCTCTGAGACTTGTGTTCTTTTTAGTTCACTTTAATTAACCAAGCTCTTACTAAGTTTCTTGTAATGCCAAAAACAGGTTCTGGAAATACAAAGACACAAGTAAAAATACATTCTTTCCTCAAGGGAAAGGAAGATAGATCCAACACTTCTGGCAGGTGGATACTTTGCCTTACTTAAATCAGGAAACTTTCCCCTATTATTCAAGAATAAATAGTAACAAAAACCATTTTGGAAACATCAAGAGAATAAAAATCAAGACTGAAGCTTGAGCTTTGTAGTAAAATTTGCCTCATTAATATTGGAAATTTTTAAAAATTACTTAGTAAGATGTAGGAAACCAATTCTACAATTCAATTTTGTGTTTGGAAATGTCTATCTTTAGCTAAAAGTAAAAATCTTAGAATGAGAAAACTGATTTTATATACATATATATATATATATATATGTATATATATATATATATAAATTAAAAGCACCACATATCTTATTCTACCATCTTTATCTCAATTTGATCCTGGATTGTTTAAATGGATATAATAATAATTGCTAGCATTTAGATAGCACTTTTAAGTTTGCAAAGTACTTTAGTTTTCTTAGGTTATAAGGACTTCATAACAACTCTAAAGGTGGGTATTATTCTCATCCCCATTTAACAGTTGATGAAACTGAGACTGCCAAAAGTTTAGATGACTTTACTAAAGTCACATAGGAGCTAGTAAATATCTGCAGCTGGATTTGAAGCCAGATATTCCTGGCTCCAAGTATAATATATATAGTGGATCCCACTAGTTGCCTATGTAGTCATGGGTTTTCTTTACAGGGTCATTTAACAAGAGCTGATGATAATATGATGAATTAAGAAAGATGATAATAAAATATAGTGATATACTGTAGGGAACTTTCTCTCTAGTGGTGGGAATCATATTATGTTACTTAAGTTAAAGTCACAAAGCCAAAATCTTTTTCATAAATTTCAGTGGCTCCCTATTACCTTGAAGATCAAATACTGAAACATTTGTGTGGGATTTTTTTCCCATCTCTATTTTGTAGCTTGCTCCTGTAGTTTCCACAGGCTAACCCCCATGCCTGGCCTACACTCCCTTTCTTTTCTACTGCTTTTTAGAATACCTAGTTTCTTACAAAACCCTTCTGAAATATTGGCTCTCACAGGAGCCATTTCCCTACAGTAGATGGAGAGCTGGGCTTGAGCTCAGGAAGACTCATTTTCCCGAGTTTAAACCCAGCCTCAACACTTACTAGATAAGTGACCCCGGACAAGTCTCTTAATCCTGTTTGCCTCAGTTTCCTCATCTGTGTATTGAGATAGAGAAGGAAATGACTAACCACTCAAGTATCTTTGTCAAGAAAACTTCAAATGGGGTCATGAAGAATCATAATTATAATGGTTAAAGAAGGGCAGCTTTTCGAATCAGGAGAGTCTAGATTACAGTCCTCAAAGTATTTAACTATTCAATATTCTCATGTCTAAAATCTAAAATGATACCACTATATCATAGGCTTATTGTGAGAAACAACTAACAATGTATGCATGGAAATGTTAAAACATAATATAAGATAGTTTTCAACATTCAGACTTGTAAAACCTTGTGTTCCAAATTTTTCTCCCTCCTTCCCTTCTTCCCTTTTGCCTAGATAGTAATCTAATATAGGTTAAATATGTGCAATTATTCAACAAACTTAATTTTAAAGAAAATCTATGAATATTTGGGCATCTGGGTGGTTTGGTGCATATAGTTCTAGACCTAGAGTTAGGAAAACCCCGGTTCAAATTCACACTCAGACACTTACTGGTTTGCTACCTAACCAGGAAAAGTCCCTGGGTTATGCCCTGATGCTGCCTCTTTTTTTCCATTTGTAAAATTGAAATGATAATAGTACTTACATCCTAGGGTTATTGGGATGAATGAAATGAAAGCAAAACAAAATAATATATGTAAAGCCCTTTGAAAACCTTAAAGCACTATATACATACTGGTTATTATTATATTTCTCAATGAAAACTTGTCTCAAATATTATTATTCAAAAATGAATTTCTATAGTTTCCAAGATGGCTAGATTATCAGCCAATCTTTGAAGTATAGAAACAAAGATTTATTTTTTTTTAATGATCAAATTGCTAATCTTTTACCAAATCTATTTATATGCATTTCATTCATGGCAAATAGTGAAGGTGGCCATAGAAAATAGAGAGAGAGGATTATTTCCTCTCTTGGGTTTCTTTATTTGTGGTACACTGGATAAAACACTTACTATTGAATCAGAGGACTTGGCTATACATCCCACCTCACACATTTCCTACCTGTGCAGTTTTCTCATCTATAAAATGAGAGGACTACATTGTCATTGATGATTTTATGGCAGGAAGTGTTCAATCAAAGGGTTAACAGTTGAATGTGAAGTCCTTCAAGTTTACAAAATAAAACATAACCAAAAAAATAGTTCAAATTGAAGCAGCTTGTCAGAGAGAGAGAATATACCAACTCTTCGGGCCAAGCAGCTGAGTGCTTTCGTTCTTGCTAAGATAGTTTGTATGTTACAAGAAGGATCCTAAGCTTTATAACATGCCAGTGAGCAGCAGCTTAATTAAAAAAGGGGAGAGTTTAAACAAAAAAATTTTAAAAATCCCAACAACACAGCTTGTGTGTCTTCCAGCTAATTGAAGCTGCTACAAAACTGGGTAAAGACAAATTCAATACCGTGGAAATACCACCAGGGCTGGCATTTCAGTGTTCTCTGAAACCCTCCTTGTCTGTCTGATTAAAATTTCACTTGGCCTTTCTGTCCATAATAAAAGAAAGCTATTTGTGCCCAGAGCTGTTCAGCAGACAGCAGAGGCATGTTAAGTTTCAGGGCGTTTATTGAGTCTGTCAATGTTTCAGTGGTGATGGAAGCTGAGAAACGCAACATCAGCCTTTCTGCTGTGGTGGAGTCAATGGGGTTAATGGTGGCAGGGAGTGTGATCATCTTATGACTAAAGCAGCTATGTTAAAAAATGATGGATATTCCGCCTTTGTTTTCTTCTTTGGGGAAAAAAAAAGGCCAAGCTGTCTTCCAAGATACTCAGTAAGCGAACACTTTGTGAGCTTGTGTATGCTAGGCACACGAGACATTTTTGATTCATAATTTGATAAATCTAAGAAGACTGATAGATTCTGAAACTCTGATTCTTTCTATAGCTTTATGACATAGACTTTAAATGTATACAATGCAGGGAAGTGAAATACAGACTGGTGTAGTGCTTCGATGGCCATCCTGGGAGTCAGGAATACCTGGGACCAAATTCTACTTTTAAAGACAACCAGCTAGGTGAACATTCTGCAGATTCCTTAAGGTCTCTGTGCTTCAGGTTACCCTTTAAATGACGATAAGTGACTGAGCAGAGAGCTGTGTGACTTTGAGTAAGTCACTTAACCCTGAAGTGTCCACAAATAACTCTTTTAAATTAAAGCTCCATTCTTCGTTTGTGTAGTAAAGAGTATTTCCACTACTTCCACTACTAGAAGTATCATGCTGGGCCATTAAAAAAAATTGTAAATATTTATGTCCATTCTAAAGGAAAGGAAAGGAAACAAATAATGCAATATAGAATGCTAAGGAAGTATAGAGCTTTGTTTTGTTTTGTTCTCTACAAAAGATCATTCCCCCCCCCCCCAAACAGGGTTCTTTAGAAAGCTATATTAGAAAACACCAGAACTATATTCATATTTTAAAATCTATATCTTTGTTTACATTTAGAAATTCATATATCTATAGTTATATCTGATAAAAAATTGCACTAAGACTTTTGGATACCTTGTCTTTCTTTCTTTCTCTCTGTCTGTCTAGCTATAAGCATTGTACTACATTTCCTGCTTATGGTAATATTCCTAAACATAACAGATGATTTTTTCTATTTACATTTATTCTAGAAGGATGAGTGTGTGTGTGTGTGTGTGTGTGTGTGTGTGTGTGTGTGTGGTGTTTCCCACAGGATACTACAACCTGTTTGCAGTTGGGCATGATGATCCATTTGGGGATTGTTTTATTTGATTGTTTTACTATTTAAAGATCCCAAAGTCTAGAAAGCTCACAGATAAGGTGGATAATAGTGCAAATATCAAATTGCCTCTCAATGAGGCTAAGTAAATAAACTAAATAATGAGTACATTAGAGAGAGAGTGTGACAAGAGTTTAAAATCTTGGATTTTGTTGTTGTCTTTTTTTTGCCTTTTTAAAAAAATATGCAATTTTACTCCCATATCATTCTTTATGTAAACTAATTGAGTCCCAAAAATGTTAGTTATAACTAACTAGTTATTTGCAAAATATATTCAGATAAAGACACAAGATTTCCTTTTCATGAGAATTTTTCTTTAAAGAGCAAGAAATTTCAGTAATGATTAAAGGAATTATATCACAGTCCAGGGAAGAAAGGCTGTGTTCCTTCCTAAACATCTTGTACAAGGTCAAACCCCCATCACTTCTTTCCTGTACTACTGTAACAATCTGCTAACTGGTTTTCCTGATTTCTCTCCTCTTCAATTCTTTCTTTACATGTCAACAATCACCATAGTGCACAAGTCTCACCATATTACTCCCATGCTTAGAAACCTTCAGAAGCTCCTCATTGCCCGTGCATTGAAAGAAAACCTCCTTAGTTTGGCATTCCATAACTTTTCTCAAATCTATCATTTTAAGTTTTATTTGATAGGACCACAATAGTAAACATTTTAATGTGGAAGGAACCCAAGAGATCATCTGAACCACATTCACATTTCACAGGTGAGAAACTGGGTAGGAGGGTACTGAATTATTCTAGGTAATTAGTGGCAGATCCTATATGAAACCGGGTCTTTTTAAACAAAATCCTGCCTCCTTTTCAGGCTGCTCCCCCCATTTTGCCCACTCTTTGTGCTAACAAAATCAGTGGATGCCCAATGTTCCATCTCAGCATTGATTGTAGAAGATAAGGGTGATTACTGGTAGTACATTTTACTGAAGGCAAATGTGGGGCTGATAAATTATGCTGTTTATGGTAATATTGTCTTGGTAGCCAATATTGAAACTTCATTCCATTAGCTTGCCTGAATTAGGTCACCACTTAAACACCAATCACATATTTAATGTTAGCCAGCATCTAGCAGTTGTGTACTCTTTAACCCAAAGAGAACTGAATGTAAAAAAGGATATTAACATAAATTCATTGATACAACAGTAAAGATAATTCCAAGTGCATAAAAGCTTTGTGGCAATCTGAGTACCATGTATCAACAATAATAATGGAAAAAATTCAGTAAGTGATAAACTATGATTGTCCACATTTTATATTTGTCTTATGCTGCTCTTCTGTCTTCAAGGTTGGATGTAATAAGGCAGTCTTTCATACTAAAAATCTTTTTTCAGACTATCATACTCAAAGAACTGACCTCCAGTAAGCATGGAAGTCTTTGACCATTTCCATGGTCCTCCACTGCTACCTAAAAACACAAAATTAAAAATTAAAAATTGAAATGAGGAGAAAAGAGTTGAGGGTCTGAAAGGGAGCTCTAATAAATGTATTGAGTTCAGGGGATTCTTTGCTTTCATCCAGACATCAGAATTCCCATTGGGACATGAACTTTTATTATCATACTTTGGCTGTCTAGACCAAAAATGAATACTTAAATCATGAGTAACCTTATCTGATTATATCAGTGCCATGATAAATTCAAGTGGATGGGGCAGCTAGATGGTACAGAGGATAGAGTACTAACCTTGCAGGATGACCAGAGTTCAAATTTGGTCTCAGATAGTTAGCACTTACTATTGGTCTGAACCTGGGCAAGTCTCTTAATCCCAAATGCCTCACCAGAAAAAAAAAAGGAAAAGAAAAAGAAAAAGGAGAAAAGATAAATCCAAATGCCTCCATAATATATCCAGGACCAAATAGAAACTCTTCTATTGAACTTTTAAAGTTTTTCATTCATAATCTGGTCTTTTCCTACCTTTCTAGTTCCCATATTATAATCTCCTTTACATACTCAACAATCAAGTATCCTGTTGGCTGTTCTCACAAGTGACACCACATCTCTCTTTTCTGTACTATTTCACTAGTTGTCCTCTATGCTTGGAATACTCTTCCTCTTTTTCTCCTTGGCTTCCTTGAAGACTCAATTAAAAATCAACCTTTTTGTAAGAAGCCTCTTCTGGTGGTTCCCCTTAATGCAACTATCTCCCCTCTGAGACTATCTCTTATTTACACTGATATATTCACGAATGCATGTGCATATAATACATGTGTTTAAATATGTGTATATCTGTGGTTATTTATTTGCAAGGTACTCTGCTACTTACAAAGAAAGGTTAAAAAACAAACAAACAACCAAAACAAAACCCAGAGTCCTTGCCTTTAAGGAGCTCACTTTCTGATGTCAAAGACAATATGTACACAACTATGTACATATTTAGCTATTTACACATACATATTCTTTGGATAAACAACTACATTGTTGCACATATATGTATGATAGTGTCCATGCATATATATTTATATGTATTTATATGTATATTGTATACATATATATGTGTGTGTATATATATATTTATACATGTGTATATAGAGACAGAAGGGAAGAGACAGAGAGAGAAAGAAAGAAAGATTACAGATAAAAAATATATACAATATTTATTTGAATACTGTCTCCCCCCTTAGAATATGAACTCCTTAAAGGCCATGAAGCTGTTTTCATCTTCCTTTGTACAACAGTGCCTTACAATTAGCTAAGTACTTAATAAATGTTCCTTAACTAAACGACTCCCTCTACTAACAAAGATCACAACCTGACTATGAATTGGTAGGCATTCTTCAAAATTCATCACCTTATAACCAAACTGGTTATGAGCCAATCCTTATCTGAGGGATCTACTGAGTTGAATCCATACTTGAAACCTTTCCAACTTCATGGGACTTGCCAGAGACTATGTTCTACTGGCACAGCATTTTATAAGCCAAAGCCATGCCATGATGAGACATTGGAAGAAGACTTTAGTAGAAGAACTCTAACATATGAACCCTAAATTTCAGTAAGTGCTGCTTTCCCATAATTCCCACAGATTCTCAGCTTACTCTGCCTCTGGTTAGTATTCATCTGTTGCATTGTGTTCAGTTATGATTTGTCTAGAAAGGGTAGAATGTTTTATCTTTGTAATCAGCCATCTTATCCTCTTGCCAGGTTCCTTTTATATGTTATCTATTCTCATTAAAATATAAGCTCCTTATGTGTGGGGACTATTTTGTTTGTATATATGTATCCTCAACTCAGTAGCACAGTGTCTGGAACGCAGGAAGTATTTAATAATTAATCTCTCTGTTTCTTTCTCTCCCTACAACCTTCTTCTTTTTCTTCTTCCTTCTCCCTCCCTCCTTTTATCTTTCCTCCTCTTCAACCCTCCTTCCTTTCCCTTCTCTTCTTTTCCCTCTTCCTTTCTCTCAAATGTACATTTATTCATTTAAGAGAAGTTTACTGAGAACCAAACTCATGATCACTAGAGGTATTCATACTGAAAGTGGTTGAATCTTTTGGATTGGAGAGGTACTCTCATTTTGCAGGAGGTTATATTAGATCAATAAAAGTTGATTAAGCTAGGCATTGTACTAAGTGTTGGGAATACAAAAACAAATGAAATAGTTCAAACCTTCAAATAGTTTACATTTTTGGTAGATATAATATACACTTTAAAAATATATACACAATATGTATTACAAAAATACAATGATTTATTGGAGGCATAGGGAGTCATTAGCAATAAGAGAGACAGAAAAAGACTGTAAGTGGGAGGTGGAACATTGAAGGAAACTGAATTCTCAAGGGATGTAAGGACTAAAAGTTGCAGAGTCGAATACAGTCCATGAGAGAATATACTATATGCAGAGCAGATGGCATATAGAAAATCAGAGATGGAAGCTGGGTGACTTTATTTGAAGAATAGCAAGAAAGTCAGTTTGACTGCACCAAAGAATGCACAAAGGGAAACAAGGTCAGACATGTAAGTTGGAGTCAGGGCCTCTGATGCAGTATGCTACAGTGGAAAGAGTCTTGGATTCAGGTTTAGAGAATTGGGATTCATATTTCAGCTCTGCAAAAGGTTGAATTAGATAATCTCTGAAATCCCGTGGAGCTCTATTTTATGATCATATGACCAACCACATTATATAAGTCTGAAATGAAATGTGAGTTCAGTAAAGAGAATCATAATGAGTTAAGAATTTTTTTACTTTTGAACCATCCAACTTTAGATACTGTGAGATAGAGCAAAACAAAATAAAACAAAACAAAAAATATATTCCAGAAAGCTGCCATCACAAACATACTTTCTTGTGGTATAGGATGGTGAATATGAAGCTTTCTTTTTAGTTGAGAAGATAATTATTGCAGGTTTAAATCTGTGGCCCTATGAGCCTATTGTGGTATGCATATAAGGCTGCAAAGGGAGAAAAAAAGGCAAAGATGTAAATAATTTGGGACTGCTCCATTCATTTGCCAATGCTGCAAATGCCCCAACCTCAGAGACCCCAGGACATTTACACCAAGCAAGAGACACACAATTAAGCAGCATCTCAAGCTCATACCCAAAAGGCTCCACATTTCATTCCAGTCAACTACTGCTGGGTTTTGGCACTATTTTCATTGTAAATATGAGTAATGTGGGCCCTTTAGTCACGATTAAGTAGTAATCTGGGGAAATCATCCACTTCCAATAATCTTATTCTCTAATTTAGGGCATTCTGAAACCACATAATGAATAATACTGTCGCCAGCTCTCCCATAATGACATATGACATATGTCTGCAATTGCTCTTTTCAAGACAAATCCAACTGTGTTGTTCCCCTCAGAAACTCCTACTTATTTATTAAGTTGGGTTCACCACTAAAAAGTATATTCATCTCTTTGGGAGATGAATTCATGACAGAAATAGAATTCCTGGCTTTGAAAGGAAGGAGAAAGCTATGCTCCATATAAAGTGCATTGTGTTCTGTCTGCAAGCAGGTGATTAAGATGCTATGGAAATTCTAAAGCACATGGCTTAACTTATTCTAAAGCACATTAAATAATTAGCTACAGGGTTCAAAATATTCATATAGACATTTCTCCAGAGAAGAGAAAGAGAAAACAACTCGACTCACTCCACTGCCCTCAACTTTTGTATTATACCCATTTTTAGAAGCAATGTATATATATATATATATATATATATATATATATATATATATATATATATATATATATATATTTCTTGATTGGCTGACCCTCACTTTCTCAAATACAGATGATGTTGCAACATTCACAGCTGAAGATGATTATAAAATTTTCTTAGATTTACTCTATTTATCTTTATTATTATTTTTTCCTAAACAGGTGAGAATGTCAACATTGTCCAAAGAATCTGCATTGTGCCCATGACCTAAACAGTAATTCCTCCCTCCCTCAACTGTTATCATCATTACACTTTTAATTATTTTTTCAATTGATTCTATAAAGTAGATGCTATTATCATCATTCTTATTTTTCTCTAATTTAGGGCATTCTGAAATCATACAAACAATATTCTTCCTTCAAAAAGGTCCAGCTGATCCTATTTCCATCTCTTCTTGCTTCCTCTGGTAATTTACCCCAGGTATCAACCTCTGCTCTCATTATTAACCTCTCCTGTCTTCCTACAAATGACAGAGAAAAAGACAGAGGCAGAGAGACAGAGACAGAAGCAAACACACAGACAGAAACAAAGAGAAACATCTTTCCTTACTACTTTTTCAGGCCAACATTTTCCCTATTTTTATTTTCTAAACTTGAATCTTCTAGAAACCTCAGATGGTCTACAATTTTTAACTTCAGCTTCACACTATACATTAGCTTGATAACCCATTGCAATCTGCCTTCTACTCCATTCTTAATATCACTGCAAAGTAATCTTCACATACAGGTCTATTCACATTATTCCTTTGCTTAGAAATTTTCAATGTCCTCCTATTGCCTATCAAAATACATTTAAACTCCTTTTTTCTCCTGGCATTCAAGGCCCTCTACAATCTGACCTCAATTTACCCTCAATTTTAAAGATGAAAATATTTATTTCACTGGACTTTCTCTGTGGACATGTGTTCTGTCTTTGTGCATTCTTCTTTCCTCCATGCTAGGAATTCACACTCTCACTCCATTTCTGCTCTTTAGTTTTTATTGTAGTTCTGCAGCTGAGATACTATCACCTCCATGATGTTTTCTCTGGCCTAATTCACCTAATTCAAATGTGAATTTCTTGCTTTAAATGTTTCAGGCCATTGTTTTGGACTTGCCCTATGTATTTCATCATTTTCCAACTTGTATTTTATTTTTTCTCTTATTGGATTCTAAGGTTTTTTTTAAATGATATTTAACACAGAGAAGTCATTTTATGCTTTTTGGAAAGGAACGAAATTAAGTTAAATGTAGTCTAATTCTTTTTCATGTACTTTGAGTATAAAAGAACATAAGCACTAGAATTTCCTTTTAAACTAATACAATAGCTAGGATGAGAGATGAATGTGTGTAGGGATGGAAATGTGGATTGTGTACTACTCATTATCTGGCAACTGTTTACTTCAGTAGCATGTTAGTCCAAGAGATTATGTTTCTATAATGAAGTGCCATCATTTCCTATGACTTAAAGATTATATTATTTTTCATTGAAAGGTAAGTAGAAATTTTCTTTTTTTTTCTTTAATAATAAATTGTACATGACTTAAAGTTGCCCAGATTTAGAGACACAATATTGAAAGTAGCACTTGACCCAAAAGTTTCTATAAGTCACATAAATTCCTTTGGACTCCCTTTAACTCACCATTATAGTTGCCATCCATTGCCATTCCTTACTTGTGTCTTTATATTTTATTAAATAATACATTTTAAAACAAGTTTACATTGGAAAGTCAAGAGACACTAAGAAAAGAATCAATGGGGAATGGAGGAGGGAACTGAGAGAAAAATTAATTATAGTCAAAAGGTAGAGATCCATATCTTCCAGCAGAAAAGAGGATTGGAAAATAGAGAGAGTTGTAAGCTTACTTATGAAAAAAAAGTTGATTTATCATTCAAGTATAGATATTTTCACCTCTAGAGTGTTTTAAGGTTCATTTTCACTTTCTTCATGTCTAGACTCTGTATAACTAGGAATATCATTTCAGCATCTGTAGGCACTTATTCACTGTACCACTGATAAAAATGTTAGTCCTCATTCAATAGCATAATAAAAGAAAGTGGTGGGAGAGAGAAGGAAAAAGATAATTCATTATAACAGATAGATTAATTACATTTAAATGAAATCTGTAACAAGCTGGGGTACGTGGGTATGTCTGAGGGGAGGGGGATGCTTTCCTAGGGGATTCCAGGATGTAGAGTGGAAAATGGAGTTCACTATATAGTTCACTTTATGAAATTGATTCAACTTTCGTTTACTGTTCCCTCTCCCCCTCCTTGCTTTTTTTCTTTTTTTGGCAACCCAACAGTAAGTCTCATGAAAGGAAGGACTTACCCTAAGAGCATGTGATTTATTTTTCAGTCTCATTTCTGTTTTAATAATTATCATATTGACTCTGAATTTATTACACTACAAGAATGACTTTATGTGGAATCTCATGAATTTAAACATTAATGTAAGATAAATTAGTTTTAAATTGAATTCCTAGAGTGCAATTGAATGTATTTCCGTCTGATGAATAAGGAATTTTCCAAATAAAATCTAAATCTCTGATGTTCCATTTCTGAGTGGGTTGAAGAAATATGTGGGGATATTTGATAAGGTTAAAATACGATTACACTGCAGTAGATTACCTGCTCAGTAAACTAACTTTTTATTTTGGGAAAAAGGCATTTTTTTTTGCAAAGTTTGATAGATGAAAGTTGAGTTTTCTCTCTCTGTGAGTTAAATAATCTGGTAGAAGCCAATTTGTTTCCAATTTGTTCTAAGATGTCATATTTGTGTTAAAGATGAGCCTGTTTCCACAGGGTTTTTCATTCATTAATTTCCTTGTTCCACATTAAAATTAAACAAATGTTTAACTGCTGCTTCCCCCCCCTCATTCTTTTGATTTTCATCCACCTTATCATGGCATAGTGGGGGTGGGGTGCATGGAGAGAGCTAAAAGCTCTATCACAGATCAGGCCAAGGAGAGACTGGTCAAAAATGAGGAAAATAAATCCATTAAAGATGAAGAAATGGGAAAACTTGTGTAGCACCTTATCAGTCAACTGGCATATTGCTAAATCATAAATGCTTGTAGACTGGTCAGAGAGGAGCTTTCTCCAACTGCCCAAAGCAGCAATTTGGAGTCATGCTGTCGACTTTTGTCAAGGAAGCTTCCCCACAGGTCCCTAGAAAGGAACTAAAAGGGAACAACAGGGAAAGATCCCAAGGGAGCAGTTTATTTGGTTCTGGGAGGAAGATGTCTTGGGGGCTGTCATAATCAGTTTGGGAAGTCCCTGAGGCTAAGTTGCCAAGGTATCTAAATTCCTGGGCTTAGGGGGAACATTACTGGCACAACAAACAATATAGAATGTAAGCTCCATGAGGACAGAGATTGTTTTATTTTTCTCTTTGCATCACTGATACCTAGCCTAATATGTCATTCTGGGTGAGGTATTCTGCAGGGACAGAGAAATGAATTAATTAATTGCTGAACAAATAAAAGCTAATTTACAGCTTTAGCTGTATGATCCTCTCAGTGTATGTGTACACATGTGTATATATGATCGATACAAGATAATTTGGGGAGGGGGGCAGGATATATGAGGCTTGCCCATAAGGAGATTACATTCAATGCAGGGATAGAAAGCATACATAGATACAAAACATAAGAAGAAATTAAATTAAGAAGACAGTATTAATTGTTGAGGTAATTCAGGAAGACTTAACAAAGAGGTCTTGTAGGAGTAAGGAAGATTGGGATTCTTTATTAAACATAGAGAAAAATATTTAATATTTTAACTCTATTAATATTTATTAATTATTGTTGTTAATTATTAAATATTATTAGTGTAATATTTATTTAACTTAACAGATGTTTTAATGTGGAAGTAGAAGAGTAGAAGGAAATTAAATAAATAACTCTCAAACCTCTTAGCAAATGATATAGCCTTTTCCAATTGACAAATGTGGAAGTAAAATTGGAGAGTGGGTGAGGAGAAATTAAAGTTTCTTTTTAAAATTAGCCAATGTGATATGGAGTTAATAGAGATGAATAAAAGAGTTGCCATAATGCCCTGAGTATCCAGTTCTTTTTTCTCTTTCCTTTTTTTTGGTGGGAGTTGCCTATTCCTTTAATTACAATGTGCTGTACAAAAGTGAGAAGGCTTTAATGAATGGTGGGAGATAACAGGAGTTGGGGATGAACAGATCCAGAATAGAGGAAGGTCAAGAGACTAAGGAATCTTAGTATAGAAGAGACTGCACCATTGATTTGTCTTACCCCAGAAAGTCAAGGATTCATAAGGGAGAAATATCTCTTCTCTGAGTTCATGTAGTGGGTAACTGCTGCCAAATAGGTATTTACTGCAATACAGAAATTATGGAGGTTAAAAACTTTTTTTATTATTATGTAAGCAAAGATTTAGGATTCAGAGAAAAGTTGAACAATAATGAGGATTCTGACAAGGCAAAATTACATCAAAGTCACAGAAATATCATATATATATATGTGTGTGTGCATGTGTGTATGTATTTATATACAAACATATACATATTTACATACAGCAATCTTGTAAGTTCTTTTCAGGGCAAAAAAATGAAAGATGATAGATCTATAATTCCATACTTCCTTCAGTTGTCATAAAATTTGAACAAATGTAATGAGTCATAATCTCATATATCCCCTAAGGAAAGACACTTTGATAATCTCTATAGGTAAACTAAATCAGGTTAAGGATCAAAAGTACATTTAGAAGATTCATAAATGGGCTGATTGAAAAGGAGGATTTATGTGTCTGTAAGGAGTCTGGGACAGTTGAGAGTCTTTCTCTTGCTTCTAATCTAAGGAATGTTGAAGCTCTAAGTAAATTTTCTCATTCCATGGGATGGGTTTTGAGGTTGGGTCAGCTGAGGTAAATGCTAAGCCAAAATTTGCAGGAAGAATAAAATGAATCCAAAATTCCCATACAGCTCATGGGAACCTAAAATCATTAATTCAGAGATGAAAAGGACCTTAGATGTCATCAAAAGGTACCCTCATTATACAAATGAAGTGCATAGAGTTTAAATGAACTTACCCAGGGCCTCTTGCTTTCTAAGTACATAAATAAGGATTCAAACTCATGTTTTTCTGACTTTAGTCTTGTGGTTCTAGCCATTTAAATTCAGTTAAGGTTGGGAAATAATATAGAATTTAATAATGAATTAGAAAAACTGGACTTAAGGGAAATCCCCTTTTATTTGTTATGTTATACTTTGGGTGAAAGAAGAAAGAAGTGTGAGAGAGAGAAATCAAGAAAAAAAAGAACAAAAGAGGAAGTAGGAATAAAAACTACCAAATGAATTCTCACACTTTTCTGTATTAAGGAAAAACCAATTAAACCCCAGAAATAACAAGATGCAATGGGGAAGGCAAAACCTTGATTTTGCCATTTATTGCTTCTTTAACTTTAAGCAAATCATTGGCCCTTTTATAACAAAAGGGTTGTTAGGAAGATCAAATGAGATTATCAATGTAAAGACACTTTATAAATTGCTCTACAAATGCAGATATATTTGGGAATTAGAAAACACAAAAGAATGAGACTATTTTTGTTTGTTATTTTCAAATGCTCTTAGGTTAAGAATGTCAGCCATGGTAAAGAGCTTTATCCTTCCCTCTTAAAAAAAAAAAAAAGTTTTCACTTTTCTTTCAAATAAATTTTTTGATGGAGTAAGCATTGGGGATATCAAAAGATTGTATCTTCCCTTGACTTATAGAGATCCAAAGCTCCCTAGGTTCTAAGACGAGTTCAGCCAGTGATGAAACTCTGAGGCACAGGTAAAAAATTTGAAATGTGACAAAAAAGTAAGATCTAGTTCCTATGACTTCCTATTTCTCTTTGATTCTGACACAACAAAAAGAGCAATGGCCCTAGAATCAGACTAAAAAACTTCAAGTTCCATTTCTGTAAAACATGGGCAAGTAATTCAACTTTTTGGGTCTCATTATCCTTATTTATAAAGTGAGGAAGTGAAGCTAAAAATCCTGTAAGAGTCTTTCTAGCTCTAAATCTAGAAAATGATCATTTAGATTCAAATCCCTCCTCTTTTACTACTATCTGCCAGACCTTGGAAAAAATTTTTCCTCTTTTTTTATTAGTATTTTATCTGTAAAATGGGAGAGTGGGATACAGAACTTAAAGACCTCTTTAAGTTCTAATTCTATGGTCCTGTCTGTAGCAGAAAAGAAGACCCTTTATCAACACAATCAATTGTTTTCCTATTCTCTGATTATTTTGTTCTAAAGATGGGGCTTATAAACTTCAAGAACTCCACTATAATTTTATTCCAGTGAATCATCATAGAATGGAGGTGCTTTTGGGATGTTAAAGGTTAAGTGAAGCTTATTAACCTACTGATTTTTATGTATAAAAATACTTAGCATATAGGCCTGATGGCAGATTATCACCTAAAGAACCAGCCCAATTTAATTTGGGTAAGTCTATAACTAGAAGAGTGCCTACACCTGATGTAGTTTCCTTCTAAACCCCCATAGTACGTACAGATACTCATGAAAATCAATAGGCAGGGAGAAGGATATGTGTAGCATTAGGGAAGAAGACGCTGCACAACTGAAATTACAAATGCCTGAAATGGGGAAGTAATAAGTACATCAGGAAGATGTTACAGACACAAATCACATGACTAAAATCTCTCAGGTTGCTCATATGATCAAGGCAAAAAGATATCTTTTTATATCTTAGATCATAGCCACTCACTGTATAGCTAAAGCTAAAGGATAGTGATGTAAGAAATACTGCTACCCTAAAAAGAGGTTTATGGTAATGTGTCTTAAGGGTCTGTTCTTGGAAATTCAATATTTTTTGTGAAAACATAGATGATCTATTATAATTTTAGATAACATGAATGTGGGCTAGAAAATATGTTTGGATGTCAAAAAAAAAAAAAAGACCAGCAAGTTAAACAATTAGCAAAAAACATACAAGACTAGAATATTATAGTTATAATGAAACAGTAGTTTATGCAGAAAAATGACATAGAGATTTTTGGGATCAACATGTGTTATTTGCATTTTATGGAATCCCCCAGAGCAATGATTCTATGCTTGATTAAAAGAAACATGATATTCAGAATGAATGAGGTGTACTAAACTCTCTCCTAGTCAGACAATACCTGAATTATGGAATTTATTTCTGAGAACCAGATTTTTAGGGAGGACAATTACAAGCTAGGTTATTTCCAGAAAAGGATAAATCAAAATCTTTAAGAGATTGGGAATTATATCATATGAATAAATGGAAGGAAGAGGAAATCCATTAAATGGAGAAAACTTTAAAGGACATATTTTTAGCTCCATGTATCTCAAAGGTAGCTGCTGTGAAGACAGATTAGACTAGTTCTGCTTGGCCACAAAGAGCAGAATTCCTCTGAATCATCTCTTCTCCAGACTACCAATTCCAATTTCCTTCAATAGCTCCTCATATGACAAAGACTCATATGATATGATGTATCACCATCTTGGATACTATCCTTTGTGTATATTTTGGAAGTAATAGGCAATCAGTGAAACTTATTAAGTAGAGGTGTGGTATGGGCAAAGCTATATTTCAGAAACTTGGTGGAGTCAAAAGTTAGTAGGTGTGACCTGCCTAAAAACTAAGCAAAGAGAATCTAGAGAAGAGACAGGTAAGAGAAAAAATAGAATTCCATGAAAAGAACTTAGATGGAATTGTAGAAAGAGTGCTGGGTCTGAAGTCAAGTTCAGATCCACCTTTAAATATTTATTAGTTGTGTAATCCTGAACAAATCCCTTGACCCTATTTATTTCAGTTCTCCAATTGTAAAATGGTCTGGAGAAGGAAATGGCAAACCACTCCAGTGTCCTTGCCAAGAAAGTCCCAAATGTGGTCAAAGAGTTGGACACAACTTCAAAGACCCCAAACACAGTAGCATCAAAGTCTGGAGAGAAGAGACTATCATGGAAAAGAGAGTGAACAAGAGTATCAAAGATTATTTGTGGATTTCTTCATTAAAATATAAATTGATTGAAGGGAGAGAGTGATTTTGCCTTTTTTTTGAGTCTCTAGCACTTAGCACTGGCACATTGTAGGCACTGAAATGTTCATAAATTGACTGGTGAGTACTCTTCCCTGGAGAAATTCAAATAAAAACTGGTTGACCTTCCTTCCAGCAATGTTGTAAAGAAATTTGATAATTCTCTCAAATCCAAGATTATTTTAAAAAATCTTAACTTACTTAACACAACTTTGGATTTAACTACTCCAACTCTTTCTTCTTTTTCCTTACTTGAAGAAATAACCTATATACAAAACCTCCTTTCTCTTAATGCTAATCTTAATTCCCTCACTGAGAAGAAAATCTTGTCAAATGAAGAGTTCTGTGGATACGTCCTCTCAACACTTGTATCTTTAGCTTTTCTAAAGTTAGTGTGATAGAAAATGAAAGGTTCACTAACTCCAGTGCCTTGAAAGACTTATTTTTACTTCTTGCCAAGGAATGAGGTTGCATTTTTGAAACTCAAAATAAAGTATGTGTTTTATTCAAAACCTATGTCCTGAAAGTTTCTTAAATTCCAAGTTTTCAAGAGAAGCTCTGAATAGTTTCTGCCCCACTACTGGCATACTCACTGACAACTGTGGAGTTACTAAAGCTATAAAACAGTAAACAGTCAAAATACTTCTGATTGTGGAAAACTTTGAAAGAATTTGTGTCTCCAAGCCAGAATAACCAGATGGCAATTTAGTATACTCTAGTGAAAAGTATACTAACTACTCTTGGATTTAGGAAAATCTAGGATGGAGTCTTACTTTGCTCAATTTCTATCTATGTGACCAAAGATTTTAGCTACAAAATTAGGGTGGTCTTATGTAGATTATCTACCAAATGGAAAAAAAATCATGAATTTTGAGCCAGGAGAGACTTGAGAAGACATTCAATTTTAATATTTTAAATACATTTTAAAGGGAAAGAAACTGTGGTCTAGAGAGTCAGAACAACCCAGGTCCAGTTATATCAGACCCTGTGCTTGTTACATAGCACCACCTTTAACAATGATATAGGAGATTGTTAAACAAGATAATGGGTATGTAAATCCCTTAATACTAAACCCCCTACTATCTTTTCCTTCTCTCTAATCTCTCAGTCTCTGTTTCTCTTTCTCTCTCTCTTCCCTTTCTCCCTCTCTCTGTCTCTCTTCCTCCCTTCTTTCTTCTCCTCCCTCTCCCTTTCCCTCTCTCTGTCTCTCTCCGTCTCTCTCTTTCATCCTTTCTTTCCTCTCTCACTCCCTGCAGATTAACTTGTACAAAACTCTATCCCTTTCCTTGCTTTTGCTTTTACCCTTCCTCATATGCCATATTAGAATATAAGCCCTTTGAGGTCAAGGTCTTTCTTTTGAGTAATCTTTGTATTTTTATCCCTTAGCACTGTGCTTGGAATAAAGTGCTTAATATTTGCTAGTTGGCTGACTAAATCACTTTGCAAACTTTAAAATATTATTATATAAATGTCAGTGATGCTTTATTATTATTATTATTATTTAGTACTTCCTTTGGAAAAGAGCATCATCACTTCTAAGAATAAGATCTAGCTATACTTAATGTTTATTTTATTTTATATTATTGCTTCAATGGATTCCTTAGTCCTTATTACTCTCAACATTTCTCCCTAAATCTCCATGACCAAAATATATACCCAAATTATATTTACTACTAAACTATTTCCCTCACCAAATATAAAACGAAATGACAACTGCCCTGAGAGGCAAAACACATTCTCCAACAAAAGAGGTATTTGAGTTGTTTGTCAGAAACCAAAGCAGATTAAGATGGTCAAAACTGCATTAATTTAGTGTCTGCTTTCACTTTAAAATCTTTTGGAAAAGTTCCTTACTTCCAGTAAGGTGGACAGTTTGATATATTAGAGGTCCAAGAAAGAGGTTATCCCTTACTCATCAGTATTACTAGTAACAGTGTCAAAGCTTTCTTGCTGAGTGCCCACAGTTCCAATGCCTAACCACAATGGGGTTGGAATCTGGTTCACTGATGTGCAAATGTTGTGTGAAGGGAAACTAAAGCCCTTCTGCAATCAGTAATACCTAAGATGTTGGATTTTTAAATCAGTTAACATTTTAGCACCTACCACAACCTTCAACTAGGAAACACTATAGAGTAAGAACAAAAACAAGCTATGGTTCCTATCCTCAAGGAACTTGGATTCTCCTTAGGTCTCTCAATAAATAGCAAGATTACTGAGAAAAGAGTTGTTTTAGGGTTACTTTTTGTTTGTTTTTTTGTTTTGTTTTGATTTTCAGTACTATTTGTATTCATAAATCTAGCCTCTTTGGCAATTTATTTATAAAACCGCAGCCAGATTTTTGGCATCAGTTGAATGGGACTATTTTTCTAATTGTATTTGTTAATGAAAATAACTTAATGAATGTAAAGAATTTTCTTAAAGAAAAGCATATTTATTTCTTCTTTTGATTCCCAATTAGTAATACTATAGGAGAAGTTTGGAAATAGAGAAAAGTCTGGTTGGAAACCATGGCAAATAATCAAATACAAAAATTTTGGTTAAGCTATAAATGGTAGAAAAATTGTCAAGAAGATGGAATGCGGAGGGAAAGATGATGTTTATCACAAGAGCAGGAATCTGAACCTTAAAGGAATGAATGAATGAATGATCTAGAGGGTTGGATGCTTCTAGGTGTTCCTGGGAATGCTCTATTGTCCCACATCCAAAAGAATTTTGAAGAGGAAAGGGGGGGTTGCAAGTGTGTAGTGAGTTTCAGGGAGTCCAAGCCCTCCATTCAAAATAAAATCTTTCCTCCTAACAATGCAGTGATTGTGAATTTTCAGTCACAACCTCAGAAAATGACCATAAAGTGAAGGGGTTGGTAAAGTCTAGTTTCAGTAAACAGGGGCAGTACTAATATCTAGCATTTATACTTTACTTTAAGGTTTTCAAAGAGTTTTACATCTATTATCTCATTTAATCCTCACAGCAACTCTGGGGGTTATTATCACCCCCATTTTACAGATGAGGAAACTGAGGAAGACAGAGATGAAGTACCTTTTCATATAGCTAGTAAGTGCAGGATTGAATTGCTTTGGATTGACAAACAAAAAATCCCCCGGATTTTTAACAAATACTTCTAAAATACCTAATCTAAAGTTTCATAACAGGGTCTTGCAATGGAAATTAAAATGGCATTTTGACAGCTTTCCAGAGACAGGGGGGATGAAATATTTTGCTTCTTTGTGAATTGTTTTCTCTCACGGTTTGAAATTTCTAAAGTAGAAAGAATAAAATAACTGATGCTCCAAAGAAGCCTAAAATGCTTCTCTGATGTCCCCTAAAATACAAGTTGGGAAACTGAAGCAGGGGATGCTGGAGGATTTCAGTGAACTAGTTAGTGATAGAAAAAAATCCAGAAGGTAGGTCTCCAGTTAAAGGTCCTGCCCCTCACAAAAATCATTTGTTTCATGCAATTCCTTATTATTACTTCCTCCCATTTTGCTGATCTGTTCATTTGGACCCGAAAGACATCTTTGCTACATCCACCCACTCATTTATCAATTTTTGTTTAAACTCAATCAGAGATACACCTTATCAACGCAGGAGCTCCCTCAAGTGGTGAAACTGGGCAACTACAGGCTATAGACTAGAAAAACAAAAATGACTTTCTCTCTGCTTTGCTTTTTGACATTGTTTTTACTAATAGAACTACAGAACAATGTAAGAACTGCCTGTAAAGTCACACTTTCACTAATAGCAAAAAATGTTCTTTGCCTAGTTTATCATGTACTGAGAAAAAGGTTGGGGAGAAGAGCTTGGGGAGCTGAGACTTATGTGTATTAAGGGGTTATAGCTGACATCAAAAGGGAGGATAATTTTATGAAGATATTAAATAAATAAAATATAATTCAGGATCCAGAAATATATGGATTTAAGAGCCTTAGACAAAAAAGGATCTAAGGGAGAGCAAGGACTCATTTCCATTTAGGAAGGGAAAAACCTAGAATGAGACAGAATGCCAACATTTGGTGCAAACTCAAGAAATAATTAACTGAGTTCCTGCCTCTGAGAAGGGAGAGGTCAAAAATTAAAAAAAAAAATAGCAGGATTCTAATTCTATTAGATTTACTGTAGAATCTACTTTTTAAGTCTCATTAATTATCTTGCTTTTGTGACTTGAAAATTTTTCAGCTCAATTATTTGCCCTCTTCGTTAAGATGTCATAAAAATAATAAAGAAAGGAAGGTGGGACTTACAATTAGAAAAACTGAGTCTGAATTCAGACTCCAACTTTTCCTAGCTGTGTGACCTTAGGCAAGTACTTTCAGCAATCGGTATCTTCATTTCCTAAGCTGTCAAATGGAGATGATAATATTTGCAGAATCTGCCTTACAGTTTTGTTGTGAATAAATTGCATTGCAAACCATAAAAGACCATATCAATAAGAATAGCTAACATTTATATATAGCTTTAAGATTTGTAAAGTGCTCTGAACATCTCATTTCATCCTCACCACAACCTTGTGAGGTAGACACCATTTTTATTCCCGTTTTCCCCAAAGTATTTTTCCAAAATATTCCCATTCCCAAAGTAACTTACTTCAGAGTCATATAGCTGGTAAATGCCAAAGTCAGGATTTGAACTCACGCACGTCTTCCTGACTTCAAGACCCAGACTCTGTTTACTATACTGTCTAGTTACCTTTAACAACTCACATAAACTGTCAAAGGTTAATGAATATGCTCACTATCACCTTAATTCAGTGCCTCACTGTGATTTGGAGTTAATCCTAGAGCCTTCATGACTAGAGCCACTGCTTTGGCAGTTCCCAATAAGTTCTGAATTTGGTTCAATTAAACAAATACTTATTAGGCGTCTATTATGTGCAATGTGAGATTGGACTATGGTAAGGGACAGAACAGGTGTAAAAGCCTAGCAGGTGTCAAGGAACAGAGATCAGCTCTTTGTACCAAGGATACATGAAGGAACCTTGTGAGTGAGATCAATTAACCAACATTTAATAAGTAACTACTATGTGCCTGGGAAGAATATATAAAACAGAAATTATAAAGTCTCTGACTTCAAGGAGTTTATAGTCTTTGTCCATATTCAAAGGCTTTGACTAGTCCAGCTAAAACTTAGAATGGGCAGAACGCTAGATCTGGAGTTAGAAAACCTGCTTTTAAATTCTGCCTTAGATACTTACTAGCTGTGTGATCCTGGGCAAGTCATCTCATCTCTAAATCCCTCATATGTAAAATCAGGATAATAACAGACCTATCTCCCATGGTGGTTGTGAGGATCAAATGAGATAGAGTGCTTTATATTTATAGAGTGATATATATTTATTGGCCCATAGCTACTCCAGTCACTAAGGTATAAAGGATTTATTGTAAGGTAGGGGAAATAACTACAGGAAAGCAATAGCATTTTTGGAAGTACTTGAAGAATGATGATAATTAAACAGAGATAATATTTACTGCTGTCGTTTTGTATATTCTAATTTTCCTAAGCCTGGTATCATCCACTCATAAAATTTCAGTCACAAGGGGTCACCTAGCCAAACCCATGCTTAAAAATAACCCACCACCACAACACACCTGACAAGTGCACCTTCTCCTTCCAGACCATCAGTATTAGAAGTATCTCCTGAGACTGTGAGATCCATTTTGGGACAGCTATAAATATTAGGAAAAAAATTTCCTAATATTAGGCATGACTTTACTCTCTTGCAAATTTCTCCCATTATATCTAACTGTGCTCTTGAAGGTCAAACCTAACATCTCCTCCATATGGCACCTTTTAGTGTTTAAGTAGATCTACAAATGATATTGTCCTCTGAGTTTTTTCCCTAAAGCCTACAAATTGCAAACTTTTCCCAATAGAACCTCATATAGCATGCACTTTAGCAATGTAAATCTTGGAATCATTCAGTCTGATGTCCTAGAGTGGATAATGAATCCAAAATCAGAGATAGTAAGCAACAGATATGAATCATAATCTCTTAATTCAGAATCTAGCACTTTTAGGATTATACCACACTATTGGCTAAATCCTCAAGCCAAGCCTGCCTATTAATGGCATAGTATTCCCCAGATTTAGATCCTTTTCACTCCATAGCTATTCATAGACAATCTCACAAAATGTCATAAGAGAAATAGAGGCAAATAAAAATATGTGTATGTATGTGTAAAACTTCCATTTCCCAGTCTTTGGAAACCATGATTTGTAGCAGCCTAAAGATAGTTATTAAAACACAGTGCATACTTTTATATAACAGAAATGACTTATTTAGAGTGAGGTATGGAGACCAGATATCCACAATATGGCCACTTATACCACCAATTCAGATGAACAAAATGACTATATCTTTTATTCTAATGAGGGGAGGGAAGGTTGATCTGAAGGCAATGAGAGGTTAAATGTCCTGTCCGATGTCACAGGGTTGGTACGTGTCAGAAGCAAGACTTCAGGCCAGGTTTTCCTGACCCCAAAATCTGTCCTTTTCTCACTAGGCCAGGCTACCATTCTGGAAATATCCTGAATATTAAGTAGCAACTAGTTTTTCCCTTAGATGCAAATGCAAATGCATGCAAAA